>NC_054481.1:79271562-79583437 GCF_017639515.1 Carcharodon carcharias | reverse complement strand
GGTGAGAAACAGAGGCCAGGATTTTACATTGTTTGAGTGGGTTATTAGAATGCCCGACCCAACAGTGCGTGAAATTGCGCGAGAAGGCGTTGGGCGCGCATCCCAATTGGGATGCAGACCCAATGCCTTCTCGCGCAGTTTCGTGTGATATTTCATTGCACATTCGCACGCTATTTCTCTCGGAGAGTGCACGAGCCAGTCAGAAGCACACCCACTGACAATTAAACGGGCAAATAAGCCCATTAAAGAGTCAATTGAAAATGATTTTTACGTGGCCTGTCCACTTTTATGGTTAGCGGATGGGCCAATCGGCCAGGCAGCCTTCATGTTTTCACTACAACCTCAATCCAGGGATGAAATGTCCGAGGTGAAATATAATTAAAAAAGATGTCTGGGGATGTCTTGAGTTCTACTGCCAGGTGCTTCAATGTGCTGCATAGATAGTTTGCTGCATTTTTTTTCTCCCCATTTAATTTGTGCCAAAATTGGGAGAGTTGTCCCACAGGTTAGTTATACCTCACAGCCATTGTTCCAACTTCCTCCATCACCATCCCTGGGTATGTCCTGTCCCACCGGCAGGACAGTCCCAGAGGAGGTGGTGGTACAGTGGTATACAGTCAGGAGGGAGTTTCCCTGGGAGTCCTCAAAATTAACTCCAGACCCCATGAAGTCTCATGGCATCAGGTCAAATATGGCCAAGGAAATCTCCTGCTGATTAACACCTACTACATCCCCCAACCCCCACCCCCACCCACTCTCAGATAATGATTGAGTACTCCTCCACGTTGAACACCACTTGGAAGAAGCAGTGAGGTAGCAAGGGCACAGAATGCATTCTGTGTGGGAACTTCAAGGTCCATCACCAAGAGTGCCTTGGTAGCACAATCTGGTTTCTGGATACTAGCAGCTGTTAATTGGAATCCATATCGTTTCTTACTCTCTGGATTCAGCAATTTCCTTTGTTCTTTTTTAAAGCCAGACATTAAATTACCATCAGGGTTTCTACTTTTAAAACAGGCTCTGAATCAATCTATTCAGTTTTTAACTCCTGATCATTTTCTTCCACTTCTGCATGATTTTAATGTCCAAGTCTTTGAAAAATTTTCAACCGGCTAAACACCTGAATCATCCTTTAGAACAACTGAATTCACCTCATCGTGTTTAAAGTTGGGGTAAATTTTAACTTTAGGTTTGCCACCATGATTTTCTTCAATATTCTTTTCTAGGAGATGCGTATTTGACACTGTCTGCTCTGGTGCATGCAGTACATTCTTCCCTCAATCCTCATCACCTGCTTTAAGAACTTCATCCAGGTTATGTCAATGTTCAGCTAAGAAAGCTTGACTCCCCTTTTCATTTAGTTCACAAATTTTCTTAATTTGTTTTTGCTTTTCTTCTTCCAACTACACCCAAGCTTTGTTTAATTCTGTTCTAGCAAGAGTGATTGCTTCTTTGTTTTGAAGGTTTAATTTACATTCAAGAATCACAGAATCACACAGTGTAGAAGAGGCCCTTCGGCCCATCAAGTCTGCACTGACATGTGAGAAACACCTGACCAACCTACCTAACCCCATTTACCAGAACTTGGCCCATAGCCTTGAATGTTATGATGTGCCAAGTGCTCATCCAGGTACTTTTTAAAGGATGTGAGGCAACCCGCCTCCACCACCCTCCCAGGCAGTGCATTCCAGACCGTCACCACCCTCGGTAAAAAAGTTTTTCTTCACATCCCTCCTAAACCTCCTGTCCCTCATCTTGAACTTATGTCCCCTCGTGACTGACCCTTCAACTAAGAACATGTGTCTTTTCTTACAGCTCTATAGTGTCAGCATTGGACTCAACTTTTCCACTCTCTTTCAGTGTATCTTTTCCCTCTGCTTCATCAACTGGTTGCTACTTGCTTTTTTTTATTCATTCATGGGAAGTGGGCTTTGCTGACGGGGTCAGCATTTATTGCCTATCCCTTGTTGCCCTTGAGAAGATGGTGGTGAGCTGCCTTCTTGAACCGCGACAATTCATGTGGTGTAGGTACACCCCAGTGCTGTTAGGAAGGGAGTTCCAGGATTTTGACCCAATGACTGTGAAGGAACGGTAATATATTTCCAAGTCAGGATAGTGAGTGACTTGGAAGGGAACATCTAGGTGGTAGTGTTCCCATCTATGTCTTTGTCTCATTTTGCTCATACGTTTTCTGCCTTTTTAATTCAGATGGCTTTAACTCATCTCCAACTGCCATTAATTTTTCCTTTCAGCTGCATCCTCCAATGTCCCTTTAAAATTAGCAGGCGAGCTTCTGACTCATTTTATTCATCTTTAGTCACAACATTTATCCTTGCAGCAGATGTACACAAAGTCATGGATTATTTAAAGTCCCTCAGTTTTTCCCGTATGATTTCTATTAATGGGCTTCCTAAGCCACTGGGGACATCGATACCTTATCCCCAGCCAAGTTGTTTCCTAATGAGATATCAACACCTTCAATGGGTAAAGTCAAAACGACAGACACAGTAACAGGAGCAGGGACTAAACCACATTTTAAAGTAACCTTACTCAAATGAACAGGTAAACAATTTTCATCAATACCCAGAATCATTAGCTTTTCATTCAGCTAACCTTTTGGTTATCTACCAACATCAGTGACTGTGCTGATCCTGTACCTCTAAGGATAATAATCAATTTTTATGCCTCACCAGATGAACATGGGAACACTTTATCCTCAAGCAAAAAATGCCTAGCTTTCCATCTCATGATTCATCCTCCCCATGAATGTGGGGGATTCCCTACTTGTTGCAAACTTTACCCATCAGGACCTTATCACTGAAGAACACATATTGACTGGACAAATGCAATAGGCTTGGATTTTAACTTCCAGCATTCACATTCACATGCCCTTTCTTGGGACAGAAGTAGCAGCTCAATCCCCTTCACCAAACCTTTCCTCAGAACCAATCCGGGAAGCAGCTAGGTCATTACCTTCACCCCCTTCCTTAGCAGGGCTTGGCCTCTTCTTATCAGCCACCTTCCTCTCATTTCAGTTTTTCTGGAAGGTTCCAAAGTGAGGATTGTTACTAATCAAATTATGGGTTAATATATAATCATCTGCCATTACCAAAGCTTCTTGTATCTTATCAGCTTTGTGGTCTTCCAGGTGGGATCATAACCCCTAAGGGACATTATTTTTAACTTCTTCCACCGACATCTTTTCCCTGAGGTTATCGAAGGTCTATTGCATCTTCTCTGTCACTACCTCATAAACATCCAGGGTAAGTCTCTTTACTTCCTCATAATCACAGGAGTGTGCTGCTGAAAGAGGTGAGCACACCTTTAAAACCTTCCCTACCAAAATACTTTGTAGGAGCACAGTCCAATCTTCTTTCAGCTAATTCAGATTTGTGGCAATTTTCTCAAAGGACAAGATATATATCTTCACTCCCTCCTCACTAAATTCTTCACCAAATCAAAATTAAGAGGCGTTCTCTCTAAATCAGTCTTCTTCTCATCAGCTCAAGTGTGCATAATGGGAACTTATGCTCTATTTTGAGTTTTTTCATCTCTCTTTCTCTTTACCTCTTTCCTTTCTTTCCCTATTTCTCTACTTATCTCTTTTATCTCCTGCTAATTTCTCTCTTTCTAAGTCAATTTTTCTGAATTCTATTTCTTTTTCAATTCTGGCCAATTTTAATTGATCATTAACAGAACTAGCACTTTCTTCTTTGAGCTGCAGGTGCCAAGCCAATTCCTCAAGGATCCTACCCCTCTTTGCTCCTGATCCATGGGAGACTTATAAAGAAGGCAAAGGCACATGGGATACAGGGTAATTTGATAAGGTGGATTCAAAATTGGCTTAGTTGTAGGAGGCAGAGGGTGATGGCAGAAGGATGCTTTAGTGTCTGGAAGCCAGTGACCAGTGGCATACCACTGGGATCTGTGCTGGGTCCTCTATTATTTGTCATTCATATAAACAATATAGATCACTATGTGGGGGGTAGGATTGCAGATGACGCAAAGATTGGCCAGGTGGTTAACTGAGGTTGAGTGTCTTGGGCTACAGGAAGATATAGACAGGATGGTCAAATGGGCAGATAAGTGGCAGATGGAATTTAACCTTGAAAAGTGTGAGGTGATACACTTTGGAAGGAATAATTTGACAAGGAAGTATTCAATGAATGGCATGGCACTAGGAAGTTATGAGGAACAAAGGGACCTTGGCGTGTGTGTCCATAGATCTCTGAAGGCAGACAGACACGTTAGTGGGGTGGTGAAAAATGCATATGGGACACTTGCCTTTATCAGTCAAGGCACAGATTACAAAAGTAGGGAGGTCATGTTGGAGTTGTATAGAACCTTGGTGAGGCCACAGCTGGAGTACTGTGTGCAGTTCTGGTCGCCACATTATAGGAAGGATGTGATTGCACTGGAGGGGGTGCAGAGGAGATTCACCAGGATGTTGCCTGGGATGAAACATTTAAGTTATGAAGAGAGGTTGGATAGACTTGGGTTGTTTTCGTTGGAGCCGAGAAGACTGAGGGGCGACTTGATCGAGGTGTACAAGATCATGAGGGGCATGGACAGGGTGGATAGGGAGCAGCAGTTCCCTTTAGTTGAAGGGTCAGTCACAGGGGGACATAAGTTCAAGGTGAGGCGCAGGAGGTTTAGGGGGGATGTGAGAAAAAACTTTTTTACCCAGAGGGTGGTGACGGTTTGGAATGCGCTGCCTGGGAGGGTGGTAGAGATGGGTTGCCTCACATCCTTTAAAAAGTACCTGGATGAGCACTTGGAACATCATAACATTCAAGGCTATGGGCCAAGTGCTGGTAATTGGGATTAGTTAAGTAGGTCAGGTGTTTCTCATGTGTCAGTGCAGACTTGATGGGCCAAGCGGCCTCTTCTACACTGTGATTCTGTGATTCTGTGATGTTACATTAATCCCCGTGTGCTCTGCTACAGCATAAAGTCACCTTTTCTCAATTGTTTCAAGTCTCCGTGCATCTGATAGTCTCTTTCAACAAAGGTCTGAGCCTCAAAGGCACTCATGTTGATTTCGTACAATTATAAAAAAAGCAAATGTGAAATCTTGTTTCTTTAAATGCAGGAACACTCCAGTGAACCCCTTTTAAAGTCTTTGAGTTCAATCCTGATCTCAAGCCTTCAATTCTGTTACAATCCCTGTGGCAAAACTATGAGTCAAAATAACCAAATTTACAGAATGACCCCCAAATGAAGAGATTACCAACGAGATTAAATTTTTTGTAGCTTTCACTTTAAAATGAATCAGAACTAATGGAACTTGCACATGAATTAACAGGCAAGTGATACTTCAAATAAATTATACAACCACAAGCATTTTTATTATTCCCACACAAATGTGGCACTACCTGGACACACAGTTCCACAGTATGTTGGTTTTTATTCACAGAAGGTAGGTCAGGAGTCCTATCCGACAACAACTTTCATCTTCAAGTTTCATGGGTATGATTGTCATCAGCAAGGCACACTTGTACAAACTTTCTCTCCCTCAGGTCACAACATGCTGATGGTGCAGCTTTCCAGAATTCCCTTTTAACTGTCCAACCAATAGCACCATGGTTTATGGTTTGACCACTTCCAAGGAAATACACTGCTCTTTAGCTTCTCCGAGCTTTTCTAGATTTTAAAACTTTTTATCCAGCTCACATATTGCCTCCAAGAACTTCTGTCTCTTTTGCTGCCAAACAGAAAAACTTACCTCAGCCTGAGAGTGATTTGTTTCTTTACCTTCCATGAACTCTGTGTTCCTACTTCTGTCTCCATCTGTTTTCTTTTTGTGCCGACATCTGTGTGCTGATCAACGTCACTGCAGCTCCTCTGCTTGTAGCTCTTCTTTATGTCTGTAGCTCTCCATTGTGTATGCCACCCACATGGCTAATTTTTAAATTTCCTTCCTGTTGGTAATGCTTACAGGTCATGGGTTGCAGGTCACATGGTCCAATATTTTTTATCATGTAAGGAAATTACAATTAATTCCTTTGTAATCCATGCAAGCTCTTAGACGTCCTTTTCAAGATTCTTAAAATCAGTTACAGATTCCACAGTGATTAAATAAATCACAAATTTTCCTTACTGTATTGCTTCTGGGTCAAGTATGATTAGATGGAGCCAAGAAACCCCACAACAAACAGTCAGATCCAAGCTCTGTGTTCCAGCCACATCCAGTCATGAATGGTGGTGGACAATTAGACAACAAAATGGAGGAGGAGGCTCCGCAAGCGTCCCAATCCCAAATGATGTGGGGGAGACCAAAATGTCAGAGTAAAAGACAAGGTTGAAGCATGTGCAACCCTCTTCAGCCAGAAGTGTCATGTGGATGATTTAGCATGAGACAGTGGTGTAGTGGTAATGTCACTGGATGAGTAATCCAGAGGCCCAGGCTAATGCCATGGGGACATGGGTTCAAACCCCACCGCAGTAGCTGGTGGAATTTAAATTTAATTAATGAAACTGCAATTAAAGCTAGTGTCAGTATTGGTGACCATGACAATTGATTGTTTTAAAAAACCATTTGGTTCACTAATGTCCTTTAGGGAAGGGAATCTGCCATCTTTACTTGACTTGGGCTACATGTGACTTCAGACTTACAGCAATATGGTTGACTCATAACTGGCCTCTCAAATGGCCTAACAAGCCATTGAGTCAAAGGGCAATTAGGATGGACAATAAATGCAGCATCCACATCTCATGGAAGAATAAAGAAAAAAATCCATCTCAGCCCCCTCCTGGTGTTCCCACTATCACAGATGCCAGTCTTCAGCCAATTCAATTTACTCCATGCGATAGCAAGAAATGGCTGAAGGCACGGGATACTGCAAAGGCTATTGGCCCTGACAATATTCCGGCAATAACAATGATGACTTATGCTCCAGAACTTGCTGTGCCCTTATTCAAGCTATTCCAGTATAGCTACAACACTGGCATCTACCCGGCTATGTGGAAAACTGCCCAGGTATGTCCTGTAGACAAAAAGGACAAATTCAACCCAGTCAATTACCGCCTCATCAATCTACTCTCCACTATCAGTAAAGCAATGGAAGGGATCATCAACAGTGCTATCAAGCTGCACTTGCTTATCAATAACCTGCTCACTGATGCCCAGTTTGTGTTCCGCCAGTGAAACTCAGCTCCTGACCTCATTACAGTCTTGGTTCAAACATGGACAAAAGAGCTGAACTTCTGACGTGAGGTGAGAGTGACTGCCCTTAACATCAAGGTTGCATTTGACCAAGTGTGGCATCAAGGAGCCCTAGCAAAACTGGAGTCAATGGGAATCAGCTGGTTGGAGTCATAACTAGCACAAAGGAAGATGGTTGTGGTTGTTGAAGGTCAATCATCTCAGTTCCAGGACATCACCACAGGAGTCCCTCAGGGTAGTGTCCTAGGCCCAAGCATCTTCAGCTACTTTATCATGACCTTCCTTTCAGCATAAGGTCAGGAGTGGGGATGTTCACTGATGATTGCGCAATGTTCAGAATTGATTAGGAGAGCTGGTGAAGAATTGTGTGAGAGAACATGGGAAGAAAAGTCTGGAAATTAAACCTGGTGATGGAATGAAGGCACAGAACGTACAGTAAAAGAAGCAACTGTTAAAGAAACTTGGGCAGCATCAAGAATAGCAGAACAATGACTGGATACCAATGAGAGGTGGACACTGAGATGAATGAATGGAGTGAACAGAAAGGATTAAGTCAGGAACCAGTGAGTCAGAGAATCAGTGAATATTGTGAAAGTATTGAAGAAAGATGAGATTGAAATGAAATAATCATCTGTTGCGGAGAGAGAGAGGAAATGTGGTGAGGCAATTGTTGAAGATAGGATGGCCAGGAAAAGGGAGAAGAGGAAGGCCTAAGACAAGATGGAAAGTTGCGCTGATGAGAGACTTAAACACAGCAGGATTGGAAGAAGAATGTGTAACTGACAGGTGGAGATGGAGAAAGGAGAATCAAGCAGCATTGTGGTGATCCAAAGTAAAATGGGAGAAGGTGAAAGAAGAAGAAGATTGCAGAGTGTTCAGTATCACTCACAACTCCTCAGATATTGAAGCAGTCCATGTCCAAATGCAGCAAGACATGGAAAATATCCAGGTTTGGGCTAGTAGGTGACAAGTAACACTTGTGCCACACAAGGGCCAGGCAATGACCATCTCCAACAAGAGAGAATCCAACCATTGCCCTTTGATGTTCAGTGGCATTTCCATCACTGAATCCCCCACTATCAACATCCTGGGGTTACCATTGACCAGAAACTGAACTGGATTAGTCATATAAATACTGTGGTTACAAGAGCAGGTCAGAGGCTGGGAATTCCATAGTGAGTAACTCATCTCCTGACTCCCTAAAGCCTGTCCACCATCTACAAAGGCACACACGAGGAGTGTAGTGGAATACTCTCCATTCGGCTGGATGACTGCAGCTCCATGTCAGGAAGATATAATAATTCTCATAATGTTATTGGAATTTATTTTAAAATAGAGTAATAGTGGGTTGTGCCTATGTGTCTATATAGGCAAGATATTGAGGTTGGAGAGCAGGGGGCCCACTCGCTGACTTGTAAAATGGTACAGGATGATGTCGGGCAGAACTCCCCACATCATCCCACGTCTTTTCAATTTTCAGGTTGGTGGAGGTGCAGCTGAATCAGCTGTGCACCCGTCGGCCTGTCAACGGCTTATTGAGGCCATTTAAAAAGTAATTGGAGTAATTAATGGACTTGCCCATTCAACCTTAAGGTTGGTGAGCAGGCTGGGATCCCTAGCGGGCTTAAGAAAAGGCATGAAACCTCATCCACGGGTGGGATGAGGTTTCATGAGGGTTTTTCAAAATTTAATAAAAGCTTAATTAAAAGTGATGGACATGTCCCAATTCACGTGACAGTGTCACATGAAGGGTCAGGGCATTTTTGTTTTTTTATATTTCACATTTTTGAATTTGGCACTGATTTCCCTGAGGCAGCACTTAGCCTCAGGGAGATGAGTGTGCTCTTTTGTGTGCATGCATGAAAGCGTGCACTATCGGCTTAAGGAGACTCCCCCCAAGCCCGTGCAGGGAGCGCATAGCACTTCCTGGAGGATGTCACGCTAGGTGGGCCTTAATTGGCCCGCCCACGTAAATTGGTGGCACCCCCCAATTGGGGGCGCCGATTGGAGTCGCGCCCGCACACACCTGCTTCTGAACTTCCGCCCCGCCATGAGGAAAATTCTTCCTTATTTGTCTTGGCATGTGTGAGAGACTTAATTGAATTAGAGGCAACTAATCTGGATGCTTTGGTGTAAGAAGAAAAGTTAGGTTTGAAATGTTAATTAGGTAAACATGGGCAAGTTTAGAAACATAGGTGTCAAAGGACATTTGCATTTTTAAATAAAAGATCATTTCCAAAGAAGGAATGGAATGTGCCACCGAGCCAGGTGAAGTTTAGAAAGAGTGTGTTTATTTTTCACAAAGATTACTGATAAAACTTAGTGCTATGAGAGATTTTCATGGTCAGAAAGATAAAGTCCAAAGACATAGTGAAACAATGGGAATTTGCATTCAAAGGGGAAATGTATGAAGGAGCGAAGGCCATGTGCAAGGGTAGGCAGTTTAAGATCCAACAAAGGTGAAAAGTCTGCAGTCTGTATATACCAAACTGCTGGCTCCAGGGACTGAAGTTAAGAAAACTCACTTTGAGTCCAACTGTTCAGGGTTTCGTTTACTTTGCCTGGGCCTTTTAAATCGATGTGTCTTATTGTTGCCTTAAAGAAAGTGTAACTGGGAGTTAAATTAATTAGGGAATTTAGAAGTTATTATAGTAGTTATTTGTGAACATATGTATGTGCTGACAATCTTTTCTTTTATTATAAATGTTTAATTTACTTTTATAAAAACTCGTAAGACTTGGTGGTCTTATAACTGAATTCAAAGCCGCATCTCGAAACATACAAACTGAATATCAGTTGTGATAGTTGTTTCAAGTTTCCCTCTGGGATTTGAACAGCTCAGCATTTACTATCTGCTGTGTCGTAACATTCCAACAACATTAGAGAAGCAACACACCAAAAGCAGCCCGCTTGATCGGCATCCCATCCACCACCTGAGGCATTCACTCCCTCCACCACTGCCAGACAGTGGGAGCAGTGTGTACCATTTACAAGATGCACTGCAGCAACACCCCAAGGCTCCTTCAATTGCACCTTCGAAACCAGCGGTCTGTATGCCTAGAAAGACAAGGGCAGCAGATAGATGGGAACACCACCACCTGCAAGTTCCCCTCCAAGCCACTCATCATCCTGACTTGGAAATATATCGCTGTTCCTTCACTGTCACTGGGTCAAAATCCTGGAACTCCCTCCCTAACAGCAACGCGGGTGTACCTACACCACATGGACTGCAGTGGTTCAAGAAGGCGGCTCACCACCACCTTCTCAAGGGCAACTAGGGATGGACAATAAATGTTGGCTGAGCCAGCAATGACCATCTGCCCTGAAAAAATGTAAAAGCAAATATTCTGTAGACTCCTATCTGACAGATTGGTCAGCAGATGGTCGTGAACACAATAGTCAGGATGCCACAGCTGAGACCCAATGGGACAGTCTGCAGAGGTAGAAATCTCTGAACCTTTAACTGAGCTGTGGGTTGTGGTGTGCCAAGAGGATATTAGTCCTGCTAATGAAGGGAGACAAAGGGGGCTTCTTTATCAGACCTGGAGGAACATTCCTGTACCGCCTTGCTCACATGCAGTACTAAAAGGATCAGATCTTTAGCACTTAGAATGGTCTTATAATCATACTCTCCCTTGGGATATTCTGTGGGGAATCACACAGTTCAGGCCTCCCACTGTTAACGTTAAATTGCAGATAAATGTTATCAGGCTTCAGCATTTGAATGTTAATTAGGCTCCGGGCAGTCTTTTGTGGGGGGTTTCGTCAACAGCCTGATTGGTGCTTGTTAAATTTTAAAAAATGTCCAGTTATTTAATCCTAACACTTTATCTCCCCCGACCATCTCCCACACTCTGGAGGGTTAAACTGGAAGCCATGGTATTAAAATGCGCAATTTTATTTTTCAATTTTCTGATCAAACCTTAGAATGTGCTCCTAATTAGAGTACCTGAAAGAATGTTCTCTAAAATGATTAAAAAACTGCATTAATATCAATTACTCGGGATAACAAAACAAAATGACAGTTTTTCCACTCCTTGGGGCATATTTACAGGAAGACAATTTTAGATCCATTGATTTAATTGCAAAACAATTTAATCACATAGAGCTGGACATGAAACAAAGAAAATCTGGAGGGTTTCTGTCTTATAAATTCAGACAGTAAAACCTGAGGAGCTGATGCTAGTATAATTACCAAGTGTTCTTATTTTATCAGGTTTCATTGATGTCGACTGTTCTGGGATCACCCAGCAATGAAAAGTGTTGTTCAGGTCAATTAAAACAATGTTAATAAAATGCCATGTAAATGATAAATTGAGGATAAATAATTGTTTTGAAATTCTGGGCGGAGGGAAAGCTGTTAAGTCGCAATGGCACACCAGGGGTTGTGTTTATTTTGATGCCTGTTAGGTTGCAGCAAAAAGTACAGAAAACGAAGGGAGTAATATTAAAGTGTAGTCTATAAATTTTATTTTACTTTAATGTTATTGATCTAAACTACCCACACACTCCATAAAATCTTCAAAGGGTGCACATTTTCAATTAGATTGAATGCACAATTACTCAAAATTGGCAGTAATGATATCTGTGATTAGTTTTACAAGTTATGCATTTTTCCAAATTATTCAAGAATAATCATAAAGCTTATTCAATAGTTTTGCTCATTTTCCCATTGTCTCTAATGTTCATCAGACACTGCTACCTATTCCATTCCTGTTTTTTATAAAGCAGCTGTTTCCATTTCATTTGTGACCATGGACAAATATATTGCTCTACGTGTTTTTGAGCCTCAGTTTGCAGCCTGCTCGGCTATCCAACATTGCTGGAGCTGAGATTTATTTTGTTCCCTTACTTATGTCTTTTACGCAATAGAAATCAAGATAATGCTACGGGTTAGGAAGTGGTTGGTTATTCCTCATTAGAAGTGACTAGTTGGGTCCCACAAGGATCCATGTTGGGATGTCAACTATTCAGTACACAGTAGTTATTAATGATTTAGATAGTGCAGTAAAGAGCCATATATCCTAGTTTGCTGATGGCACAAAGATTGGTAGCATAGTAAGCAGTGTGGAGAGCAGGATAATATTACTAAAAGACCTTGATAGATTAACAGAGTGGATAAAACTGTGACAGATGGGTTTCAATGCGGGTATGTGTGAGGTCACCCATATTGAACCAAAAAAAAGAATAGATCTCTGCATCTTATAAATGGTGAAAGATTGGAAACAGTGGAGGTCCATAGACATTTAGGAGTCTATGTACACACATCATTAAAATGGAGCAGACAGGTGCAAACACAATCAAAATGGCACAGAGATGAAGTTTTGCTACTGTTAAACATGTAGAGTACTGTGATAAAAACAAAAAAACTGCGGATGCTGGAAATCCAAAACAAAAACAAAAACAGAATTACCTGGAAAAACTCAGCAGGTCTGGCAGCATCGGCGGAGAAGAAAAGAGTTGACGTTTCGAGTCCTCATGACCCTTCAACAGAACTTGAGTTCGAGTCCAAGAAAGAATTGAAATATAAGCTGGTTTAAGGTGTGTGTGTGGGGGGCGGAGAGAGAGAGAGAGGTGGAGTGGGGGTGTGGTTGTAGGGACAAGGCTATCACTGCTTGTTTGTCCCTACAACCAAACCCCCACTCCACCTCTCTCTCTCTCTCTCTCTCTCCGCCCCCCCCACACACACCTTAAACCAGCTTATATTTCAACTCTTTCTTGGACTCGAACTCAAGTTCTGTCGAAGGGTCATGAGGACTCGAAACGTCAACTCTTTTCTTCTCCGCCGATGCTGCCAGACCTGCTGAGTTTTTCCAGGTAATTCTGTTTTTGTTTTTGATGTAGAGTACTGTGTCCAGTTCCAGGCACTGCACCTTTGAAAGGTTATATTAATTTTGGAGGGGTGCAGTGCAGTTTCACCAGAATATTACCAGAACTACAAGGGTTTAATTATACAGAGAGAATACAGAAAGTAGGTTTGTATTACACTGAATATAGAAGATTAAGGGCTGATTTGATTGAGGTTTTTAGGATTTTGAAAATAATTGATAGGGCAAATAGAGAGAAACCTTTCTGCTGGTTGGGGCATCTCAGGCAAAAGGACTTGACCTTTAAAAAGAGCCAGGAGTGAAGTTAGAAAGCACTCCTACAAACATAAGGATCTCCCACAGAAAGCAATGGATGTTCCCTCAACCAAAAATTTCAAATTTGAGATTGATATATGTTTTGCTGGACGAGGATATAAAATGATATGGAGCCAAGACACGTGGATAGAATTAAAATACAGATCAGCCATAAACTTATTGAGTGGGGGAATAAGCCCTAGGGACTGAAAGACTTCTGTTTCAGTGTTCTATTTTCCTGTGGTCCAGAGAATGATGTTGGAGTCTTCAGGCAAGTGGACAGGCAGCAGGGGTTGGAGGTGATAGAGGGAGTCAATTCCAGGAGCCTTAGGCCCACTATAATGCTGAAATGTTGAAAGCACTTGAATAATCTCAATGGGATTCCTAATTCAGATCTCTCTCATCAGCTATATGCAACCTGTGGACACACTATTGCAAACCTTTCCCTGCCTTGCTTCCCTTCACTTTCTTTCACTCTCCCTCAATCACTACATTGAACTTTAGTACACCTCTTTCTGCTAGAACACACACACTCCACATCTGCAACTCTCCATGCTATTACTTCTCTCACTTGCCTGCACCTCTTCATCTTTCATATGTACTTTTGTATAGCCTCTCATTAGGCTAACACTTCTTTCTCACAGGACAGGTTGATGCATAATACAAAGGGGGTTGAATGCATAGGCGGAAGCAAATTCTGCGTCCATGTCCTGTCCCCACTCAAGGAGGAGATCCTGAACATTGTGGGCAGGGGACAAATCTGGCCCACAATCACTAGCCAGGGTGGAAGGTGTGTCCCACAGGGTTCTTATGTAATCCACCTTCTCCACTCCAATATCAGTCTGCACACTCTGAAGAATTATGTATCAATGCCCCAATAACTGTCGCTCTCTTCCATTTCCAATCAAGTAGCTATACAGAGCCCTGGGAAAGCCGAGGGAGAGAAGGGCAGCACAATGGAGGAAGAACAATCACTCAACTGTAGACATCAGTTCAAATGTTAGCACGCTGCATAATTCAGAGCTTTGTTAAGGTAGGTTTTCACAGGTCGGTGCATTAGCTTTAGTGCGCTAGAGTAAGAGCAAGGGAATCAGAGGGCCTAGGAAGCAGGCCACCCAAGCGAAACCTTTCATGTGAGCCCCATTGACACCAAAGAAGGTCACTTTGAAGTTATTAATGTTGGCGGGTGTAGGAATCTTAGTGAGATGGAAGCAGAGAGAGTTGTTGGTGAGGGGATAAAGTGTTCATGTGAACACGTCCTTGATTAATTGCTGGCTGACAGCTCCGGCAGATGGCGTTTTGCAGAACTGTTCCTGAGCAGTTGAGGCAGCAGAATGTCTACTTGAGAAAGCCATTGGTTTACTCAATCATATGTGGCTGTGGCTATGGTGTTTTTTCCAGGCTCAGGTTCATGACAGGACTCATGGATCCTTCAGTACACAACAGCCGTGTTCTCCAAAATGATCATGGTTTGCACTGCTCTGCACAACATTGCATAGCCATGAGGATTGGTGTTATAGAATGAGCTTTGTGCACGGCACATAAAATCCATGGGCAAAGCAGAGAAGGAGGAGGAGGAAGAGAAGGCAGACAATGAAGATAGTGTCCAAATGCCCACCATGCACACACATTTTAGTGTGGGTTGTCAGAGATTCCTGTAGAGCTGGAAGGTTTAGTTCAATGGACTGATGAAACAATCAGAGCCAACAGCTAGTCTCACTTATTACAACAGCATCCCCTCCTCCTTAAATTCTACTAGCACCCAGCAGTCCTCTAAGCAACAATCCACCCATTGCACATTGCCTCATTAGTTCCAATCAATCCATGTCTTCACATTCACCCATTGTAATTAAACAGGAAGGTTGCAAAGAATGGGCAACATGGAACAGTGGTGAGAGTGATGAATTTTCCATGATTCTAGTAAACAATGGGAATCTAACAACGTAACATTTTGCCAGATAACCATGCGTGTACACTTGGTGAATGACAAAGCTTTTCTCTTCCTTTTCCTCTTACAAGCTGTAACTCTCATTGCTTCAGCGGAGCTAGAGGCAGCTGCTCTGATTACTGAGCTGCTGTTTCTTAGTTTATTCTTTTATGGGATGTGGGTGGGCATTGCTAGCAAGGCCAGCATTTGTTATCCATTCCTAAATTGTGCTTACCCTGAGTGACTTGCTATGCCATTTCAGAGGGCATTTAAGAGTCAACCACATTGGAGTCACACGTAGGCCAGTCCAGGTAAGGATGGTAGATATCCTTCCCTAAAGGGCATTAGTGAACCAGATGGGTTTTTACAATTGATGACAGTTGTCAATGATTACCACTACTGAGACTAGCTTTATGTTCCAGGTTTATTAATTGAATTTAAATTCCATTGGCTGCCATGGTGGGATTTAAGCCCATGTCTCCAGACCATTAGCCTGGGTCCCTGGATTGCTAATACAGTGGCATTACCGCCATGCCACCATCTGCCCCTTGGCCTCTTCGGCAACCTCCTCTGGACTTTGGAGCGGTACATGCGCTGTGGCAGACTGGGCCATTGGGAGATGAGGCAATGTGTGGTCTGCTGACTCAGGGTGACAGGGGAGTGGGGAGGTGGTGAGAAAGGGGAGTGCTGTGGGTAGATTCCCAAGTCCCATGCTCCCTTTCACCAACATCCCTCTGCTAGGTCAGTGGCATATCACTCTTATCACTGAGCTGGGGAGCAGCGTAGTGCCAATCAGTGATGAGCTGCAAGGCTAAGATGTCTGTCCTCCTGTTTGAGGCATTTGATGTTTATGGTATCTAGTGTTTGGACAGCTGTGGTCAAGGCTTGCACGGAGACATTTATTGCTGTGATAGAGGCTTCATAGCGTAGGACATTCCATTCCGTGAAGACATCATCACAATGTCCTGAAACATTCATAAACCTATGTCTGAGCTTTACTCCAGTTGTGGACAGTTTGTATGGAAAGGGCCGCCAGTGCATTGTTGGTCGCCATGGTACAGCACCAATGTAGAGCTGAGCAGAGCTTGGAGAGAGCTACACCCTCCAACATGGACTCACAATTCTTGTCATTGGCACCACCTCATTGATGAGGTGCCTTTGAAGTGTGAGTCACCAGGTGAAAACCCAAATATTTGTTTATGAGGTCTCAGTGAAGTGTTAGTGTCTGAGCTGCTGCATGGTCTGCATGAGCCCCAGAACAGAATCAACTCCGCTGAGGAATCCGTGAGTCTCAACAACTACTGCAGTTCAGTCAAAGGCTCTGGCAGAGAGAAAAGATATGAAATACTAGTATTGACGTGGCAAGAATGTTATGAATATGATTGCATTTCACTTGCTGCTGAAATCAAGTCAACATGACTGCGTGCTGCATGACATGTAGGTCACTGATACTTAATTACATCATCAAATTAGCTGTAAGGTCCCAACCTCACCACCTTTTTGGCTCAGGGACACAAAAACACCACTGTTCTCCAGTGAGTCCTCCTCTGCAGCTGTCACCGTACAATCTGTGGAGGACCTCCTGAGACTTCTCTCCCTTACCCTAGTGTTCTGTGATTCTACTTTCCTGCAACAGGGCAAAGGACAGACCTATGAGTGACTGCAAATGATGCAATGCATTTGGTAAGGGTAACATCATAAAGACATTAAATTGCCTTTGGTTGAGGGATAGTGTCAAACGTGGATGGATGGAGAGGGATGGGTGGACCTGCAAAATACGTGGGTGTGAGGGGGCTAAAGAAGGCAGCAAGATGGAGTGAGGTGATTCACACTGCAGGGTATATGAATACGTGGGACAGTGCACACCTTGATTAGATCCCTAAAGGTCTTCCTGCACCAAATACAGGAGCATGGCACCACACTTCTACAGCCAGCCTCCGGGGCCATTTCCTGCTGCACCTTCTTTGTTGTAGCAGCAGGTTTCTTCCTTCTGTTGCTGGGAAGAGTATCTCTTTCTGATTCCTTGCGATGCCCAATTGCACAGCAAGTGATGCACCATTCGATCTGACCTCCTGAACCCATTACAGCACTTCTCTCTCACTTTGTGCTGCACTGTCAGATGTGCCATCTTACCCCTCAATCAAAATCACAAAAATGGATTTTCTGGTCTTATTACATTGGTGATTGTGGGAGTTTGCTGTGTGCAAATTGGCTGCTGCATTTCCTACATTATAACATTGACTACACTTCGAAAGACTTTCATTGGCTATAAAATACTTTGGGATGTCCTGTGATTGTGAAAGGTGCTATGTAAATACTGTCCTGCTTTTTCCTTGGATTAACCCATTCAATGCTTCAGTGCATGCAGGTCACAACAAGCATTGGATACTGAACCCAGATGTAATATTGTAATGAGCTGGCCCTGTTGAAATTGCACAAACTGATGTACTGAAACTCCTTGATTTCAAACCCAATATTGCAGCTGCCAATGCTCTCCCCCACCCCTTGGCATTATTATCAGAGTTGTTAACTATTTCTCCATAGTTGCTAACTGACCTGCTGAGTGTTTCCAATATGTTTTGTTTATTTTTGTAAAGATAATATAGCTGCTCTTTATCCAAATGATAAATTAATATAAATTAAATTTGAAGCACTGAAATAGCAGCTGAAACAGACCACACTTTCTCAATAAGCCTCTGAGCAGTTTGAAATGGTGAGGCAAGGATTTAATGGAGATGAGGATCATATTTAAGAAAGCTTCCTAACTGTTCCATTCATAATGTACTGCTTGGGCTTAAGAACTAACGAAAGAGGTGCTGGCATAAAACAGTTTCACTAGTCAGTGCTAAATTACTTAAGGACTCGCGATATAATATTTAAATTGGTTCCACATTTAATTTAGCAGGTCTGACAGCATCTGTGGAGAAGAATACAGTTAACATTTCGAGTCCATATGACTCTTCATCAGAACTAAGGAAATATAGAAAAGAGATGAAATATAAGCTGTTTGAGGGGGGGAGTGGGACAGGTAGAGCTGAATAGAGGGCCAGTGATAGGTGGAGGCAAAGAAGAGATGTCATAGACAAAAGGACAAAGGGGTGTTGATGGGGATTATCTAAGGAATGTGCTAATGGTGACATTAAGGGTAGAAAGCAGGATGAGCAAGTGACAGATAGCCCGAGAGGGGGTGGGGTGGGGGGAAGGGATCAAAATGGGCTAAAAGGTGGAGATAAAATGATAGATTGAAATAAATTTCAAAATAGGTGGGAAAAGAAAAATATATTAAAAAATTATAAATTATTGGAAAAGGGGGGATCAGAAAGGGGGTGGGGATGGAGGAGACAGTTCATGATCTGAAGTTGTTGAACTCAGTATTCAGTCTGGAAGGCTGTAAAGTGCCTAATCAGAAGATGAGGTGCTGTTCCTCCAGTTTGCATTGAGCTTCACTGGAACATTGCAACAGGCCATGAACTCTCTCCTCCATCCCCACCCCCTTTCCGATCCCCCTTTTTCCAATAATTTATAATTTTTAAAATATATTTTTCTTTTCCTACCTATTTTAAAATTTATTTTGATCTATCATTTTATCTCCACCTTTTAGCCCATTTCAATTCCTTCCCTCCACCCTACCCCCACTTGGACTATCTGTCACTTGTTTATCCTGCTTTCTACCCTTAATGTCACCATTAGCACATTCCTTAGATAATATCACCACCGTCAACACCTCTTTGTCCTTTTGTCAATGACATCTTTGGCAATCTCTTCTTTGTCTCCATCCATCACTGGCCCTCTATCCAGCTCTACCTGTCCCACCCCCCTCAACCAGCTTATATTTCACCTCATTTCTATATTCCCTCAGTTCTGATCAAGGGTCATACAGACTCGAAACATTAACTGTGTTCCTCTCTGCAGATGCTTTCAGACCTGCTGAGTTTTTCCAGCTATTTTTGTTTTTGTTTCAGATTTCTAGCATCCGCAGTATTTTGCTTTTATCCATGTTTAATTTAGGCAGGAGCCTGGGGTATCCCAGGATAATTGATCATGTGCAACCTATGCTAGGTTTGGGATGCTGTGGAATGGTGTTGAACCTGATAAACAATTAGTAAACTCCAAGCAGGGTCCTTCTTTAAGTATAAACATCAGGTCCTGATGAAGTCATAAGCACCTGACTGCAGTTTTAGTCAGAGGCCTGAGTCGGGGATAAATGATGGCTTTCTTGTCAGGCCAGTCCTGCATTATGGATCACAAGACACCTAGATAGTTCAAAAACAGAATTACCTGGAAAAACTCAGCAGGTCTGGCAGCATCGGCGGAGAAGAAAAGAGTTGACGTTTCGAGTCCTCATGACCCTTCGACAGAACTAGGTGAATCCCAGGAAGGGGTGAAATATAAGCTGGTTTAAGGTTGGTAGGGGGGGGTGTTGGGTTGGGGGAGAGACATGGAGGGGGGTGGTGTGGTTGTAGGCAAAAGCAGTGATAACTGGGGGCACGCGCAGCTTTGAAAAAGGGTACGGCGGTGCTGCTGGAGGGAGAGGTCGAGTGTGTTCATATGGCGGTGCATGGCACTGAGTGTGGATCTCAGGATGCGACGGGAACAGCAGTCCGAGAAACATTTTATGCCCGGAAATACCTGTAATCCTGGGTGGGTTCGAAACATGAGGGGTGGAATTTCAGTTGAATTCCACGTGGGGTAATTCGGAGACGGAGACAGTGACTGAGAAAGGAGATATGGCTGTGAAAGCGGGTTTTAGTAAACACCTTGTCAAGCACCAGGAGAGAAATGGAAAGCAATGAAGGTGAACAAGGCAAAAGAGAGATACGGAAATCTTGTCGCAGAGACGAACAGGACGTATTCAAGGAGGTAGGCATTTCTTGAAGAGCAGTGGCAGTCAATTAAACACAGTAATAAAAACAAAAAACTGCGGATGCTGGAAATCCAAAACAAAAACAGAATTACCTGGAAAAACTCAGCAGGTCTGGCAGCATCGGCAGAGAAGAAAAGAGTTGACGTTTCGAGTCCTCATGACCCTTCGACAGAACTAGGTGAATCCCAGGAAGGGGTGAAATATAAGCTGGTTTAAGGTGGGGGTGGTGGGGGGGGGGTGGATGGTGGGTTGGGTTGGGGGAGAGAAGTGGAGGAGGGTGGTGTGGTTGTAGGCAAAAGCAGTGATAACTGGGGGCACGCGCAGCTTTGAAAAAGGGTACGGCGGTGCTGCTGAAGGGAGAGATCGAGTGTGTTCATATGGCGGCTCATGGCACTGAGTGTGGATCTCAGCTGGTTTAAGGTGGTGGGTGCGGGGGGCGGGGTTGGGTGCGGGGAGAGAAGTGGAGGGGGGTGGTGTGGTTGTAGGCAAAAACAGTGATAGAAGCAGATCATCAAAAGATGTCACAGACAGCAGAACAAAAGAACACATAGGTGTCGAAGTTGGTGATATTATCTAAATGAATGTGCTAATTAAGAATGGATGGTAGGGCACTCAAGGTATAGCTCTAGTGGGGGTGGACGCAAACTGGAGGAACAAAACCTCATCTTCCGACTAGGCACTTTACAGCCTTCCGGATTGAATATTGAATTCAACAACTTTAGGTCTCGACCTCCCTCCTCCATCCCCACCCCCTTTCTGTTTCTTCCCCCTTCCTTTTGTTTTTTTCCAATAAATTATATAGATTTTTCTTTTCCCCACATATTTCCATTATTTTTAAATATATTTAAATCTTTTATGCTCCCCCACCCCCACTAGAGCTATACCTTGAGTGCCCTACCATCCATTCTTAATTAGCACATTCATTTAGATATCACCAACTTCGACACCTATGTGTTCTTTTGTTCTGCTGTCTGTGACATCTTTTGATGATCTGCTTCTATCACTGCTTTTGCCTACAACCACACCACCCCCCTCCACTTCTCTCCCCCCCCCCCCGACACCCACCACTTTAAACCAGCTTATATTTCACCCCTTCCTGGGTTTCACCTAGTTCTGTCGAAGGGTCATGAGGACTCGAAACGTCAACTCTTTTCTTCTCCGCCGATGCTGCCAGACTTGCTGAGTTTTTCCAGGTAATTCTGTTTTTGTTATCGATTTCCAGCATCCGCAGTTTTCTGTTTTTACCTAGATAGTTCCCTAGCTTTAATTCAGGTTTCCATGTGGCCTGGAGTGCTCATGGCGAAAGCCTTGCGTCTCCCGTTACATGGGTGCTCCCTCATCCCCACTGTATCCAGAACCCTTCGCTCCCATTTGCACCATAAACCCTTCCTCCCAACCATGGCACATCCCACCCTCCATTGGCCCCCAACCTTTGATCATTTCCAAAGTGGCCCTCACTCGCCCCTCACCAGCTGCCGGCAGGGGCCTTTTCCAATCAGTCAGGTCGTGGATCCAGCTGAGCTTGGTGACTTTGGGAGAACCCTCACAAACGGGAGCTGACCATTAAGGTCAGTCCCTCACTTCCCCTCCACCCCCACGTGCTGGGATTCCACAGGTTTAATTCATCTTTTAAATCAGGACTCATCTTGTTCATTTTTAATGTTGTTGGCTATTCTAGATGACTGCTATTGTCATTTACAGTTTGCCACATGAAACAAAGGCCGGATTTTCCAGCTCCTCCGCGGCGGGGCCAGGCGAGTCATTGAAATCTCCATTCATATCAGCGGGACCGGAAGATTCCACCGGTGTGAGGGGCTGGAAAAGTCCATCCAAAACTCTCCAGTGTGTTCATATTTTCTGCAAAGCAGCATATAAACTGAAAAGTCCATATGACTCTTCTCCAGAGCCCTGAAGCTACAGACTCAAAACGTTAACCCTGTTTCTCTCTCCACACAGACCTGCTGAGCTTCTCCAGCATTTTTTGTTTTTATTTCAGATTTCCAGCATCCGCGGAATTTTGCTTTTATCAACATATAAACTGACTAGTTTTGTAATTAAATTACTAGAGTAAACTGTTGCTATTCTGGCAGTAACTGCTATCAGTTTCTTTCAGACGGTTCCGATATTTTAATCATTAAGTTATTTCTGTGATTGTGCCTTGATTAACATGAGAAAGTTACAGTGAAGCAAATGCATGGTTGGATATTCTGTGTATTAAAGATGCTGAGAGGCAATAACTGTGCCACAAGGAGAAATAATAAAAACTGGGTGATGCCAGCTTTATCTGATTCATTTAGAGAATATGGTGAACCTGAAATAAATCAGTAATACTGTATATTTGGTACACAAGCAACATTTCTTTCAGCTATCTTCACTGAAATTGGAAATGATTTAAAATATGTCTATCAAAAATTATTCCATGTGGTTTTTCTGTACATAAACAATGGCTCCTTAATAACCTCCATGTCATTAATGTTACCCATGTTGGATGACCAGACAGAAATAAGTCAGGGCCAGCAGATACTGTTTCATTTCCAACACTGAATGACAAATGGAATATTATTCAAAGGACAGGAGTAATAAAAGTCAAAGACCATCGTTAAAAATGAAAAGCAATGAAATTCACAACATGAAATACATTTCGGTTACTGGGGATGAGCATCTTGATCCATAATTTGAACAATGTGAAACATGAGCAGCTTCATACCAGAATGACCAGCCGTAGTCCCAGGAGTGTGGTCTCCAGTCCTCAGGTCCAAGGCTGACTGTCACCTGGAACACCTGTGTATACATCACGTGAGCCACCATTCCTAGCAGTCCTAAGTAGAAAGAAGGAAAAGCATATTCTTGTGAAGCCAACTAAAAAACGTTTAAAATCAGTTTGTAAAATAGCACAGAGGATGCTTGTATATCCATTCACGGGATGCTTTCATCTTGGGAATGTTAGTTTTACTGCCAGGATTCAGCACTAAAAGATTGGAAACCTGTTTCATGCACAGAATTCCCCATCTCCATTTTGAATCACCTGCTCTACATCAGTCAGAGCATCAAGCAGGTTTAGGAAACAGTGCCATAATGATAATGTTACTGGACCAGTAAGCCAGAAGCCCAGGCTAATTCTCTGCAGACATCCCAGCACAGCAGCTGGTAGAATTTATATTTCATTGACTAATTAGCCTGGAATCAAAAGCTAGTCTCAGTAATGATGACCATGAAATTGCTGGATTGTAAGAACCCATCTGGATCATGGTGTACCAGAGAAAGCTGTGGGACGGGGCCTGAGTAGGACTGGAAGTAGGACAAGAAAAGTTCCGCATACCCCACAAAAAGACAGGCAGAACGAGGAACCATGCTAGTACCCATAGTAACACCTTTCATTTGGAGAAAGTGAGACGAGTTTAAGGAGAAATTGTTCAGTGAGAGAACAAGTTCAGCCAGATGAAGGAGAGTGGAGGTGGATGGGGATTATTTGGGCCTCTGATCAAGGAAGAAGTGGAGAGTCATCTGACCATCCCGGTGGGGGATGGAGATGTAGAGGGACTGGACATCCATGGTGAAGAGGAGGCGGTTAGGGCCAGGGAGCTGGGGATTGTTGAAATGATGTAGGGAGTCAGAAGATTCACTAGTGTAGGTGGGAAGAGACTGGACAAGAGGAGAAAAAATTGAGTTAAGATAGTCAGAAATAAGTTCAGTGGGGCAGGAACAGTCTAAAATGATGGGTTTACCAGGACAGTCCTGTTTGTGGATTGTTGGGAAGGAGTTAGAAGTGGGCTGTGTGGGGCTAAGGGACTATGAGTTTGATGGAGATGGAGGGAAGATCTCCAGAGGACATGAGGTCAGTGACAGTCCTGGAAACAACGGCTTAATGTTCAGTGGTGGGGTCATGGTCCAGGGTGAGGTAGGAGAAAATGCCTGAGAGTTGGCGCTCAGTGTATGTGAGGTAGAGGTCAGTATGCCAGCCAACAACATCACCACCCTTGTCAACAGGTTTGATAGCAAAATCAGGGTTAGAGTTGTGAGAATGGAGTGCGGCAAGTTCAGAGGGAGACAGGTTAGAGTGGGTGAGGGGAGCCTCCTTGAACGGAGGCCCAAAATCCCCACCACCATTCTCCTCTCTGGAGAGTAAAAGCAGAGCAGAATTTTCTGTGCCCGCTTGGCAAGAAGGTCAGAAATTGGTTTCACAATGTTGTGAAATCAGTTTGCGATCGTCTGCTCAGCCCACCAATGGCGGGCTGCATTTCCTGCCATTGGATGTCTGGAGACTCTTTGTAATACATCTGCATGTCATTATAAGGCCAGCCCACTGGAATCATCCCCCCAACACTGGATTGTCTGCCCACATTGGCATGATTGTACACTGACGTGTTTGACAACAGCATATATAAGGTGTGAAATTGGTGGGCTGCTCTTTGAGGGGACTCAGAGGCCAGTACACAGTAACTCACCCGGGTTGCCTGTTGGACTTCAAGGTTGAGGCGCATTGGGGGTTGGAGCAAGGGGTGCCCTGTGGTTGAAGGTGGTGCACAAGCACGTGCGGTGTTTGGGGGGAGGGAAGTGACTGTGCATTAGGGAAACCTTGTATAAAGTGACCATTCCTCTGCAGCTGAGACAGTTCAGGATCAGCCACATTGGTATGATTGGAGTTGGGCCTCTAGCTTATCTGCCCACACAAGCAAAGCAGAGGCATAAAAGTGCCACCAAATGCTCCAGAGCTTTTCACCCCTCGGGCAGAGACTACAAACTAACAAACATTTTAGTTGGCTGCAGAACAGTTGGATGACTGGGCACATTGTACACAGTCTTTGCTAAAGCTGGCCATGGAGCAGTCACTGGTAGAGGTGCTCACAGCCCCTTGCAATGTCATCATCCCGGTTTGGACCAGTCTCTCCCATGGTTCAAGCTAACAGTGCAGCCTTGCAGTGTGGGTTAGGAGAATGTCTGTGCCTGAGCTGAGAGCACGGCATGCAGTCCGGTGGGCAAAGCTGCTGCCAATCGAGCAGCTGGAGTGGGGCGGAGGTGGATGGGGTTTTGGGCAGCCATGTAGTGCATTAAACTCTGGTCATTCGAGTGGTGGCCAGCACTGTCCGGGGTGTATTAATGGGTCTTCAGACTTAACCAAGAGAGGTTCTTAATATACTCAAGCTAATCCACGAGTCTCTCTCTTTCATCCTGCAGGAGGAGTACATCAAGAGCATGGAGACGGTGAACTAGCTGTAAGCCTTGTGACGTACAGAGAGTGGAGATGATGGAAAAGAGTCTATAGATGCCGCCTTTTATTCCTGCAGATGACTGACAACCAGCGTCCCTGAAGATTGCGCATGTCTAAGGAACTGGTCGATCACATCTGCCAGCTGCTGCAGGATTTGGCGCCACAGGGACATGGAGGGCATCCACTGCCAGTGGCTGTGAAAGTGAAAGCGGTGCTCAATTTCTATACCTGTGGCTCCTTTCAGGGCTCCGCAGGTGACCTCTGTGGGATATCACAAGCCTCCACCCACAAATACAGCCATGAGGTCATGGATGCCATCTTCGGGAGGGCACCACAACTTTGTGCATTTCACCTGGGCCGAGAGCCAGGACGCAGGAGTGATTGGATTTGCCCAGATCACAGGTTTTACACAGGTGCAGAGTGTGATCGACTGGTCAAATCTCCATCACAACAAGAAGTCAAATATGAGAACTGCAAGGACTTCCACTCGCTGAATGTGCAGCTGGTGTGTGACCACCAAAAACGCATTCTGCAGGTCTGCGCACAGTTTCCAGGGAGTGTGCACGACTCATGCATCCTCAGTCGGTCTCTGATCCCTGACATTTTCCAGGGTCTACAGAGGCTGCAGTGATTGGCTCCTCAGGGACAACAGCTACCCACACAGGACGTAGCTGATGACACCCGTGTGGCAGCCTGACTGCAGCAAAGCGACGCTATAATGAGGCTCATGCAGCAGCTCGCAATTTGGAAATCTGAAAATGACGTTCCGGTGCCTGGACCAGTCTGGTGGAGCCCTGCCATGTTGTCCACACAGGGTGTCACACATCATCGCCTGCTGCACCCTTTACCTGGCGCTACAACGGGGTGGGGAGCTGGCTGAGGAGGATATGGAGGAGCTGCACGTCTCCTCCGATGAGGAGAATGTCAACGGTGATAAGGGTGAGGAGTCCTCGAAGGCAGCGATGACAGGGATGAAGCCCTCATACTGGCCAGATGAGGCAGGCATGCTAGATTTGTGGAGGATGGTGACGACATGCAGTGAGGTGATCCCATAGATCCTCACATTGCAACTGTGAACGTTTGACCTCAGTCTGGCTTATCGTAGTACACATACCCTCTGTGAGAATGCTCCTGACATGGAGATGCAGTGGAGACCCTAATAGTCAATCAGTTGCAGGAAGATGATGACAACAGACACTGAGGATACTCCATAAATCTTCACATAGCCTCTAAGAATGACTCCTGTCTGGCCGAGGGCAGCTCACTTGCGCTCTGTGATCAGGGTCATCTCATAGAGACACAGCCATGAAACCTTAAATGGGGAGACGATGGTTTAGTAGGATTGTCACTGGACTAGTAATCCAGAGACCCAGGGTAATGCTCTGGGTTCAAATCCTGCCATAGCAGATGGTGGAGTTTGAATTCAATAAAAATCTGGAATTAAAAGTTTAATGATGACCATGAAACCATTGTAGATTTTTAAAACCCATCTGGTTCACTAACCCCCTTTAGGGGAGGAAACCTGCTGTCCTTACCTGGTCTGGCTTACATGTGACTCCAGACCCACAGCAATGTGGTTGGCTCTTAAAATGCCCCCTGAACAAGGGCAATTGGGGTGGGCAATTTTTGCTGGCCTTGGTAGCCACTTCCCATGAATGAATTTAAAAAAATGCATCTGTTCCTTTGTCTGCCTTTAGCACCTGAGCCCTTCAGGAGCACAGTGTCACTGATCACAGATGCTGAAAAGATGGGGGCCAGCCCCACCTTAAAGATGCTGAGAGCACACAGAGAGAATGATGGAACTCTGTGACACCTGCCCACCACATTCTGGCAGCAATGACCAACGCCATTGAGGTGCAGGCATCAGTAATGTTTCCAGTGAGTGTTAAGCCGGGCTATCACTTTTCTCTGAAGGCTGGACAGAGCACAGGGAAGAGGGCCTGGACCGGGACACCTGCCTTTATCTTGTGCAGGACCCATGGTTTCACATCTGAGTGACATGAACAATGCTTATCAGAACAAGGAGCCATAGGCAGGGAGACATTCTTGGGCATTTATTTACAATAGTGAACATTATGTACAAGTGATTAACACCCATGCCCAGGCTGTGAAACTACATCTTCTTAATCTACATCTTCTACCCCTCCATGTCCTTTAGCACGGTGTGGAGGGGTTTCCTGTACGGGCTGCTGCTGTGCACCCTTCACTTCCTTGCCCTCGCCCGCTGCCCGGACACGCCCTGGTGTCCCTTGTTGCCATCCGGCGGTGGAGGTCCCCAGTGGGGGGGCCCCTATGGGAGTGTTCCCCCCTTTTCCATTGGGGACCTGGGGTGGAGGGTGTTGCACGCAGCAGCCCCATACAACCGCAGGATATGTCGGTTCACGGACTCCCAAGATACCTGCGTCTTTTGCGACCTTGTGGAGTCCGTGCACCACGTCTATGTTAATTGTTGTAGGCTGCACTCCCTTTTCAGTTATTTAAAAATCTTTTACTGTTGGTTTGTTTCCATTTCAGTCCCACCCTCCTGATCTATGGGCACCTGATGCGGAGGGGGGGCCAGGAGGGAGGGGGACCTCCTCATGAACCTGCTCCTGGGCCTGGCCGATTTGGCCATTAACAGGTCCAGGCAATGGGCTATCAAGGGGATCGTCCGACCCGACTCTCTGCCCCTCTTCCGCGGCTATGTTCCCGGTTAGGTGTCCCTGGAGAGGGAGCAGGTGGTGTCTGCTGGCATCGTTGAGGCCTCCCGAGCCTGGTGGGCACCACGGGGACTGGAGTGTTTTAACAACCCCCTTAATCACATTTTGATTTAATGTTTGTAAGTTTCCTTTATATTTTGTCTTTGTTTTTGCAGTTCCCTAATTTAGGTGCTGTGTTTAATTTGTCCCTCATTTTGTTAATTTAGTTTAATTGGTTGACCTCAAAAGAATTATATCTTCTTAACCTTTCTAAACCTGTTGCTACATCTTGGCACTCCCCAGACATCCACAGCGGAGGTGGAGATAGCCTGCTGGCTGCTACATCCTGTCTGTGATGACCTTGACAGGCATCCTCTGGAGGGCCAAGACTTGGAGGGCTCTGTCCTGCTTTTGTAATCCTGCTGTGTGGCAGTGACATCCTCCTCGGCCTGTGGAGCTGGAGCTGCTGCGGTCACAAGAAGATGGGATTCGGATGGGCCGGGCACTCCCAGAGTCACCTGGATGGATGGTCCCGGGGTGTGCACCTGCTGATCCTCCTCCCTATGGGTGCTTGAGGGCCCCTGGCTAACTCCTTGAGGAGAAGGGGAAGCTGGAGTGAGATCGAGCTGCCTGGCACCCCTCTCACTTACATAATGTTGGAGGCCAACTATGGCATCATCAATGGAGTACAGCTCATGCACCAGTGCAGGAGCAAAGTCCTGGACTAAAGTCTCCTTGGCAGCCACCATCCTGCCAGTGTTTATCTTGGTGTGTTGGCATGCTGGCGGTATCACCTGAGACTGAAGGCGGACAGACTCCTCTATTATGCCCTGCAATCTGAAGAGTCCAGCAGACATCCCTTCCTGATGTTCCCGAGCTTGCCTTTGCAGCTCCAGCAACTGTGACATGATCGAGTCCAGAGGCTCATCCTCTGACTCGGACTCAGCAAATCTCTGGCCTCCAGCCGTCCTCCAAGTGTCGGAAACCTGGGAAGTCCCTGCCCCCACCTGCTGTGGATCAGACGGCGCAATGTGCTCACCAAATTGTGATCCCGAGGCTACTCTAAAGCTAGGTCCCTGTGGGGGCGGGGGTGGTGGGTGGGGGAGTGGGTGGGATTTCCTAAACCAAGAGTGCCCTCTTTCACGCATGCGCACAAAAGAATGCACTCATCTCCCTGAGGCTAGGTGCTGCCTCAGGGAGATCGGCGCCAAATTTAAAAATGGTAACAATAGAGGAAAAAAAAATCCCCTGACATGTCCCCCATGTTGTACTGTGACATGAGATAGGACATGTCCATCACTTTCATTGACACTTTTATTAAAAATTTAAAAACCCTCATGAAACCTCATCTCGCCGGTGGATGAGGTTTCATGCTTTTTCTAATTCCCACCAGGGCTCCTGGCCTGCCAGCCAACCTTAAGGTTGGACAGGCAGGTCAATTAAGTACTTTAATTTCTTTGTCAACAGCCTCAATTGGCCATTGACAGGTCAGCAGGCCTGCAGCTGATTCCGCCCACCTGAAAATTGAAATGAGGTGCGGTAACATCAGGAGTTCCAACCGACGTCACTGCGCGTCATTTTAAGCCTCGGCGAGCGGGCCCCACCCCCCCTCGCCAACCGGGAAATCTTGGCTTTGGATAATTTACACACATGGAATGGTGAAGAGATGTGGTGGTAAAGTGGAGCTGGGTATTGTCAGCACACATGTGGAAACAGGTGTAAAGGTTGAAGGGGCTATCATTTGATGTTTATATAAACAGCTACATAGGTTGATCATGCTCTACTAATGGGGTGTGGCATCCTTCTCCCATTGGACAGAAATAGGGTAATCTTTCTACTCCATATTTCCTCCGTTGAAGCTACTAAATAGTGTGACAACCTGTGGCCTGGAAGCAGTACAGTAAGGGAAATTCGTAATTTCTCTAAAATATCTAAAATAGAATTTATAATTGTTTTTAAGAATATTTGAAAAGGACTTTTAAGAGTTTGCATCAATTGTAAAGGGATCAATTGCAATTTTCTTGGATAATAAGTAATATTGGTCCATATGACCTGGTGACCCTTGACCTGGAGGATGTATCAACAGGAAGTTAAGACACAAACACCGTGTAGTCAGACACTGCAGGGGAACAACAGGGAAGGGACATTTACAAAGAGCTCTGTGTGTAATATAATTAAAAGGGGCAGAAAGCTGAAGATGGGGTTATAATAGAGATTGAGAGTTGTAGGCAATTTTACTGCTGCTGCTGCTGCTTCAGTTTTGCCAGAGCCGACCAGGCCATTTAACAGGAATATTTAAAGGATAAGATAAAGGATTCTCTGGGGAATCTCTGCCACCAAGATTGTCATGAAACTAGCTAAGGAGGTTCTGTAGGTTTTGTCCTTTGGTTGATAGCTGTCTCTCGGGACCTCAGAGAGAATACAACTGCCAATGAGCTCAGCTCAAGGGTTGAATCAAATGAGTGGGAAAATGAGTGATCCTACGTACCAGGGACCAGGTTAGAGAGCTTTGGAATTGTGAGTGCTGCCATATGTCTGTGGGGAATGATGAGGGTGCTTGTGGTTGTGTAAAATCTATCTTTGTTGTATTGACTATTTAAAGTGAAATTTATTTTTTTATTTGAAGTATCATTTGCCTGTTTTGTGTGAAATTTTCATTTGTTTTGATACATGTTAAAGTATAAGTTACAAAAAGTGAAATATTGTTGGCAAATTCTTCATCTGGGGATTTGTTTGGTAATTTTGTTACTGTATTTTGGCTTATGGTTTCCCCACAGGGATCATAGCACCAATACCAGAGAAACTTAGCACTTTCGCAGTCTTTGTCTTCCAGTGAGCAAGCAGCCTTCACTTAAGGTTCATAATGAGTATTTCTCTTCTTTAGGCAGTTCAGATAACCAGAAACTGATGTTGGATTTGTCCAAATTGCCCACCCCCATCAGTGACTTAACTTATCAGCATCATTCATTTTGGCAGTTCACCCATCAAATATAAATATCATTTGAACCAAAACAGGTTCATACCTCCTGCTGATATCATTGGACGAGTAATTAGTCACCCCATAATCACTTTGAATCCATGTTGGGTGCAAGTAAAAAACCTCCTTTTTTTTCGTGAGCTTCAGTTACTATTTTGAGCCCTTGCACCAGAGTAGTCCAATTCTCCTCTACAGTGGGGAGATCAAACACAGATAGCACGATCACTTTGTCGGAACACCTCCGTTCAGTCCAGAGGCATGACCCTGATTTTCTAGCCACCCATCATTTTAATTCTTCAGCTTTGACTCACTTGGACCTCTTTGCCCTGAGCCACGTGCAGCTTTCGAATGAAGCTCAAAGCAAGCTCAAGAAACCTCATCTTTCGACTTGGCAGTGTGCAGCCATCTAGACTCAAAATTGAATTCAACACTTTGAGATCATAATCTCTGAGCCCATTTTGTTTCCTTTCTCTTTGATAATTTAGTTTTTTTCTCTCTTGTCTCTCTCTGTGTTTTTTCCCTTTCTTTCCCCTTTTTCTTTGCTTGAGGGTGGCAACTATTCATGATCCTGCCATTCACACCTCCTCTCAGCACATCTTTTGTTTTTTTTACTTGCCCTACTACCACTCTCTTTGGCCTTGCAACATGAATTCTTTTTCCATTTAATCTCTCCTGTCTTTCTCCCATCACAGATTTTCGCTTTTGTTTTTTTTTCTCACGGTCACCCCGTACTTGCTTAAATCCTATTTTCTAACATTTCTAACTTTTCCCAGTTCTGATGCAAGGTCATCAACCTAAAACATTAGCTCTATTTCTCTCTCCAAAGATGCTGCCAGACCTGCTGACTATTTCCAGGATTTTCTGTTTTTATTTCAGATTTCCTGCACCTGCTGTATTTTGTTTTTGTCCTATTTATCATTCCTCTTTCTTATTTTGCAGATATTTTTACTGCAAACTTTGTAAAGAACATTGTGGAGAACACCATTGCTGCCAGTCCTGTTGCTAAGATTTTCTTCATGTGTCAATAGCTATGCCGCCACAACAGAAACGTTGAAAAGAGTTGGATATTATACTGCAATAAAAATGTCAACTCTTAAAATCTTGTGGGACTGAGTCTAATTGAATTTTGAACTCTGCAAGCCTGTTGTTTGAAGAGCAGATTACTCTTTTGTACAGAATAAAATGTCACACAAAATGTTTCTCACTCACTGAGAGTGAAGAGTGATGTCTTTTGACAATCAATGCACAAGACATCTTTTGATACATGGACACCAGGAATTATATTTTATAAAGGTTTATATTAAAAAAATGCCTTCCCTTTTACATAAGCAATAAAATTGCAGTGAGATTTATATGTGAGAACAATAGATAACTCTATAGAATTTGCATATCAATGTAGTTAAAGTTTAGAGAGAATGTCATGTTATTTGTTTTCTATGTTAACATGTTATGGTATAACCAACTGTACATTGTATATTTATTGCCAAATATTGTCTATTCCTGCTTCTATCAATTGAAGTGGATTCAATCTCCACGCCAGTACATTAATATATTTAAGTTAAATAACCCCAGTTACTATGTGTAGTGAAATTGTAAAAACATTATTGTGGGATGCATTGAGATGTTTGTACATGAAGAAACCATAGTAATTCTTCCTCTTACATTCATTCAAAAAGCTAACAAAGGAGTTATCTGTCAAAAGTATATCTTTGTATATGCAGTAAAATATTTTCTTACTTTTTTATATAGAAGACTTCATTGGGAACATTAAACATTTGCAATGGATCTTAATGTAGGTCACTGAAAACTCGTTGGGGCAATGTTACAAATTTGCACTATGAGTGGGAGATTTTGAGCTCAGCTATTTGTCAAACTATGGAATAGTCAAACACATGGTTGAATTGAACATCAAGGGAAAAAAAAAGCAAGGAGCTCAATAGTGTAGAATCACACGTTATCCAGGGTATAATGTACTCCAGTGCATCTGAAGACCAAGAATTTCACAAGATTGTTTCCCTTGAGGGATTTCTGGTTGTCACAAGTAACAATCTGGCAACCAAATTTTTTAATGCCCACCTATATTTTCAAAACAAAGTACTATGATCAATCACTGTAGTAAAACGACATAACATATGCTTTAGAATTTCATTATGACATGCAAAGTAGGCAACACCTTTTGGACTTACCTTTCATACTGTGCCTGTGTGCCTGCCTCCAAACCATGGTTCACCCATGGTAAACAACCTCTCTGTGCTGGTGTGAATCTCATTACCTACATAAGTCTGCCATCCCCCATCAAAATTGTGGAAGTTCAGCAACGTTAGGACAACAGTATGTGGGCTCTTGACCTGCCCCCTTATCCCATGTTGATGATAATTTCTGGTGCCAGGAATGGGGGTGGGAATCCTAGGTTTGGGTTCCTCCCATCATAAAGCCTACCCAACACACTTTGGCCCCGTGTTGGGGCCTAACCCTTTATTTATCAAGACCAGGATCCCGTGTACTTCATTAAACCATCTTGCAATATTCAAAAAATTTAAACAGCCCCAGGTCTTGTCATTTTTGTACCCTTTAAAACTGTACCATTTAGCTCATATCTTGTGTCTGCTCGTTGCATCAGACTGTCTAGGCCGTCTTGAAGTTTAACTGTGGTTCACTCCTCAGTAACTGTGAATGCTGAAAGCCTCATGATTATTTCTATTACAAAATCCAGGTCAGTGACTTTAAGATATTTGTTTCTTTTAAACAAACTAATGGGAGTTTTTAATTCTATTGAAGTTTACTACCAAGTTTTTCTTTGCGGTTTCCTCAGCAGGTATTATGGTGCTCATTAATGATGCTCATTATTTATTATTCACAGATACTATGGCAACGTCAGTTGAGGCCTGATGAACACAGAAATCCAAACACTGGTGTCTGAATTACACCACTCATCCACTATTGTTGCAAAAGTGGCACCTTGCTGGCTCAGTTTTGAAAAGCATTGAATATACAAAGTGATTGTATTTGAATGGTAGATGCAAATTAAGCTCATCACAGAAAGTTAAACTTGTGTCTGCTATTGCCTTACATTGTGATAAATGATAATTACTTCCAAACAAACTACCTGACACTGAAAATTAAGTATTACAAGTGTAGAGTCTCTTTATTTCAGATTTTAATTATTGTTTGAGATTTCAAAATGTTATGTTTTAAAATTAGAATTGAAATCTATATATATATATATATATATACATAGTTCTTTACTTTTCCTATATCTTTTGTATCTCTCCTAATTCAGTCTTTCTTCCCCTCTCTTTATTTCTCTTTTTTACATGATTGGACAGTAAATTCTTCCTTCCTAAGCCATGCCTTGTACCCTTGCACTATTAGTTTCACAATCCTTTAATCTGATTAATATTAAGGAGACACACAGTTGCCTCACATGTTCATTCGGGTCCCAGATGCCTGATTTCCCTTCACTGAGGCTTTAACAGCTCACGTTATCAGCAGCATGGGATCGAAAAACTAAACCTAAACAAACCTAAACCTAGCATTACCACTGTGCTAAATGGGATAGGTTTCAAACAGATCTAGCAACTCAAGATCAGGAATCTATGAGGCACTATGGGCCTTCAGCAGCAGCAGAATTGTACTCGAACACAATTTGTAACCTCATGGCCCGGCATCTCCCCCACTCTACCATTATGATCAAGCTAGGCGATCAATCCTGGTTCAATGAAGAGTGCAGGAGGGCATGCCAGGAGCAGCACCAAGCATACCTAAAAATGAGATGTCAGCCTGGTGAAGCTATAACACAGGACTACTTGCATGCCAAACATCATAAGCAGCAAGTGATAGACAGAGCTAAGCGATCCCACAACCAACGGATCAGATCGAAGATCTGCAGTCCTACCGCATCCAGTCGTGAATGGTAGCGGACAATTAAACAACTCACCGAAGGAGGTGGCTCCACAAATATCCCATTTGCATCAGTGCAAAAGATAAGGCTGAAGAATTTGCTACAATCTTCTTCCAGAGTGCTGAGTAGATGATCCATTTCGGCCTCCTCCAGAGGTCTCCAACATCACAGTCTTCAATCAATTCGATTCACTCTACGTGATATCAAGAAATGGCTGAAGGCACTGGATACTGCAATATTCCGGCTAAAATACTGAAGACTTGTGCTCCAGAAATTGCCGTGCCCCTAGCCAAGCTGTTCCAGTACAGCTACAATGCTGGCATTACCTGGCTATGTGAAAAATTGCACAGGTATGTCCTGTGCACAAAAAGCAGGGCGAATCCAACCCGGCCAACTACTGCACCATCGGTCTACTTGCCACCATCAGAAAAGCAATGGAAGGGGTCATCAACAGTGCTATCTAGCAGCATTTGCTTAGCAATAACCTGCTCACTGATGCCCAGTTTGGGTTCTGTCAGGGCCGCTCAGCTCCTGACGTCGTTGAAGCCTTGGTTCAAACATGGACAAAAGAGCTGAACTCCTGAGGTGAGATGAGAGTGACTGCCCTTGACACCAAGGCAGCATTTGACAGAGTGTGGCATCAAGGAGCCCTAGCAAAACTGGAGTCAGTGGGAATGAGGGGAAAGATCTCTGCTGGTTGGAGTCATATCTAGCACAAAGGAAGATGGTTATGGTTGTTGGAGGTCAGTCATCTCAGCTTCAGGGCATCACTACAGGAGTTCCTCAGGGTAGTGTCCAAGAACCAAACATCTTCAGCTGCTTCATCAATGACATTCCTTCCATTATAAGGTCAGAAGTGGGGATGTTCACTGATGATTGCACAATGTTCAGCACCATTCGCGACTCCTTAGATACTGAAGCAGCCCATGTCCAAATGCAGCAAGACCTGGACAATATCCAGGCTTGGGCTGACAAGTGGCAAGTAACATTTACGCCACACAAGTGTCAGGCAATGACCATCTCCAACAAGAGAGATTCCAACCATTGCCCCTTTACGTTCCAGTGTTACCAGCACTGAACCCCCAATATCAACATCCCAGAGGTTGCCATTGACCAGAAACTGAGCTAGACTGGCCATATAAATACTGTGGCTACAAGAGCAGGTCAGAGGCTAGGAATCGTTCGATGAGTAACCCACCTCTTGACTGCCCAAAGCCTGTCCACCATCTGCAAGGCACAAGTCAGGAGTGTGATGGAATACTCCCCACTTTCCTGGATTAGTGCAGTTCCCATAACACACAAGAAGCTGGACACCATCCAGGACAAAGCAGGCTGCTTGATTGGCATCACATCCACAAACATTCATTCCCTCCACCACCGACGCACAGTAGCAACAGTGTGTACCATCTACAAGATGCACTGCACGAATTCACCAAGGCTCCTTAGACCGCAACTTCCAAACCCATGACTACCATCTAGAAGGACAAGGAAGGCAGATACATGAGAACACCACCATCTGGAACTCCCCTTCAAGTCACTTACCATCCAGACTTGAAAATATATCACTGTTCCTTCACTGTCGCTGGATCAAAATGCTGGAACTCCCTTCCTAACAGCACTATGGGTGTACCTACAATGCATGGACTGAAGCAGTTCTAGAAGGCAGCTCACCACATTGTATACTTTGTAACTAAGGGCGAAATTTTCCGAGCCCGTTGGGGGCAGGCGTGATAGGTGGTGTGCGCAGAAAATATGGCGGGACCTATGTTACAACAGCTGAAGGCAGGCCATGATCTTCTGCTCAGCCCCCCCGACAGCAGGCCATGTTTCCTGCCATCAGTCACAGGAGCTAATTGTAATACATTAGCATATAATTAAAAGGCCATCCCGCCAGGCTCTCGGAACCCCGCTGTATCATCCATCCACGGCAGCGGGAAAGCACGGAGACGTGTTTCACAACAGCACACAGGCAACGCGCAATTGGCGGCTTCGCTTAGGGGGAACTGAGGTGAGTGAGCAGCAGTGTTTTCCACAGCTCACCCATTGTTTAATGGGCTCGGGGTACTGGGGGGCAACTGATTCCTAGCACCACAGGCAACTGCTGAGGGGGGTGGGGGGTGACCAGGGGCAAGTGATGGTCAGTCTCAGAGGTGACTGCTGAGTTGGGGGGATGAGGGGGTTCAAGTGCTGTCCTGGTGCTGCATCCCCAACACAGGTAATCGAGTTGGGGGGGGCGGTGGTGGGCAGGGTAAGCGAGGGAAGTAGCCACGCATTAGGGACACCTGTATAAAGTGACCATGCCTCTGTAACTGAGACAGATCAGGCACAGCCACGGTGATATGACTGCGGTTGGGCACCTCGCCTGCCCACCTATTAAAACAACGCGGAGGTGCCAAAGGGCCACCAAGCGCCCCATTCCTTACCCCACTACCCCATCCCCTGGCACAGACTTCGGGTCCACTGCCACTTTATTGGACTGCGGAGCAGTTGGACTGCCCACATTGTACAATCTCCTCGCCAACAATGGCCATGTAGCAGTCACTGCTGGAGGCACTCACAGCCCCTTGCAATCTCAGCATCCCGGTTTGGACCAGTGGCCCCCATTTCACAGGCTGACAGGGCAGCCATGCAGCGCATTCATATCTGGCCATCCGAGGAGTGACCAGCACTCTACGGGAAGCCTTAAGGGTCAGTCACACAGGGCCAGGAAAGATGCTAAGTACAGCCATGCTAACCACATCTCACTCTTTCATGCTGCAGGAGGATCACATCAGGATCATGGATCCTGGTGACCTAGCTGTATGCCTGGTTGCTTACAGAGAACAAAGAAGACTGAGGAGAGAGCGACTGAGGTTCCTGGCTGCACAAAGGCAGGAGCAGCAAACTCAGGAAGAAGGGGCAGCAGGAGCTCCCGCACATACTGCCCAGGAGTGACTGTGAGCCGTGGCTAGTCGGTGCCTAGCGACACCCACATTCCTGCGGATGACTGAGAGCCAGTGTCACTGGCACATGTCTAGGGACCTGGTGGCTCACATCTGCCACTTACTGCAGGACTTTGTGCCAAGAGGACATGGAGGGCATCCACTGGCAGTGGTTGTGAAAGTGAACATGGTGCTCAATTTCTACACCAGTGGCTGCTTTCAGGGCTCCACAGGTGACCTCTGTGAGATGTCACAATCCGGCCACCCACAAATGCATCCATGAGGTCACGGATGCCATCTTCTCCATGGCAATAACTTTGTGCATTTCGCCCGGGACCGGGACAGCCAGGATGTAAGGGGCATTGGATTCACCCTGATCTCGGGATTCCCACAGGTGCAGGGTGCGATTGACTGCACTCATACGGCGCTCAGGTCTCCATTGTTACACTCGATGGACTTCACCAACCACAAGGGCTTCCACTCACTGAATGTGTAGCTGGTGTGCGACCACCAGAAACACATCCTGCAGATATGTGCACGGTTTCCAGGGAGTGCGCACGACGCCTACATCCTCAGTCGCTCGCAGATTCCTGGAGTCTTCCAGGGTCCACAGACGCTGCAGGGTTGATTCCACAGGGACAAGGGCTACCCATAGAGGCCCTGGCTGATGATATCCGTGCGGCGGCCTCAGACTGCAGCAGAGCGACGCTATTATGAGGCTCATGCAGCAGCTTACAACTTGGTGGAGCAGACCATGAGAATGCTGAAGATGTGGTTCCAGTGCCTGGACCGATCTGGTGGAGCCCTGCAATACAGTCCACAGAGGGTGTCACACATTGTCATCACCCTTTACAACCTTGCGCTGCAACAGGGAGACGATGAGGAGGAGATGGAGGAGTTGGAGGTCTCCTCGGATGAGGAGAATGCTGACAGGGATGAGGGTGAGGGAGTCCTTGGTGGTGACAATGATGGGGATAATGCTTTTGTACTGGCCGGATGAGGCAGGCATGCTCGGGAGGCCCTCATAGCTGCCAGCTTTGTGGAGGATGATGGCGACATGTGGTGAGGTGTGCCCGCAGATCCTCATATCACAGTTGTGAATGTTTGACTCCAGTCTGGCTTATGGCAGTGCCAATACCCTCTGTGAGATTGCTCCTGTCATGGAGATGCAGTGAAGGCCATAATAGTCGCTCGATTGAAGGAGGATGATGACAACATGGAGTGAGGACAATCCATAGATCTTTACATAGTCTCTGAGATGTTTGACTCCTGTCTGGCTGAGGGAAGCTCACTTGCGCTCTGTGATCAGGGCCATCTCAGAGATGCAGCCATGAAACGTTTGGCGCATCTGATGCTGTGTCCACCTTCAGCTCCTCAGCCTTTCAAGTGCTGGTGCACAGCATCACTGGTCACAGATGCTGAGGAGATGGAGGCCAGCCCCACCTTAAAGTGCTGAGAGCACACGAGAGAATGACGGAACTCTGTGAGACCTGCCCATTACATTCTGGCAGCAATGACCAGCACCATCGAGGTGCAGCCATCAGTAATGTATCCAAGGAATGTGAGGCTGGACCATCACTTTGGTCTGAAGGCCGCACAAAGCACAGGGAAGAGGCCCTGGACTGAGACACCTGCCTTTACCTTTTGCTGAAAGGTTTCACATCTGAGTGACAAGAAAACTGCTCATCAGAACAAGGAGCCACGGGCAGTGAGACATTCTTGGGAGTTTATTGACAATAGTGAACATTATGTTCAAATGATTAACACCCATGCCCAGGCTGTGCAACTAATTCTCCTTAGCTTTGCTAATCCTGCCACTTTGTCTTTGTACTCCCCGGACATCCACAGCGGAGGTGGAGCCAGCCTGCTGATTGCGATGACTTTGGCAGGTGTCCTCTAGAGGGCCGAGGCTTGGTGGGCCCTGGCCTACTTTCGGAGTACTGCTGTGTGGCAGTGGCACCCTCCTCGAGCTGTTGAGCTGGAGCTTTGGAAGTCACAGGAAGAGGGGTGTCAGATGGGCTGGTCACTCCCAGAGTCACCTGGGCAGATGGGCCCAGAGTGTGCACCTGCTGATCCTCCTCCCTATGGGTGCCCAAGGGCTCCTGGCTGACTCCGTGAGCAGAAGGGGAAGCTGGAGTGAGATCGAGCTTCTCAGCAGCCCCCTCACGATCACACTGTTGAAGGCCAACTATGACATCAGTATGAAGTTAAGCTCGTGCAGCAGTGCAGGACTGAAATCCTGGACCAAGATCTCCATGGCGGCTGCCATCCTGCCAGTGTTGACCTCGGTGCATTGTTATGCCGGTGCTATCACCTCAGTCTGAAGGCGGACGGGCTCCTCCATCGTGCCTTGCAATCTGAGGACATCCCTTCCTGATGTTCCCGAGCTTGCTTTTGCAGCTCCAGCAACAGTCTAAAGGCTCATCATCTGATTCAGATCCAGCAACACTCTAGCCTCCAGCAGTCCTCTGAGTGCCGGACACCTGGGATGTCCCTGCCCCCGCCTGCTGTGGATCAGACAGTGCGATGTGCTCACCAGATTGTGATCCCGAGGCTACTCTAAAGCTAGGTCCCACCGAGGTGTGTCTCTCTGCACTGGTGGAGGGTGTGGGTGGGCGCTGTGACGGGACTTCAGGGAAGGTGCCTCCAGATTCCTCTTCAGAGGTTTCTTCGGGGCTTGCTTGGAGGCCCTGGGTCATGGACTCCATTGGCCCCTTCCCAGATATGCCTGCGAATGCAAGTAGGGATAATTAGTGCATGGCAATGGCCTGTGAAAAAGGAGACATCACTCACAGCATTGTTGTCTGATGGATGTTGCACTGCTGGATCCTCACTTGGTAGAGCAGCACCGACCTCACTGTCAGCACAGGACCGGTATATATCCTCGCCGGCCAGCTGGATGGCTCTGTTTTCAAATTCTGTCAGAACTCTGATCTCTGGCATTCCTCCACCTGTCTGTGATCTTTCCCTCCTGTTGTGAGCCAATTTGTCCTGTATGGATAGAGATGGGGAGAGTGTTTCAGGACACTTGCCAGGCCAGATGATAAGTATGCCTGGCCTGTGTGGGTGGTGAGTGGTCCCATGGGTGGGATGAGGACAATGATGGTGTGTGTACAAGACAGTGAATGGTGATGTCCCTTGAACTGGCAGTGAGTGAGGGCCCTGTGGATGTATGATGGGTTTGTGTGTGCGTGAATTGGGAGTGATAAAAAGAGTGACTTACCCTGGCGGAATGGAAGAGATCATTCACCCTTTTGCAGCACTGAGTAGCTGTCCTCTTCTGCAGGCCATTAGTGCTGACCACCACTGCCACGACCTCCCAAGCCAGGTCTGTGACTTTGCAGCCCATCCTGCGGCCAGAGCGGGGATAGAGCACATCCCGGCAGCCTCCACAACATCCAGCAGTCGCTTGAGGGACTTGTTGTTGAAGCGGGGAGGCTGCAGTCTTTTTGCCTTTACTGGCCATGTCTCCCAGGCAGCGGTGGTGAGCTGGTGGCGATGAGCATTTTGCTGGTGGCTGCCTTTTAAAGATGGCGGTCAGTGTGATGCAACAGTGGGGTGATGGTGAGCGCGTGAATGAGAGCCTGCTTGCCATGGAAATGCTGTGTTTCATGGAAGTGAATATATAATGAGGTGGGCTCAGGAAGATACAGTGTGAAAACCCGCCATTTTCGTTAGTGAGTAGGACTCCAGCTTACCCGCCCGCCACCACACTTAGTGCAAATCTGGGAAAATTCCACCCTAATTTGTGCTCTTTCTTACGCCTCTGAGGAGCATTACAACTGAGCTCAGTACCTTGAACCAGGGAGGGAATTAAACAACCAGGGTTCTGGCTCATGCTTAGTGTTTGATAACTTGGAAAACACACATATTGTTGGTTTCAATAATCTCAGTATGCTGGTTTGCAGTTGTATGTTGTTATCTCTAATTCTTACTAGAAATGAAAGTAAATGATTGACATTTTGACCTGGACTAACTGCTGCTGTCACAAGATTTTCACATTGGTGGAATTGAAGCAATTCATCTTCATCTCACACTGACAAATCATTCTATGCAGAATGTAACAGCTCTTTGTCGGAAGGATTTTTTTTTATGATTACCAAGGTCAGCACTTGGGAATGGAACATTTACCTACCTTTCAAACTCATTATCAGCATCACACAATGTCACACACACTGTTTGTTAGACGCAGAGTAATGTTCCTCCCTATTGTTACAATATCAGGTGTGCACTCCTTAAATTGGTTAAACCCAGTCAACCTGCTGTTCTTATTGAATGAGACTACCAATTTACATTGTGATGCAGCTTTTGTATTTTGGATATTTATGTTCACCAGGGGCCATCAGGAATGAGAAAACCTCAGAATGGTGACCTCCCTTATTAGCTTGCTCAGTGTGGAACATTCACATACACTAGAGAGACCCAGGATTATATTTATGGCCTGTGTCAAGCCAACTGATTTCAGCATGCTGCTGCCCTCAATTTCATTGAGCTAAGGAAGTGAAGATCCTTTTACGACTGTTGGTCATACACTACTGCTGGACAGTGCTCAGGTTTAAAGAGGTTTGATCTTAGCTGTGATAGTCTGCAAGTGCCCCCCATAGCCAAGAACTCATTACCCAGCTTGAATTGGTAGAAGATGGAGGATAGAGGAGCGCTGTCCATATACCAGGATGAGCTATCACCTTCACGAGAAGATGAGTGAGGAAATATATAAAAGCCCTTATTTCACATAGGAATCTTACAGCCAACCCAGGCAGGAGGTATTTCATCATATCATCAATCAGCTTTGATTCAGAACAAAGTCTGGAAGAAAAATTATTTTGTTGTGGTTCACCATCTATGATTGCATTATCCCATTTTAGTTTGCAAAGCTACAAGGAATTATTCACTTAAAGCACAGGCTTTGTAGTGAATCAGGGCTGTGGTACCTGGGAATCAAACTATCACAGCTCATTAAAAAGTACCTTTAACTAATTATTTTCCAAACTAAAAATGAACCCAATTCCTGTGAACAAGGTTCTATTAAGCTGTAAAATGGAACAATAAAAAATATTGTTTTAGTGAAAAAAGAGACCTGCTGTCAAAGGTTTTCATCTTGCACTCCGGACAGATTTGCAACAATACCAAATGTAAAGGGAACAACAATTTCTACTGCATGAGAAGAGAGTGCTGATTGGTTGGCAAGTGGACTCTGATTGGTAGAGACGTTGCCTTGGAGAAATCATCATGGGACAGTTAACTTATTTTACAGTTAAGATTATTAGTCAGGCTCACAGTGTGGCTCACTTATATGTGCTAGAAGCTACATATCTTCACACACAGGGCCATGTCCTTGGCAGGCAGAAGGAGCATGTCAACACATTGTGCCTTTTTCGGCTAAACACAAGCTTGGGGGACAGCCATTCCCTGGTTCATTCCCCATGACAATGCCTTGACCAATCAGAGCCAACCTGCCTAGTGTGAATTTGAACAAAAGCTTGGCAGTTTAACTGTCCCCTGGTGCACTCTCCATGGCAATGCCTCTATCAATCACTTGCCAACCAATCAGCACTTTCATCTCTTGCAGTATAAATTGTTGCTCCCTTTCTATTGGTATTCTTGCATTTGTCCTAATGAGTGCAAGATGAAAAGCTTTCACAGCATGTCTCTTTTTTTAAGCAATGCTCAAGTTCAGTACTACCAAATGACTAAATGTTGTTTTCTATCATTTATCATTCAGTACAGACATGAGTGAGGTACTGACCTACTGAGAACTGATATCTTTAATCCTGTTTAATGCTTGAACATGTAGCAATGTTATAAACACTAATTTTAATTTTAGTTTTGATTAGTTTCAGATAGCGGAACATTTAAATGTTGATTGAAAATTAACTGACAAGTCATTTAAAGAGCTTACTGATGCCAAAATTATATTTTTCCTCTAAGTCTACATCCAAGCTGATAGAAATTCAATTTGCTTCAATTCAAAAGACATTGATAATTGCAATAGCAATTAATTAACATGTTAGTGCTGCTGTAATATTGTGTTGCATGCAGCATATTTCTGCTTCATACTAATTTCACATTCATTCGCTGGTGTGATCCAGTTGGGAGGGGTGCTGAACTTGCAAAAATTTATCTGTGAGTTGCTATCCTATGCACTGTTTCCAATGGAACTTTTTGACTTAATCCTTTAATGACTACAATAGCATTTTACATCAAAATGGTGCTTATAGTGGAGTGTTCCAGATCCCAAGAAACAGTTGACAGCTTAAAGATCAAGTTTTACAGCCCTTTTCCCAAATAATGTGAGCACGAGAAAACCACTCCTGCTTCATCTTGTCCCACAAGGAAAGTTTACAAAGAAATTATCTTTTTGGGCCTCCTCCAATCCGGATTCTCTTCCACATTCTCTTCAGTAAAGCTATGGGCATAAATCCACTGAACCTCTATTTCAGTCATGTTTTGTTCTTGGGGCATTAGCATGGTCAGTAACATCCACTAAGATTTATTCCTAGCTTTGCGGGGACCTTTACTATCTCTAAAGAAAAAGTAATCAATCCATTTCTCGGTCACTTTGCTTGGTGTGGGTAAAGTTTTCCAGAACCTTCAGTGTGACTCACATTCATTCCAAGCTTGTGAGAATATTGTTGAAGCCAAATGAGGGGAGAATAAGTGGAAATCCTGGGCTAATGTGCAAATTTCACTTGACGAAAGGCACTGCTTGACTTTTATGTTCAGACTTACAGATTTATCCTTACCTGAACCCTCTTTCCCCCTAATTAGTTTAAATCTTTGTTTACAGTCCTAGTTATTTGATTCACGAGGACACTGGCCCCAACAAGTGAAACCTGATACAGGAATTGAAGCTCCTGCCTCCCACATCACTCTTTCAGCAATATGTTTGTCCCTATGCTAATTTTGGGTGCAGCTCAGAAAGTAATCCAGAGACTATTACCTTTTGAGGTTCTTGTGAATTTGTACTCTCGTTCTTCAAACATCCACAGAAGAACCTCATTCTTGGTTCTACCTATGTTATTGGTTTCTACTGGATCCTCCCTCTCCTATTCCAAATTTGTCTCTAGCCATAAGGAGATGCCCTAAGCCCTTGCACTGGGCAGAAAACACAACCTTCAAGACTTACCACCCGCATCGCTTCCTCACACTCACCCCCAACCCCCAATCCCAAAACCATTCTAGTGTAGAACTCATGGGCGAGACTGCCTCTGCTTGGTGGGCTCAACCTGCAGTCATTTGATTGTTGTCAGCCATTTAATGTGCTCGAGGCAGTTCTTCCACCCCCATAAGGAGAAACTCTGAGAGCTGCCAGCCAATCAAATGGCTGACAAACCTCTTGTCCCAGCAGAGCTACTGGGAGTAATGGCCACAGCTGGGACTACATAATTCCAGAAGGAAGAGTTGCTAATGAAGTCCAGACTTCAGGGTAAATCCAGGTCTCACCAGGGCCAGGATGGTAGGTCCCAATGAGGCAGGAGGATGGGGGTGGGAGGCTGGTATTGTCAGGGTGGGGAGGACAGGGAACCGAAAGAATGGGGTAAGAATTACTTTGTGGGGAGCTCTGATGTGCATAGGGAGCCCAAAAAGGAGCCCTTCCATCACATCTTGCCTGGCCTCCTGTCACTTAGTGAGCTGGACATATGGTGCTAGCCTCCTACATTGTGGGTAAAATTCCAATGGCAGTGAGTGGGGGCGAGCAGACGCCAGGCATGCACATTGGCATGGTGCACAATTTTACGGGTTTGGATTTATTTTATTTTTACTTTATGAATGTTTTTAATACAGTGATTAATGATTGGGCTTGTTAAGTAAAAGTAAATGGTCGTAGAGTTGGCCAACAGCGTGAAGGCGGAAAAATCTTCAGATGCATCAGATTAATTTATCAGTGGATAAAGTGCTCTTCCACATTCAACAGTACAGAGATTCATATTTTAATGTGAGAAAGCTAATAGAACGTTATCGTTTTTTGTGAGGAGAATTGAATACAAAAGTAGGGAGGTCATGCTTCAGTTGTACAGGGCACTGGTGAGCCCACATCTGGAGTACTGTGTACAGTACTGGTCTCCTTATTTAAGAAAGGATGTAAATGTATTAGAATCAATTCAGAGAAGGATTGCTAAGCTAATACCAGGAATGGGCTGGTTATTTCACAAGGAATGGTTGGACAGGCTAGACTTGTATTTGCTGGAGTTTAGAAGAGTAAGAGATGATTTGAGTGGATGCTGACAGGATGTTTCCTCTTGTGGGGGAATCTAGAACTACGGGTAATTGTTTAAAAATAAGGGGTCACCCATTTAAGGCAGAGATGAGAAGGTTTTTTTTCTGTCAGAGGATAGTGAGTCTTTGAAACTCCTTCCTCAAAAGGCAGTGGAAGCAGAGTCGTTGAATGTTTTCAAGGCAGAGCTAGCTAGATTCTTGATAAACAATGGAGTGATGGGTTACAGGGCATAGGCAAGAAGTAAGTCAGATCAGCCATCTTATTGAATGGCGGAGAAGGCTCAAAGGGCTGAGTGGCCTACTCCTGCCCCTTGTTTATATGTTCATATGTTCACATGAATTAGACCCTATGGTTTGATATTACATTGACTGCTAGCCCTCCCATCTGTTGTGCCTTTGAAATAGATGACAAGATGGTTGACTTCTTTGATGATAGCCTGGCCATTTAAGCAGTGGAACAGATGATCATTTTTTCCACAAAAACGACTTGAATGTATTCAGTTCTGGGGTCTTTGTTTGTACATGTGTGCAATGGAATCCCATTATGAATAATTGGATGAGCTCCAAATCCCACTAATGGATTTTGTTCAGCAGGAGTTGTTGACACAGCTGTCAAGGGGACTGTGAGCTTTGTTTTGATTGACAGTTTTATTAGCACAATAGGATAGTGTTTTTGAATGGCTATTAGTTTATTTTGACCATTTAATGAACATTTCAATGGCTTTCCAATCCAATTATAGGGCTCATGATTCTGTCCATTGTGAAAACTGGTAAAAAGTAGGGATTTGGAGGGGGGCATGGGAGTATGGTGGGGGCATGGGATCTGGAGTGGCATGAGGGATTTTTGGAGTATTGGTGATGAGTAGGAGTGAGGGGAGTGAGGGTGAGAGCTAGCGTGCCTAACACAGAACTAAGTGATATCCCAGTAAATGAAGGTGGACCCTCTAACCTGTCAGCTGCAGTGTCCACCTGCCTCTATTTCTGCCTTGGGCTGGCTTTGGACGGCAGCAGCCTGATGCCACTCCACCATCAAAACAGCATGAGCAGATGCTGCCGGCTGGAGGTGGGTTAATGGTCTTGGGAAATCTTTTGTCATTCCCACCTTGGAGAAGAAAATCCAGACCAAAGTTCCATGAGTTTCAGACACTTACTGCCGAATTGATTGTCCAGGATCACTCTGCTCTCCGTGCACAGCCACCTGCCCTGCTATCCCTATCTAACCTTGTTTAATACCTTTACCTAATTTAAGTTTAATATAATTAGTTCACTTAAATCAATTAATCTAACTTTTTTATATTCACAATTGAATAAAATATTATTTATAGGTTCCTAGTTTCCACTAATCACTTAGTTATAGAGCAAAAAGATGGATCATTCATCAGCCAATCACTAACCTGCTGTCCTGTGCTGTCACCAGGTTTGGGAATTGTTTACCCATTGTACGAATTGGAAAATCTCATGCTTTTTAAAAACTGGGTAAAATTATTCTTGTTCTTTATCATTTATCATTGACCCTTACTTTATCTTAGTCCATATTTACTTATAGGTATTTATCTTTTGGTATGTTTTAAGTTTTCTTTGACATATTAGCTTACACTAAGCCCTAGAAGAGTGAAATAATTTTAAATACCGTATTTATTGCCTCAAGCTTACACAAACCACTCCAAATATTTAAGGCAAAAAGGAACATGCTGTTCACCAAATTCCCACTCGAATCAAATTCTCAACTTCCCATGCTGTTCACATTGTATTCTGTTCATGTTGTGATCGGTGGTTTAGCTCTGTGCCTCTGCTCTGTGTGATGTGGCAATTGTCATGGCAAATATATAACATCTATGTTGTATCATTGATTAAGTAAAACAAGGTCAGAAACTGTTCATCACCTTCAAGTTGGGTAGTCTGTAAATATTAGAAATTGACACATTTTGCCGCCTGATTTGCCATCACACCTTATACAGTCAAATAGATTATTACCTGAGCCACCAGCAAATTGGCATAGGGTAGATAAGAGCAGAGAGTGGAAAGTGTGGCTCAAATATTGGTGTGGGGGGAGTAGCTTTTGATTCATGAGGCACTGGCACCAGTCCTGGGGATAGAGGGAGCTGTATCATTGAGATGGTGTTCACCTGAACCGCACTATGACCAGTGTCCCGGCGATTTGTATAACATTTCAGGATACATAACATTTTGAAAAGACAGGATGAAAAGATCAGGATGTAAAATCAATATAGGTGACGATTAGGAATAGCAAGAATTAGAAAAAAAATGGTGTGAGTATTTATAGGCCCCCTAACAATAATTATACTGTTAGACATTGCATTAAACAAAAAATTATTGAAGCTTGTCACATCCATGGCTTATAATGTTGCAAAGAATAGTAGTAACTTTGAAGATTGGGAGCACTTTAGAAACCAGCAAAGGGCCAGCAAAAAGTTGATAAAAAAGGAAAAAATAAAATGAGTAAACTAGTTGAAATATAAAACAGATTGTAAGAGCTATTGCAAATATGCAAAAAGAAAGAGAGTAGCTAAAGTAAACAGTCCCTGTGAATCATTAAAAAAAAATATCGTGGGGAAAGAGGAAATGGCAGATAAATCTATTGATGTTCAGAGAGACTTGGGTGTGCTTATACAAAGAATACAGAATGTTGGCATGCAGGCATAGCAAGCAATGAAGAAGGCAAATGGCATATTCGCCTTTATTGCAAGCCAATTGAGTACAAGAACAAGGAAGTCTTGCTACAATTGTACAGGGCTTTGGTGAGACCACAGCTGGAAAACTGTGTGCAGTTTTGGTCTCCATATTTAAAAAAGGGTATACTTGCATTGGAGGTGATACTAGGTTGGTCCTTGGGATGGGAGGATTGTCCTGTGATGAGATTCTGAGTAAATTAGGTTCATGTTCTCTGGCGTTTAGGAGAATGAGAGGTAATCTCATTGAAGCATTCAAGATTCTGAAGGGGCTTGGTCAAGCAGCCAGGTCAGAAAGCAGGCAGCAAACACACTGCCCAATAAGGGAAGGTGAAACTAGAAGAGTGATACCACAACAGATTTGATGCTTCAGTGGTTGTGAGACTGAAAATAAAGAGCACAGATAAAGCACCTTCTAGTTATTGAGGTCCAAATAATATTTCTGAAGCGGGCAGCTGGATTATGAGTTCTACCCATAATAGGACTGGAATAATACTGTTTTAATTCCCTGTAAATTGTAAGTATTGAAGTGTATTAATATGCTTTAGCTGTTGAAATAATGCATTGTTGTGCACAAATTAGTGTCATCTCAGAATCTATTACAATGAAGACAATGGAGATAAGGATTGCGAGACTGTTGCTGTATTGGGGATCGGCTGGTTAATTTAGGTGGGTCAGTTGTTCCCTGTGAACTCTGGCAGCTAGGGCTCAATGCTACTCCCATTCTCGTTCTGGTCTTCCTGTGGCCTGAACTGAATAGCACCAATGATTGCTGGTCTCAGTGTTTCATCAAGAAACTGAAATCATACATTTATGCATTTTTTGGAGGGGGTCATTAATTTGATAGGTGCCATACATTGAATTGTTAAACCGTATTAGGAAAATATGATGCTGAAAGTCCAGGGGATTTATTTCCTGCAGCTATGCCGCTCCCTTGTAGGCTAGGGATATGGGATATCCATTCCTTGTTCAAGTCCTACTCAGGCCCCCTCCCACAACTCTTTCTCTGGTACATCAATGACTGCTTTGGTGTCGCTTCATGCTCTTGTCTGGACCTGGAAAAATTTATTAATTTTGCTTCCAATTTCCACCCCTCCATCAGTTTCACTGACACTTCCCTTCCCTTTCTTGACCTCTCTGTCTCAATTTCTGGTGATAGACTGTCCACCAATATTCATTACAAACCAACCAACCCCCACAGCTCCTCGACTACAGTTCCTCACACCCTGCTTCCTGTAAGGACTCCAGCCATTCTCTCAGTTCCTTCGCCTCCGTCGCATCTGTTCTGATGATGCCACTTTCAAAAACAATTCCACTGACATGTCTTCCTTCTTCCTTAACTAAGGTTTTACACCCATGGTGGTTGACAGGGCCCTCAATCGTGTCCGACCCATCTCCCGCGCTTCTGCCCTCACACATTCCTCTCCCTCCCAAAACCATGATAGGGTCTCCCTTGTCCTCACATATCATCCCACCAGCCTCTGCATTCAAAGGATCATCCTCCGCCATTACTGCCAACTCCAGCATGATGCCACCACCAAACACATCTTCCCTTCACACTCCCTGGTGGCATTTCACAGGGATCGTTCCCTCTGGGACACCCTGGTCTATTCCTCCATCACTCCCTACACCTCAACCCCCTCCCACGGCACCTTCCCATGCAACCGCAGAAGGTGCAACACCTGCCCCTTTACTTCCCCCCTCCTCACCGTCCAAGGGCCCAAACAGTCCTTTCAGGTGAGGCAGCACTTCACTTGCACTTTCCTCAATTTGGTCTACTACATTCGCTGCTCCCAATGCAGTCTCCTCTACATTGGAGAGACCAAATGCAGACTGGGTGATGAGGGCGCTGGTTCCTCCAGGGAGTGCGGACAGAGCCAAGCTTCTGGCACCACAAGCAGCCTGTCTGTACAGGAGGGGAGGAAGGGAGGAAGAGCAATAGTAATAGGGGGTTCTTCGGTCTGTCCGCAAGCATGACCCAGACCTCCCTGTCACTTGCCATTTCAACACTCCACCCTGCTCTCATGCCCACATGTCCATCTTGACTTGCTGCAATGTTCCAGTGAAGCTCAATGCAAACTGGATGAACAGCACCTCATCTTCCAATTAGGCACTTAACAGCCTTCTGGACTTAACATCGAGTTCAACAACTTCAGATCATGAACTCTCTCCTCCATCCCCACCCCCTTTCAGATCCCCCTTTTTCCTAGTAATTTAATTTTTAAAAAATATATTTTTCTTTTCCCACTTATTTCTATTATTTTTAAATTCATTTCCATCCATTGTTTTATCTCCACCTTTTAACTTATTTCAATTCCTTCCCTTTACCTCACCAACTAGGGCCATCTGTCACTTGCTCATCCTACTTTTTGCCCTTAGCAAATTTAGCACATTCCTTAGATAATATCATCACCGTCAACACCCCTTTGTCCTTTTGTCTATGACATCTTTGGCAATCTCTTCTTTGCCTCCACAAAGCACTGGCCTTCTATCCAGCTCTACCTATCCCAACCCCCTCAAACAGCTTTTTTTTCACCTCATTTCTACATTTCTTTAGTTCTGATGAAGAGTCATACAGACTCGAAACTTTAACTGTATTCCTCGCCGCAGATGCTGTCAGACTTGCTGAGATTTTCCAGATATTTTTATTTTTGTTTCAGATTTCCAGCATCCACAGTATTTTGCTTTTAACTGTAAAGAGAGTGTTCACTACCGTGCAATGAATGGATGGCGTCGTTAATGATCGGCTAGAGGGTTAACCTCTTACAGGCAGAGTCAATAATGTTACACCCAGAATACCTGAGTCTCAGCCTTATCCCATGGCTTTCTGCTGGGTTCCCACTGAATTCCAAATGGAATCTGTCCAAGCGGTTGAGGAAATTTGGCTCCTATTTGGTTCTAGCAGCTGCTGGTTTTGAAATATAATATTTTACTGACATTTCCATTTTTAGGAAATAGTGCATAAATGGGAAATATAATTACTGTGATAAAAACAAAAAACTACGGATGCTGGAAATCCAAAACAAAAACAGAATTACCTGGAAAAACTCAGCAGGTCTGGCAGCATCGGCGGAGAAGAAGAGGACTCGAAACGTCAACTCTTTTCTTCTCCGCCAATGCTTCCAGACCTGCTGAGTTTTTCCAGGTAATTCTGTTTTTGTTTTGAATATAATTACTGTTATTGTTGCATTTAATTACATAGCAAGATAGCAGATGTTGTTTCAATCCCATGTTGATTGACATATCTGCATCGATTGCCATGATTACATCATTTAATTTGATGATTTTGAGTTCCGGTTTTGAACAATTTCGTTAATTTAACTGTTTTGGTGGGAAATATTTCTAATTAATGTTAAATAGTCTGCTGCTGGTGAAAACAATTGAGTGTTGACCCCACAGGTGCCTGTGGTCCACGACATCCTGGCACAGGAAGCCCTCTTCGTGGGCTCCATAATTAGGGCTCAGTGTTGGGAGGCACATTCAGAAGGGCCGATGGATTTGGCCACCAGCCATCTTCACAGTGTGAGACCATTAATAGGAACGGTCACAATACAATGGTGTTGCCTTCAGTAGGAGGGGAGTGGCTGCCAATGCATTGGGTACAAAGTAGTGGAGATATCAGCCTCCATGTTCTGAATGCAATGACAGGCCTTCTGCTTGGGGATATATGGGCATCCAGAATTTTTGCTGGCAAACAATTAAAAGGCCTTAATTGTTACACAGCTCCAGCCTCCTGCAGTGAACCATCTCTGATTCATTAGCAGGCTCCTGACACATGCATGCCTCCCTACATGAAAATGGCCATTAATTCAGGCTTCAAACTTCTTTATTGCCTGCCCCCATGAGTGTGCAGCTGATTCCATTCACAGCTAGATCCTGGGAAATTTGCTTGGAGGCAGGAACACATCTGGGAGCTGATGTGATCGCTAAATTTCCATCTCCCTCCAAAACCATTTCCATGGTGCTGGGAAAATTCCAACCTAAATCAACATCCAAATTTGGTCTGGATTTTTGTTGCAGCATAGATGCTACATTAAGCAATTGAACTAAAGTAATGTTAGCAACAGTTATCCACAGAAACACATAATTATTTTCAATGGATAACTTTTTCTAACATTACCTGAGATTGATTCCTTAATATAGCATTGCCATTGGGATGGTGTCACTGATAGGTCAGCAGCAATCTTTTAGAGTTCAGGTGTAACCTTTTTTGCTTTGACAAATTAATTTTCCAAGTTTGATAAAGTGGGCAATCTATTCACTCTTCAGCAGTAAAATCACATCTTTCTGTTCTTCTGCTCAAACCTGTTCTTGTATCTTCTATTTTTTTTTAAATTTGAACAAGAATAGCACTATGTGAACCAAATAAGTGGATTTTGACATAATAAACAAAGACTCTAATTATCAGAGGAATGCTCCAACCTTAGCTAACTACTCAACAGCCAGAGCTTTCAACCAGAGAACCTGCTACTGACCTCGACTGGCCACAGGAAAGGTCAAATTGAACAGGAAAGTAAATGTGCAGTTGTAGTTTGTTTGGAGTTTATGTGACATGTATTTATTATTCATAGTAAATCTCCTGAAGTGCTGCTCAAAGTGAGCCAGGCAGCTTACTCTTCTGGTATGGCAGTTACAGAGAGTGTACAGTGTCATGATAAGAGTTGATTGTGGTGGTGGACTCCAGTATTAGATACGATATGGTAGTCTCTACTCGAGATGGGGTCACCTGAGCTGGGGGTTGACGGTAAGATAGCACATGTTGGAGCCTGTGTTGATAGGGTTCAGTTACTGCAGATATGTGTTCATGTTAGGAAAACATGTTATGAATAAAGTTAACTCAGCTTCAATGTCGACAGCCTGTGTGCATCATTGAAACAAAACAAAAAGGCATATAACATTCTATGTTAAAGGGCAAGTTGTTTCTTTAAGGTCCACACAAATTATTCTAAGGCCAATTAAAAATGAATTGCTGTTAGTGAAGGATATTTGATAATGTGATTATAAATCTTGACTCCACATCGGAAGAAAATAACAAGAACGGAATCTTTTTCTTCTTATGTGTACATTCTTTCGCCACTGATTGGTGACACTGACCCAATGCTGCTGGAAACCTTGCCGATGAGCACAATCTTGATCATAATCTTTTCAAAGGATATCGTTATGATGAGAGTAAATGTTGAAAGATTGTTTAGTTTGTTACGGCCAGATGAGGAGGGTGAACTGGCTCCCCTCTATTCAACCTCCTCAGTTGATCACAACAAAGGTTGAAATTTCTTTCTTACGAGAATATGCCCTTTTTCCAAATCAGCGTGTATGTTATTATTTTAAGCTGTGAGCAATAAGGAGCCAATCAAACAAAGTTTTCTTGAATCAAAGAAAGAACAAATTTATTAACCACTAAACCCAAGAAAAATAATGCTGTCATTTGGGCACACACACACGCGAGCGCACATACACGCACACACAGGTATCAACCGGAGTTAGAGTCCAATAAAACAAAGATCAAAGATTATTAGGTTAAGTGTTCTTTGATTGTTATTGAGGTGTAGATTTTAAATGCTGTGGCTGAGATTGTGCTCATCGGCAAGGTTTCCAGTAGCATTGGGTCAATGTCACCTATCAGTGGCGAAAGAATGTACACTTAAAAAAAAAGATTCAGTTCTTGCTATTTTCTTCTGATGTGGAGTCAAGATTTATAATCACATTATCAAATATCCTTCACTAACAGCAATTCATTTTTAATTGGCCTTAGAATAATTTGTGCGGACCTTAAAGAAACAACTTGCCCCTTAACATAGAATGTTGTATGCCTTGTTTTTTGTTTCATTGGATGTGATCAGATGAAGAAAAATGTTGCAGCAATTACAAGATCTTGGTTTGGTGGTAGGTTTCTGGTAGAGTTGGCTTCTTGAACTGGGTGACATGCTTAATCCAAAAGTGAGTGAGAGAGAGAGAGAGAGAGAACCTTCAGTTTGTTTCCTCTGCTGAAGACTTTCTTGAAACCACCTGTATCATTTTCAATTTCCCTCTAAGTGGCTGGGCAGCCTTGCCTTAAAATAGGTCACCCATTGTGTATTTCCAAGAAGCTTTGCGTGGGTCATTGTCACATAAACAATGAATTCATACTAAATGTAATAAAAATCTGAATAATAAGTTGTACTCTCAAAAATAGACAAACATGATGGAAATTTTATATTGCAGATTCCAGCTATGATCATTTTAGAGCACTGCACATAGTATTTCAAATGTTATGCAAGATTAATACTTTCAACTGACATTCAAGAAAAAAAAACAGTTCCTCACCTTCATTCATCACTCCACCCTTGCTTTAAAATTCCTTCATAATCTTGCTCCTCTCTATCTCTATAACCTCCTCTAGTCCCACAACCCATTGTGATCTCTGAAACTTTCCAATTCTGGCCTCTTGCTCATATCTGGTTTGCTCCACCATTGGTGGCCATGCCTTCAGATGCCTAGCCTTAACCTCCCTTCCGCAACCTTTGTTCTTCTCTAACTCTCTCTCTTCCTTTAAGGCATTCCTTAAAATGTATTTCTTTAACCAAGCTTTTGGTCATGCACCCTAATGTTGCCAAATTTTGTTAGCTCATACTCCTGTGAAATGCCTGAGGACATTCAAATACATTAACAGTGTGGTATAATTGTAAGTTGTTCTTGTTGTTGACTCTATTCATCATGTCTACTTTTGGAATTAAGTGTAGGCTGACAGATTCTGGGCAATATTACACCTCCTTATTAATCTTCTGTGTTGCTTGTTTCAGAGGGATCTTAATTATATCCACAAATTAAAATTATCTTGAGCTTCATTTCTCCAGTAGCAACTCACCTTGCCGTCCATACACTCATAACCCAAATGGTGTTAAAATCGAGACTACTGTTTAATAATTTCTTCCAGAACTTTGGAACATGACTAGACTGATTCTGCAATCTAAGTTATGAGGGTCACACAGACACACCACGGATTGGGAAAGTGTGAACCACAATCCATGATTTTCCATTTGGTTCACTGTCTATTATTTTAAAGGGGGTGGATCTATAGTCCCCCTGTCCACAGGGCTACTGGAGTTACAATCCAAGGGTTGTACATACCTTCTGGCTAATTTAACAAATCTATACAGGAGAGGCATTCCCTGCTCCAAGTTAATGTAAATAAGTTACAAAAAATGTACTTACTTTTCTATTGGCAAATTTAGGACTGCTGGATATGCCATTCTGGACCAGGAAATGCTAAGCAGATCATGCATGGAGTAGGCTTCACTAGGTTATGCTGTTTTTAGCATTGAAGACCTTCAACAGACATTAAGTTCCTGATTAACATACTCAACCAGACTATAGACAGTTTTGGGAAATTGCCCTGGATACTTGGGAATGAACAGGCACTTAGAATCATATCGGGAATTTAATCCCTAAAACTCTAATTTTTCATGCAAAACTGCAGTTCTTGGCAAGAATAACTTTCTCCCCTAAGTTTTTCTAATCTTTCGCTATAGTTCATCCTTGAGTTCGATCTTGTTGCTCTTTTCCATATTCGCTCTAATTCTTGTTTATTTTAAGCTTTAATACCAAAATTGAACATGATAGTTTACATGTGGTTTCATCGATGAACGATAGACTGCCTAGCAGAATCTCTGGAGATGGGGAGTTCATTCTCTGAGCTATATATCCCAGTGTTCCATTGGTTTTTTTAATTGCTTTTCCATAAAACCCAGATATTGAAAGCAATAAATCAACGTCACAACCAGCCCGTAAATTATGGCTCCTCACATGCAAGGAATAAACTGAGTATAGTATTGCTACACTGTTGGCTATGTATTCAATGACTGATATGTCCAGCTCCCAGAATGTCATCATTGCAGTTTGTTATTGCTTAAACACTCCCCATAATCCCAGGACATATTTGAAAAGATTTATCAATCGCTTGTATCTGCAATATTCATGTCTCTTTGACATTTCTGAAAGAAATCTTGAATGTGCCATCAGCAGAGGGATAGGCTTTAGTTTTCTATCAATTGGAGAAACTGAAATTATACATACCTGAAAGCACAGTGAAGACTGCAGCAAATGCATTCAGTTTGAGGCCATCAATCACATTACTTGAATGAAAGAGCTCCAGACACATCAGGCTGAAACCAACAACTAAAAGCACGATATATAAAACTTCAGAGATGACCGACAACCAAAGAACACCTGCAACACAGGAGACACACACTGAGAAATCATATAGAATGATAGGCTACAAGAGCAAATTTGTCGTAATCTTAGCGCAAACTGGCCATGATATGAAACATACCAACTCTCAACTATTTAATGGTAATTTAGCTGTCTGATGTGAAGCTGGATTAAAATATATGGTCACAAGATGAATTAAAGATGACTCAATATGTAGTGAAACATGAAGAGTTCTGAGAAAATGACACATTACCAAATATTGCTCAAATACTGAAAGAACTGAGTTTATAATATACCCAGTGACTTCTAAAATCTGGAAGTAAATCATGTTTTCACTCCAATGACCTTTAAACAATTCATTAAAATTACAGCTACTTCTATATTAATGATTTTTTTAATACCTGTGATATAATTGATTTTTAAAATTAAAAGCTCACTGAAGCATTAATAAGATGTAGTCTAATTCTAATTTCCAGTCTAAGGGCTCTCTCACATGTACACTGCTGTTCATTAAAGTAACAAATTACCCGAGGAAATAAAGACCAGATTTCATGTTAAAATCAATTGAATTAATCTTTTAAGACATCATTTTTGCTCTAAAATTAAAAGTGTTAGAACCTCACAATTGCCAGATTTCCCCATTCACTAACAAATGTGTATCAGGGCATGACTTCCAGCCAGTGATGGCCAAGGATGTTAACCCCATTGTGTATCCTGGGGTCAGCTGCTTCACACAACGCTGGGTGGGATAAAACTGAGATTAAACACATCAGGTGATTGTCAAACTCAGAAATGCCACGAACTGTCCAATGAGAAGCTGAAGAGAACAAGGACGAAGTGGAGGAGGAGGAGTAGGGGAAGGAGGAAGAGGAGGAGGAGGAAGCGATGCAGGAGGAAGAGGTGGAGTAGGAAGAGAAGGAAGAGGAGGAGATGGAAGAGGCGGAGAAGGAGGAACAAATGGAGGGAGAGGAGGAGAAGGAGGAGGAGGAAGAGGAGGATGAGGAGGAAGAGGATGAGGTGGAAGAGCAGGAGGAGGGAGGGGAGGTGGAAGATGTTGAGGAGGAAGAGGGGAGGAGGGAAAGGGGAGGAGGAAGAGGAGGGGAAGAGAAAGAGGTGGATGAGGAAGAAGAGCAGGAGATGGAGCAATATGAAGAAGAGGAGGAGGAAGAGGTGGAGGAGGAGGAGGAAGGGAGAAGGTATAAGAGGATAAGCTGGAGGAGGATGCAGAGGAGTAGGAGATGTGCAGGAGGAGAAAGAGGAGCAGGAAGAAGAGGAGGAAGTGGAAGATGAGGATGAGGAAGAAGAGGGGAGGGAAGAGGGGAGGAAGAAGAGTGGGAGAAAAGGAGGGGGAAGAGAAGGAAGGAGGGGAAGAGGAGGAGGGTGAAGAGGAGGAGGGAGAAGCAGAGGAGGAAAGGGAGGAGGAGGATGAGGAAGAGAGGGGAGAGTAGGAGGAAGAGTAGGAGGATGAGGAAATGGAGGAGGGGAAGAGGAGGAAGAAGAGGAGGAGGAGGAAAAGCAGGAGGAGGGAGAGGAGGAAAATAAGGAAGAGGAGGAGAATGAGGAAGAGGAGGAAGGTGATGAGGGAGAAGAGGAAGAGGAGGAGGAAGTGCAGGAGGAGGAAGAGAGGGAAAAGAGGAGGAAGAGTAGAAGGAGGAAAAGGAAGGGGAAAGGAGAAGGAAGAGGTGAAGAAGGATGAGGTGGTGAAAGAAGAAGAGGTGGAGAAGGAAGCAGAGGAAGAGGAGGTGCAGAAAGAACAGGAAGATGAAGAGGAGAAGAATGAGGAAGAAGAGGAAGAGGATGAGGGAGAAGAGGAGGAGGAGGAGTAGGAGGAAGAAGGGGAGGAAGAAGAGGTGAAGGACAGGTAGGAGGAAGAGGCGAAATAGGAAGAGGAAGGGAAGAGGAGGAGGATGACGAGGAGTTAGAGATGGACGTGGAAGAGGGTGAGGAAGAGAAGGATGAGCAGAAGGAGGAAGAAGAGGAGGAGAAGAGAAATAGGAGGAGGAAGAGGATGTGGTGGAACAGGAAGACAATGATGGGGAAGAGGAAGAGAAGGGCAGGATGAGGAGTTTGAGGTGGAACTAGAGGAGGAGGAAGGGGAGGAGATGGGAAGAAGGAACGGAATGAGGAAGAACCAGAGGAAAAAGATGAAGAAGTGTAGGAGTAAGAGGCGGAGGAGTAAACAGAGGAAGAAGAGGAGGAGATGAAAGAGGAAGAAGGAGGAAGTAAGTAAGAGTAGGGCAAAGAGGGGGAGGAAGAGGAGGTGGAAGAAGAGGAAGGAGAAGAGGAGGAGGAAGAAGGGGACAGGGAGGAAACAAGGGAGGGGGAAGAGGAGCAGTAGGAAGAGGATGAGGTGGGGGGGAGAAAGAGGAGGAAGAGGTGGAGGATTAAGGGTGGGAGGAAATGGAGGAGGAGGAAGTGGGGAGAAGTGAGGGAAAGGATGAGGAAAAGCAGGAGGAGGAAGAGGAGGATGAAATGGAGGAGGAAGAGGATGATGTAAAGGAGGAGGGGGAAGATGGGGAGTAAGAGGAGGAAGTGGAGGAGGAGGAAGAGCAGGAGGGGCAGAAGAGGAGTAAGAGGAAGAGGAGGATGAAGGACAAGAAGAAGGAGAAAGAGGAAGAGGAAGTGGTAGAGGAAATGGAGGAGGAGGATGGTGAGGAGGAAAAGAAGGAGGAAGATGAAGAGGAGGAGGAAGGAGGGGGAAGAAGTACACCAGGGAGTAGGGGAACAGGAAGTGGAAGGTATATTAACAGTAACAGTAACCTCAACCCATTCACCCATAGTCCTTACCTTTCCTCTATCAGTGACCATCACACTGCCCTCCTTCCACCAACAAAATTAATATTCCATTCAATGTTATAAATTCAGTCAACTCAACGCATACAAAAATAAACCAATCATTCATGTGCATTCCCTTAGTTCCCATCTTCTGTATGTCTCTGTCTGTCCTGGTGCTTCTACAAGGTGCCAGCTGCCCAGTGGCTGCAGCCTGGCTTGTAGAAGGTTGCTGACATTCACCTCAGGAGGCTGCAGATAAGCTTGGTGATCAACCTTGAACATTCTGGCTTCTGCATCATTTCAGCCTGGGCTTCCCACTGCCTGGGAATGGCTGCTGGCAGGGGGTCTGGGAGCAGGCTGCTGTCATCCTGATATAGGACTCAGCCAGAGCCTTAACAATCCCACTGATCCCCATCAGAGGAAAGGACCTGGTAAGAGGCCCTTTGAACATGGTATCTAAATTCAAGTCAGTAACACACAGAGCTTTGATGGAAGCTGTTTATGCTGCAATGGAAGCTGTGACATCACCTATCAGATGCTTCATCATGGTGGGTTCCACAGTTGGGGTGGAATCTTGCTGTGGTGTCAGGGGGGTTATCTGAAGGCTGGAGATCCAATCAGAGACCGGTGCTGCCTCTTCCTGGGAAGGCCCACCGAACCACAAGCTAATGGTAGGCCTTCCCCTAGAATCAAGACCCCGGGGGTGGAAGTCTCACCGACCGAGAGCTGCCAGCCAATCAGAGACAACAGCTCTTGCTTTCCAGCTAAGCCGGAAGGAAATCCCTTGGAGTTCCAAGAGTCATCCAGGCCCCAGTTAAATAAAGTGGGGGGTGTGGATTTCACAGGGTGGAGGTTGCAGGGAGAAGGGGGGCAGGGGTCCAAAAGCAAGGGGATGGGGTCGGCTCTCAGTGGGCAACCCCCTTCCTAATGTGTAGTCCCTTGATTAAGAACTCATTGCATTTGATGTTCCCCCACATGGTAACAAGCGGCCCACACAGGATCACCTGTCATACACACCGCATGGGAACAGGCCTGTTTACAGCCAGGTTAATCACAGTGGTTGCAGGATGAGGGCCTTAATGAACTCAATTGGTAGTGGACAGGCAGGTCGACCATGGGCCTTCCCACCCAGAACTTACTTCTGGTGGAGGAGGAAATGCGGCAGGGTGCAGGTACACCGCTGTCCCAGAATAAATCCCCTTCCCACCTCGAAGCTCATCGGCAGTGAGAACAGAAGATTCCACCCATGGGCTGACAGAGGCAACGACACATTCCATTTTGGAAAGAACAGACTCCAAGTTCTGTGCAAAGTCCTGGCCAAGTTGGTGCTAGATATCTCTATGTTCTTTAATATTGAGCTCAGGCTTTCTGATAGGTTATCTTCAACCATCTTCTCCCTGGCCCATTGAAATCCTCATCTGAGTCCTCTGCAGCAGAGTGCATATGTGACCTCACCATCCAGTGAGATGGTACCTGCACTAGCCTTTCCCCCCTGCCCATGCTGCCCCACCCTGGCACCTGCCCAGTTGTACCCATTACTTGTATCTCATTTTGTGCAGATTACCCCTCTATCCTATCCACGACAATGAAGGAAGTTCCACTGAGTTGAGAGCTGAAACAGTAAAATTCACTAATGGGGCAGGATTTTGAGTCCCTGTGATTGGCCCCGACTGCGAAATGCTCAGCGCTGCCAGGGTGGGGGTTGGGAGGAGGGTGAGCATTGAAGTCAGGGCATGGGGAGCGCTCACAGGAAGCTCACTGAAGGCAGAGAGCTGCCTCAGGGAGCTGAAGAATTTAAAAGCTATAAATAAAGATTTCAAGTGCCGAGAAAAGATGTCCACATGTCAGGATCAGTCACCTGAACATATGGCTGATGTAAATACTGTCCAAACATTTTTGTCTTCTTTTTAATTAATGTCAGATGAGGTTTCCTTGAAAAGGCAAAGGCCGTCTGGCTGATTCATCCAACTGCCAACCATTACATTGGACGGGCAACGAGAAATCACCGTTCATTACTATGTTAATGGCCTTAATAGGCCTCTTAATTGTTGGCAGGTGCGTTGCCGACTCTCACACGTGCCCACCGTCTGAAATATTGCACGAGTGCGCAATGACGTTGGGACGCTCGCCCGTGTCATCACACGCTCAAGCTGGTCATGCGCATGCCCGCACACTGAGCTAATGGTTCTGTCCATGGTGTTCTTCATCAGCTTCTTCCTCTTCCTGACCTGTCTGGGAAACCTCCAGTTCTCGGGCACCTAAAATGGAAAAGTGAGTAGGGTTGGGTTGTGGTGCTAAAAGAGGAGAAAGTAAGACATTCATATTTACACCATCTGCAGCTTCTCAATAAGCAGAGATTGAGGAAAGAGGGAGAAGTGAGCTGAGACAAAGAGGATTAGGTATATAGATATTCTCCTCATCAATCTCTCCATTCATGTCTGTGGCCAAGTCCTCAGCGATGTCTTGTCTATGATGTCCAGCACTTTCTCCTCAGGAGCAGGTAAAGCATACACATGTGCTGATCCTCCTCCAGTTCCTTCCTGTTACCTGTTATAACACAACACCTTATCCTGCAGGGAAAAGGGAAGTGTGTCAGCGAGTGTCCTGCAATGTAATTGGGTGATGTGGCTGCCATGGTCGAATAGCTGCCAGTGTGTGTGCGAACTGTAAATTGTGGGTGTGAGATTTGCAACAGTGCTCACTGCGTGAGAGTGAGGTATAGCTTATCAATTTAGAAGTGAGCTCCGATTGAGAGAGATTGTTGATAGGTGGGTGTGGGGAGAGTGGTGAACTGAGCCATTGATTAGGTTGTGGGCAGTTGGTAGTATATTTCATTTTTATATAAGTTTGCTCACTTTGACAACTCGTATGAAATCATTAAACTTCTTTCTGCACAGCATCCTTGTTCCTTAAGTTGCTCTCCTAACATTGACCTTCACCATTACTTATTCCCACACTACCTCCTGAGTATGTGTGTGGAGGGCAGCCTGCCCTTTACCCCTATCCCAGACACAGGATTTCTCCCCTTCTCTCCATGTCTTACAACAAGGCCTTCACTGCCAAGTCTGAAAACTTCAGTGCTAGCTCTCTGCCATATTCAGCTATTGCTCGAAGTATCTAAGATTACCTTTTGAGAAACTGCCACCATTTCTTGCAACCACAATGTACCTCTCCTTTAAGAGGTGCAGGCTGCCTTTGTGTAGTGCTACTCACTCGCAGTGCATCCAATGAACAGCACGAGCAGTACAGGGCGAATGCAACAATCATTTCAATGTGCGGGAGCACCAGTTTAATGTGTTGTCTGCAATGTAATGAACAGCTCCAAGTTGGTTATGAATTGTGATTCCCATGACTGTTTTCAGAGATTAGTCCAGAGATTATGACCCTAAAATGGCTATCGACCTTTCAAGATGTTCATACTGGCTTGGAGCAACTTTCTACATCTCAGATCCGAGGCTCTCAGATGGTAATTAAACAAAGTGTAGAATAGGGAAGAGAAAAGGCCATATCACAAAGGAAGAAACCGAGTGATGTTCTTTTGTGAGTCATCGTAATAATGCACAGACAGCATTGATGTAATGACAGCTCAGTATTTAATGTAGAGCAACAGGAACTGAGTACTGTGTGGATGTTGAAGGTAAAGGTTTTGATATGATATGATAGATTTCACTTACACCATGGATAGATTGGTGAGACAAGGCTGCTCTTTGATAGACTTAAGGCCTCTGAGAAGTATTGGCCTATGAATCTGTGAAGGTGTCCCAAATGAATTTGGATCTCAGCTGTGTAACACTAACATCCTCTGTGGTGTCTGGCATTGCCTGGGACATCCGCCGTCAGTCCTTTCCTAATAACACTGTTAGGAAGCACACAATACACTGCTTCAATTCACAAAATGTGTTATGGCACATACAGCAGTCACTCCCCAGCTTATCCAGGTAGCAGAACCTTCCTTTAAGCTGATCAATGGCTTGCTAAATGAAAATTCCTGTCTTAGCATGTGTTTCATCACAGTACTCTTCATGAGGTGTGAGAACAATAGGTCTCAGTTGGCACCCAGCAGACATACAGCCCTTTTCCCCACTGCTGAAATCCTACTAGAACATTGCATTAAAACAAAAATAAAAGCAAAATACTGTGGATGCTAGAAATCTGAAATAAAAACATAAAATGCTGGAAAAACTCAGCCGGTCTGGCAGCACCTGTGGAGAGAGAAACAAAGTTAATGTTTCGAGTCCGTATGACTCTTCAGACTGGTGGAGATGTCCCCAATACACAGGTATGGTTCTGGGGTCCTGGGTTTGAATTCCCCCCATGGCAGATGGTGGAATTTGAATTCAATAAAAATCTAGAACTAAAATCTGATGATGACCATGAAACCACTGTTGATTGGTGGAAACACCCAACTGGTTCATTAATGTCTTTTAGGGAAGGAAATCTGTCATCCTTACCTGGTCTGGCCTACATGTGATTCCAGACCCACAACAATGTTGCTGACTCTTAACTGCCCCCTGAAATGGCCTAGCAAGCCACTCGGTTCAAAGGCAGTTACGGGTGGGCAACAAACACTAGCCTAGCCAATGACACCCACATCCCATGAATGAATAAAAAAAAATCAACTGTGCCCACAATTGGTAGATGCAGATATTCAGTAATGTTAATTGCCCTCTCAGTTTCTATCCCTGTATTATCAATCCCAAGAAACCGTCAGTCATTTGGAAAGGTAATTGCATGTTCAGTCATTTTCACCTTGATCAGCAGCTCCTGGTTAATTCAATTCAATTCACTTTATTATCTGTACTTCACACGAAAATTCATTTTGGGCAACATTGCTCATTCATTAAAAAAAATTACATATAAATGAGTAAGAACAATAAAATAAAGAAAATGACCCAATCACAGAGATCTAACTTTCATTAAATATGTATTAAAAAAACTATCCCAATGCATTAAAATAGCCTGTACCAATGCCCAATTAGGAGGATACATGCAAAGGCTTAACGGATAGAAAGGATGATATCACCGTGTCTTAATTTCATGCCACATGACTTGGCCTCTGAAAGGACAGCTGTTTGATTGACTCGATATCAAACTTGTCAGGATTTCTACTGTTGCGGTTTTGGGGCAGAAGTATGCTGGATCTAAAATTGCCCAGATTGTCCAAAATTCCTGTCCGGGACAAGCCTAAAGGCTGACTCCTTCAACCAAGAAATCTGAATATCAAGATAATGGGGAAAGAACTGCTCTGGTTTCTATATATATATATATATACACACATAAATATATATAAATCATAAAAGTGTTTAAAAAGAACAGCTGAGAATTTCCACGGACGTTGTCAAATGCAATCTTCTGTTGCACCTTCATTGGGATGTTACTGGTATGCCCATGGTGTAAGAAGCTGAAAATGGCCATGAGTGTAATTTCTTAGAATCAATCTCCCCATAAAAGTACAGTCAATGTTACAGCAAGAGACCAGCGCATCAAGTGAAAATTTAAAACCTATTTATAATATCACTGCACACAGTCAGCAGAGCAATTCTCCTTTCTTCTTTGTTTTTTGAACTGTTGCTTATCAATCAATTTTCTGTACTTGCCAACGTTTCCCTAATTCTACACTTCAATATTCAAAATAAGTGCAAAATGTTTTAGTTTGACAGGCAATATGATCGGTGTAGGCTTGGAGGGCCGAAGGGCCTGTTCCTGTGCTGTACTTTTCTTTGTTCTTTAAGAAAATTGCAAACTCCTATCACTAACGCAATTGCACAGGATACATTGCAATAGCTTCCAAATACCATCTACCCAGCCTGTGAGCTCCACAGCAGGTCTTGACTTGGACCATTCCTTCTCTGTCACTGGTCAAAATTCTGGAACTTTCTGCCTAACGGCATCTTCACTACAAGGGCTGTAACTGTTCAAGACAAAGGCCCACGACAACAGAGGATGGTTAACAAATGGTATCCTTGCAAGCAGTCGCCACATCCCGGGAATCAATAGAAGAAGTTTTTGTTTGATATCATCAAATCAAACTGCATGTTTTGAAGGCAACAATGAAAATCAATAGCAACAAGATTGAAGAAAGTGAAAATGAATTTCTCAATAGAATTGTATTTTATGTAAAAACAAAGATGTGCTTAATCAGTCCAGCAAAATATGCAGCAAATACATTTTAATGAATTTGAGGTTCATGAGAAACCGGCAGCAAAACAGGGGGGAAGTAATTGTTTGCATTGTGTTTGTAGAGTGACCCAGGGTGCAAATCAAATATTTATCATTACAGGAGTGGTGTGATTGATTTCTGCCTTAGTTTATGGGTTTTGATCATTCCATTACACAACAAATCATGAATTTCAAGCAGTGGGGAGTTTGCTGTCTTTTCAAATGATCGACTAAAGCCTGAGATCTTACAAAACTCGTACACATTATATGCCAAAATGCTCAGATAGTTTTACATCTACACACACTCCAATTTCATTGTTATCTGTTATGACATATCTTAGATCCCTTTTATTGAAATCTAGAAATTATTCACATAGGAGGAAAGTCAAACAACAGCAAGTTATCAAAGGATTCTAATTTCAATCATACAGTGATTCATATTAACTTTCTGCTGGTGATTTTTCTCTGCTCAAAGCTGTCCATGACTGAGTTTTGATTTGCTTCTGTTATAACCTCTTAAAATTTCATTCTCGGTGATGTCGTACAAAAAGAAACAAAACATCAAACCATCCGTTTGGGTCAACTTGTTCATTTACACAAGCTGTTCAACCAGCTTAACCTGGGCTTTGTTTTAATTTTAAACAGTAACTTCTTGCTGAATAATGCAGCAGTCAGCAGCAAGGATGTTAAATTCAGCTGCATATATCAACCTCTCACTTTTGTCATCCCTCAGCTAATATATCAGAATTATTGACAAGTCCATGGTAAATGAGAACATTATTGACAGCCATATGGAAGGACATGAGGCCTTCACGAAATATGATGAAATTATTATAGACAGATACGACATGAAGACAGAAGTAATCAAGCAAGTCCCAATGCTTCAGTTAGACTGTAGTACCAGCCTATGTGCTATTTCCAGGGTGTGCTTCAAATCAATGTCGACCTCTGTGAGTAAATGGTCCTGAATGGCGTCGTCGTGAGCTCCACAAACTAATCGGTCCCATAGCAGATCATTGAGTGTGTCTCCGAAGTCACAGTGTTCTGTCAACTACTTTAACTTCGCTACATAGGTTGTGGTGAACTTTCCCAAGGCCCCAACTCTGGAATTAAATTGAAACCGCTGCATTATTACGATGGCTTTGGCTAGAAATGCATTTTCATGAGGTCCACTGATTCATTAAAGGAATTAGGATTGGGCACATTCGGGGCCGTCAGGCTGCGGATGAAGTAGTATGTCTTACTACCACAGGCACTCAAAAGGATGGCTTTCTGCTCCTTCTCCGCAATAATTTTGCTTGCTACGAAATATAAACAAAGGCATTGTACACATTAGCTCCAATCTTCCATAGTCGCATAGTAAGGTTGATTCTGCTGAAGAGTGGCATGACCGGTGAGGAGTCTTTTCTCTAAAGATTCGATGTGCTCATGTTAACAAGGTGAGGTGCAGTGTTGGAGATATTTTATCCTCGTTACCAAATCTAATGACTTGCTGGAGCAGACACATTTCAACAAGAAACAGATAAAATTTTTCCAGAAACCTTTTCAGGTGCTACATGCTCGATCAGGACTCTTGTCAGGAAGCCCCACTCCCAACATTGCCCACGTTTAGGGCTGATTGGCCAGACCCTCCAAGAACATCACTTGACCCTGATAGACAGCAGGAGAGGCTATACCTTCATTTACTACAGGTGCGTAGATCAATGCTGGCTGTTCTTTCCAGTTTTATTATTACTTTTCTGTAGTGGTTTGACACAACTGAGTGCCTTGCTTGGCCATTTCAGAGGACAGTTAAGAGTCAACTACACTGCTGTGATTCTGGACTCACATGTAGGCCAGACCAGGTAAGGATGGCAGATTATAAAAGCAAAGAACTGCGGATGCTGGAAATCCAAAACAAAAACAGAAACAGAAATATCTGGAAAAACTCAGCAGGTCTGGCAGCATCGGTGGAGAAGAGCACAGTTGACGTTTCTAGTCCTCATGACCCTTCAACAGAACTAAGTAAAAATAGGAAAGGGGTGAAATATAAGCTGGTTTGGGGCGGTGGGGGGGTTGTTGGGACAAGAAGCCAGTGATAGGTGGAGATAACCAAAAGATGTCACAGACAAAAGGACCACCTTCAACATCTCTTTGTCCTTTTGGACAACTGCACGTTGAAGTTGGCATGCTCGGCCGACGCCAACGTGGGTCATTTCACGCTCGAGCAGGTCAGGTGCACACCTGCCCACTGAGTGAAAATTTCTAACCATAAGATCCTGAGGTGTCTTGACAGGGTGGATGTGGAGAGGATGTTTCCTCTTGTGGGAGAATGTAGAACTAGGGATCACTGTTTAAAAATAACATTTGAAATGGAGATGGGGTGAAATTTTTTCTCTGAGGGCCGTGAATCTTTGGAATTCTTTTTCTGAAAAGATGGTGGATGCAGAGTTTTTGAATATTTTTAAGGCAGAGGTGGGTAGGTTCTTGGTGAGCAAGAGGGTGATAGGTTACCAGGGATGCAGATTTGAGGTTGCTATCAGATCAGCAATGATCTTGTTAATTGGCGGAGCAAGCTCGAGGGGCTGAATGGCCTACTCCTGCTCCTTGTTCATATGTTCAAATGTAAACACAAATACACATACACACAAATACACATTCAATCTCACAGACATACACACACACTATGCACACGCTACACAGAAACACAAATACACATTCATACACACACACAAATGTATACACACACACTTGCACACACATACACAAATGAATACTCGCACAAACACAAGTACATACACACAAACATGGATGCATACACACACACACACACATACACACACAGAAATATGCATACACATGTGCACAAACACAGATGTACATATACACACACATGCGCACATAAGCATATGTATTATGTGTATGATGACAAATAATACATAGAGGTTGCAACTGAATGTGATCTGAAACTTTTGTCTTGGTGAAACAGAAAATTTTCTTGCTATACATTTATTGTTGAAATCATAGTCATGAAATAAATAGCTGTAAAAGTCTGGGTTGCAGTTTTATTGGCTTTTTAAATAAAGAAAAATGATTCACATTTATCACTCAAGTTTGAACATTGAGTATTCACTGTGTATCGATTAATTTTCAATTATCTTCAGTATATAGTCCATGACAAACTACAGACATGGAAGAGAGAAACAAAGTTATAGCCTTTTATCAGTACCTGAAATGTTAATTCTGTTTCTCTCTCAGATTAAGTTGATTCTTTCCAGCATTTTCTGTTTTTCTTTTGGATTTCCAGTGTATGCAGTATTTTGCAAAATTGACTGCCCTCACTAGACTGTCACAACAAATTGTATGCTTATTTTTCTTCTGAAATCAATACCTTAAATATCTTGTTAATTGAATGAATTTCATGTGGAGACTGTACCCTTTCTGTAACAAATAAATTTAACAATAGGATCCCAAAATTCCACAATATTTTAACTTGTTCCACTTCATCCAAATAAAATGTTGCCATGGGTACCCTCACAGCTCCAAGTTAGGCTTGTCTTTTTGTAGGGTTTGTGGACCATTCCATGTTCCAGTCCTATGCAGACCCCCTGCCCCAACTTTTTTTCTGTTACATTGATTACTGTATCAGTGCCGCTTCCTGTTCTTGCCTAGAACTGGAAAATTTCTTCAACTTTCCTTCCAATTTCTACCTTTCTCTCAGCTTCACCTGCTCCATCTCCAATGCTTCCCTTCCTTGACTTCTCTGTCTTCATTTCTGACGATAGACTGTCTACCAATTTTCATTAAAAGCCCACTGACTCCCACAGCTACGACTACACCCCCTCGTACCTTGCTTCGTGTAAGGACACGGTTCTATTTTCTCAGTTTCTCTGTCTCCATCGCATCTGTTCTGATGATATAACCTTTCACATCAGCACTTCTGACATGTCTTACTTCTTCCCCCCCAACCCTCCTGCAGTTTTGTCCACAGTGGTTGATGGTGCCCTTAACTGTGTCTGATGCCTTTTGCACACTTCTCCTCCCACCCCTTCCCTTCCCTCCCAAAACCATGATAGGGCTCCTCTTCTCTTCACTTTCCACCCCTCCAGGTTCCGCATTCAAATGGTCATCCTCTGTAATTTCTGCCACCTCCAGCGTGATGCATCCACTGAACACATCTTCCCTTACCCTCCCCTGTCAGCTTTCCAAAGGGACCGTCCCCTCTATGACACTCTGGTCCACTCCTCAATTACCCCCAGCACTTCATCCCCTTCCCAAGGTACTTCCCCAAGCAATGGCAAGAGGTGTAAAACCTGGCCTGACTCCTTACTCTTCACTGTCCAAGGCCCCAAACACTCCTTCCAGGTGAAGCAGTGATTCACTCATACTTCTTCCAATTTAGTCTACTGCATTCACTGCTCGCAATGCGGTCCCCTCTGCACCGGGGAGACTAAACGCAGCTTTGCAGAACATCTTCACTCAGTCCATAAGCATGATCCTGAGCTTCCAGCCGCTTGCCATTTCAATTCACCAATGTTCCAGTGAAGCTCAACGCAAACTGGAGGAACAGCACCTCATCTTCCGATTAGGCACTTTACAGCCTTCCAGACTTAACATTGAGTTCAACAACTTCAGACCATGAACTCTGCCGCTGCTTTTTGATTCTGTTTTTTTTTTTGCCATGTGCCCGTCCAAATCTTCTTTTTCATGTTTTTGCTTTTAGACAGAGCAGCTCATTATTCTGCCATTCACACTTACTCCGGATCAATGTTTTGTTTCTTTACTAAAGCTATTAATATTCCCTTTGCTTTTATTCCATCTTTGTTATTTAATCTCTCCTGCCCTCTATCCAATCCCAGACCTTTCCTTTAATTCTTCCTCCCCTCCTTCAGTTTCTACTCTCTTTCAGTTCTGAAGAATAGCCAGTCATATTCAGCCCAAAATGTTAACTCTGTTTCTCTCTCCACAGATGCTGCTAGGCCCACTGAGTTTTTCTAGCACTTTCTGTTTTGATTTCAGATCTCCAGCATCTGCAGTATTTTACTTTTATTTGAGAGTTTCAGAGGGTCAGGTATGTGAGTTCCTGATGGGCATGCATTAATGCATTATCATTATTGTGGAGGAGAAGTAGCTGGTGACTCATAGACTCATAGATGTTTACAGCACCGAAAGAGGCCATTCAGTCCATAGTGTCTGCACCAGTCAACAAAGATATGGCTACACTAATCCCATTTTCCAGCACTTGGCCCATAGCTCTGGAGGCTATAGCAATGCAAGTGAATATCTAAATACTTCTTAAATGTTATAAGAGTTTCTGACTCAACCATCCTTTCAGGTAGTGAGTTCCAGACTCCCACCGCCCTCTAGGTGAAAATATTTCTCCTCAACTCCCCTCTTAGCCTTCTACCTCTTACCTTAAATCTCTGCCCCCTGGATATTGACCCCTCTACTAATGGAAAAAGCACCTTCCTATCCACCTCACCTATGTCCGCCACAATCTTACACACCTCTATCAGATTCTCTCTCAACCTTTGCTGCTCCAAGGAAAACAACCCCAGCCTATCCAATCTTTCCTCATAGCTCAGACCCTCCAGCCCAGACAGCATCCTGGTAAATCCCCTCTGCACCCTCCCTAGTGCAATCACATCCTTCCTATAATATGGTGACCAGAACTGCATGCAGTACTTCTGTTGTGACCTAATCAGCATTTTATACAGTTCCAGCATAACCTCCCTGCTCTTGTATTCCATATCTCAGCTAATAAAGGCAAGTATCCTATATGCCTTCTTAACCACATTACCTACCTGCGCTGCTACCTTCAGGGATCTATGGATATGCACACCAAGGTCCCTCAGATCTTCAGTACTTTCCAGGGTCCTACCATGCATGGTGTAATCCCTTGTTAGTCCTCTCCAACTGCATTACCTTACACATTTCCAGATTGAATTTCATTTGCCATTGCTCTGCTCACCTGACCAATCCATTGATATCCTCCTGCAGTTTACAACTATCCTCCTCACTATTTAACATCCTACCAATTTTCGTGTCATCCTCAAACTTCTTGATCTTACCTCCTACATTTGAGGCTAAGTCATTTATGAACACCACAAACAGCAAGGGCCCCAGCACTGAGCCCTGCGGAACCCCACTGGACACAGACTTCCAGTCACAGAAACATCCCTCTACCATCACCCTCTGCTTCCTGCCTCTCAGCCAATTTTGGATCCAACATGCCACTTTGCCTTGGATCCCATGGGCTCTTACTTTCTTGACCAGTCTGCCATGAGGGACCTTATCAAAAACCTTGCTAAAGGCCATGTCAACCACATCAAATGCATTACCTTCATTAACAGGAGAGGATGGATGGAAGGGAAATGAGGCAGCTAATGAGGACGATACACTTCATGATATCAACCCTGGTTTTATGTTGAGGATAATGATGAGAATAACAGTGCTCACCTTTATTATAGAATAAGTCAGACAGCAACTTCCAGAGCACTCATGTGTGAGTTAAATACGGAAGTCCAGGGGCTGTTATTTGAGTAACCCTGTTCCCCCACAAATTGCATAATCACAGTACCTTGCTAATAGACTTGAAAGTTGCATAATTTAATCACTACTTACCCAATAAATATGGTAGGGAATTTTAGGGCTGGCACATTCAGTTATAAGTGAATTTCTAAAGATGTGATCAGTCATAATTCCTGCCAAATTTAATTTTATAAGTGTGGAGTCTCATTCCTTGAGAACTTAATCTGCATTGATTTAAAATAAATTATTTTTTTTTAGTTGCCCCATTGATCTCTTTCATCTTTCTTTCCATCACTCCTTCATTTCCCAATGTTTATTTGATTTTCAGAACATGATTTAAATCTAATTCATACTTCCTCATTAGACTCTTTGGCTGGAAGCTTACTGCCTTTGAAGATCTTCTAGTATTGGGGCCAATAGCAGGCCCAAACCCTAATGGTGCTCCCTGGGCATCCACCTGTGTGATCTTACTGGTGGTAGAAAATTAAGGGGCTATCTCCAGGGCATAGGAACAGGCACACAGCTGGCCCAATGGGAGGGTCTGCGATGATGTGCAGCAGCCCCACCAGGAGATGTGGGCTCTATTGTGACAGGCAGGAAAATATGCGGGCATCTCAGGATGGAGCTACCATTAGAAGATGTATGAAGCTATTTAAATTAGTTGGCACCACAATTGGTAAGGTCATCATTGTAGAGGGAGTGAGCCTCCACAGGATGGCTGTGTGTCTGCACTTGTGCTCCTATGGCCTGAGGGGTTAAATAAAGAAGGCCTTGTTGCCACCCACCCGCAACACACCCCAACCTCCTCCCCTCTCCCACTCCCCCTCCCCTCCCCACCTCTCTGCAACAATGGCCTCCTGCCAGGGACCATCTCCAGGGATTTGCTGGGTTTCACCTGAAGTGCTGGGCCTATTTGCCACTAGGAAGATCCTGGTTGCTTCTCCAATTTGGCCCCTAATTGCCACAATAGCCAACCTGCTGCCGCTGAACAGGTAGCGGCTTCTATTGCTCACACATTTCCAGCAAGATCACTGACCAAGGTTGCAAGACGGTGACTTTTCAGGTTTCCGTTCCAGTCTTGCCTCCAGCCCCATTTCCATGGATTTCATATGATCTTGCATGTCACAGTGCAAATTCTTCAATCAGATGAGCTTTACCTTTCCCAGATCACAGACATCAGTCTAAACACTGATATATAAGAAAAACAAGGGACCTGGTGCCCCTTTTCTCCTAGCAATCAAACTTGTCACTTTCCCTTGGATTCCATGGGCTCTTACTCTACTGACTCATGTGGAACCTTGTAAAGAGTCTTTCTAAAGTCCATGTTGACTACATCAAATGCACTCCCCTTAAAAAGTTCACTCAAGGCACAACCACCCATGATAACTGTCCATGATAAATTCGTGCCTTTCTAAATGACCACTTATACTTTCCCTCTGAATGCTTTCCAATAATTGGCCAACCACCAAGGTTAGGCTCCCTGGCCTCTAATTACTCAGCATTCAAGAGGGTATTGGATGATTATTTTAAAAGAAACAATGTGTAGGGCTACAGAGAAAAGGCAAGAGATTGGCACTAAGTTAAAATACTCAGGGGGCCGGTGCAGGTACAATGGGCTGAATGGCCTCCTTCTACACTGTAACAATTCTGTGATTCTGCAAATAATGGTACAGTGTTAATTGTCCTCCTCTCCTCTAGCACCAATTCTGTACAACGTGTCAGCTACTACATAAATATATGCAACTGCACTTAGCTGTTGAAACACTTCTGTCTGTAGCTGTAAAAACCACGATCACCCTCAACCTTTATGGCACTAGGTGATCTCAGGCAGCCACAAGGAATCAGTGTAATATTACTCAGGGTGCCGCCACAAATTTACCAGGTGACTGCTTCTATAGGTTTGTAGAATACATCAGCTTGTTGCTCAGCAGTGAAAGGGGGCCAGCTAGATTAGCAGGACTGTTGCCTTTTATGAGGCGCAGGCCACTGTAGATGGCACCCATAATGCTTTGCGAGCTCAACCTTTAATGCTCTCAATGCCAACGGCTACCGTTTGCTTAAAGTCCAGACTGTGTGTGATACCATGTGTGACACCATACAACTGGAGTTGCTGGAAGTTGTCATGAAGCAAAATCCTTTGGAATTTTGGTTATCCAGAAATAGGCAAGAAAGAAAATCATATCCACAGATGTCAAGGCTCCCAACGCATTATCATGATAATTTTTGCTTTGAGTTTTCTAAACAACAGCAGAGGAATGTTCCAATGAGGCACATGTCTCTGTCAGAGTGAGTGCCATGTTAACAATTTAACAGGAACTTTGTAATAGACTCCAGTTGGTGCATAAGAACATTAGAAATAGGAGCAGGAGTAGGCCACTCAGCTCTTCAAGCCCACAGCACTATTCAATGAGATCATAGCTGATCTTCTACTTCAACACCATTTTCCTGCACTACCCTCATATCCCTTGATGTTTTTAATATGTAGAAAACTATCAATCTCAGTCTTGAGCATATTCATCTCACACACTTGTAGCTGCTGTGTCCTGCACAGGCTTGACATCCCAATAGGCAACGATATGGACTGTCCTGGGATGACACATCAATCCAGTACCCTTCCTATAATATCAAAATGCATCAGATATCTTTGTCCCTATATGAACATGCAATAATCAAACACATGATTGGATAAGGTTGCATGACATATGATCATAATCTCCATGCATTAGAAAACACAACACAAATGTGTATTCTCCTTAAACATTACAAGATGAACAGAAGCCAGCCGACTCTTCCTTCAGACTCTGACACCCCTGGATAGCTTCTGTTCTAACCCTTCACAAGGGCAACCTGAGGGACACGATAGTACGAGGTAGTTGGCTGCTGCAGTGCTATAAGAGGCTGTAATAACTCGATGGAGTGGTCAGGTTTCAACAAGAAACAGCTAAACTTTATTATAGAAAGCTTTTTCAGGTGCCACACACTTGGCCAGGACTCTCGTCAGGAAGCCCCACACCCGGATTGCCCGAGCTTAAGGCTCACTGGTCGGAGCCTTAACAGAACATCACGTGACCCGATAGGCAAAAAGGAGGGACTATACCCTCAGTTACCAAAGTACCTCCCCCTTTAGTTTTTTACAATTTCTATTAAGAGGTAAACATTGAACATGCAACAACATATACATATATACAACTTCAGGTAATTAAAGATCAAGTCTCTGAGGTGCTCTCCTTGTACAGCTAGAGGTTCCTCAACAGGATCTGGAACTGCAGCATGAGAAACATCATCGGAATGTGGCAGTTCAGGGTTTGGCAACCCTGCAAAGCCATCGGGTATGTATATTCTAGGTCGATCTGTCACCTCAGGAATTGATGGTTCGACGTTAATCACAGATGGAATAGTTGGTTGTTGGAATGTCTCTCTGGCACGAGTATGATCTACGTGCTTATGGATTATTGTATCTCCCACTTGTACTTGGAAAGATAATGGACCAGCCTCTGGGACAATGGCTCCAGGAGCCCAACAGAGAACATTGTCAAAATTTTGCACGTATACCGAGTCACGTACAGTAAATGTGCAAGCTTTGCTATGTACGTCATGGTTCAGTTTTTGATTACTCTGATTACGTGCTACCTTCCCCTCTAAATTTGGAAACACCAGGTGTAACCGTGTACGTAGGTGGTGTTTCAACTATAATTCAGACAGTGGTGAACCCGTAGCCAAATGTGGTGTTGTACAATAACTGAAAAGAAAGTGGGAAAGATGAGATTCCAGAGTGCCTTCCAATAGCTTTCTCATACCAGACTTAAAAGTTTGTACAGCCCTCTTGGCTAGGCCATTCAATGAGGAATGGTAAGAGGCTGTTTTAATATGCCTGATTCCATTTAGATCCATAAATTTCTGAAACTCAGTGTTGGTAAAAGTGGTGCCATTATCTGAAACAACAATTTCAGATAGGCCATGTATGCTGAAATTGTGATGTAGTTTCTCGATTGTTGCATTTGATTATGGCTCCTTGATTTCATATACACCCATCCATTTGGAATGTGCACCTCCAATTAACAAGAACATGGTACCCATGAATTGTCCTATGTAATCGAAATGTAATCAAACCCAAGGTCGACCAGGCCACTCCCACGGATGCAAGGGAGCTGGAACAGGCAACTACTGTTTTTGCTGACAGTGGAGACAGTGCTTGACCAAGTTTTCAACATCTCCATCAATGTCTGGCTACCTTACATAGCTTTGCACAGCATTTTCATTTTTGATATGCCCGAATGTGCACTATGGAGTTCTGTCAAGAGTAGCTCTCTGCCTTGTGGTGGGACCAACAGTCTTAACCCCCACAACAAAACCCCGTCTTAGCAGTCCAATTCCAACTGTCTGACATGGAATTGTCTCAGTTCTTCAGATACAGATAAGTTTGGTTAACTTTTAAAGTCAAAGGGCAGAATTTTCCCATCGGGCAGGTGCGATGGGCAGGCCCAGGAACGGCTGCAAATCCGACTGCCGCCCGCGATTGGGCTCCGACTGCGATTTCACACTGGTTGGCCAATTAACCAGTCAGTGTGAAACGTGCGTTAAAAGCCTCAGTGCTGCTGGGGTGGGGGCGGGAGGAGTGAAAGCGCTGAAGTGTGCACATACACACAGGGGACCGTGCACTGACTGCTCCCTGAAGGCACAGAGCTGCTTCAGGGAGCTGAAGAATTTTAAATACAAAAATAAACTTTTTACGAAAGATATAAACATGTCCCCACATGTGACTCAGTCACATGAAGAAGGACATGTAAAAGAGGATGTTAAAAATTTTACATTTTTTTAGTAACCTTTGTAAACCTCATCCCACCCCTGGATGAGGTTTTGTGAAAAATGCAAAGGCCGCCTGGTCTATTCGTCCGCTCACCAACCGAACGTTTGAATGAGCTGTGAAAAATGTAACTTAATTAATTGTTTAAGGGCCTTAATAAGCCTCTTAATTATAGGTGGGTATGCTGCCACCTCTCATGGTATTCAGAGTGAAGATATTCCACCGACTGTGCCCACCGACTGAAAGATCGCAAGGATGCACAAAGACATCAGGCGGCTTGGCCTACGGCATCACTCACTATTTCACTCCCATTTGGGTCAGGCACGCGCCCACCCATGGGACAAAAAGCTCTGTCTAAAGTCTCTGGCTTTCGATGATATGGGTCTGTTCGTCTAATTTCTAATTTGTTCAATAATAGCACTGATTCCTGCAGAACGAGAGTGTGCACAATACTGTCTGGCAATGGGAGAAGACTGAGTGCATCTAAATTTGCAATGTGTAGGCCAGGATGGTGCATAAAAGTATACTCATGCACAGATATTGTCAGAGCCCATTGTTGTATCCTTGCTGATGCTATTGGTGGGATGGCTGTGTCCTCACTGAATAAACCCATTAATGGTTTATGGTCCAACACAATGGTGAAATGGCGACCATACAGATACTGGTGGAATATCTTCACTCTGAATACCATGGAAAACCTTCCTTTTCTAGCTGGGAACAACCCTTCTCGATCGTGGAGAGGGTTCTTGAGACAAAGCCAATGGGCGTTTCAGCCCCATTTTCCATTTTATGGGATAAAACAGCTCCAACCCCATAGGGAGGGGCATCACATATTAATACCAGCTCATTTGAAGGATCGTACTGTACTAATAGACACGGTGAATGCAACAATCTTTGTGCTTTCACAAAGGCTTCTTCTTTTTCTGACAACCAAAGCCAATGGTGGCTCCTTTTCAATAACGAATGTAACGGTGCCAACAGTTTTTTTATTCATTCATGGTATTTGGGCTTCGCTGGCTGAGCCAGCATTTATTACCCATCCCTAGTTGCCCTTGAGAAGGTGGTGGTGAGCTGCCTTCTTGAACCACTGCAGTCCATATGGTGTAGGTACACCCACAGTGCTGTAAGGGAGGGAGTTCCAGTACTTTGACCCAGTGACAGTGAAGGAACGGCGATATATTTCCAAGTCAGAATGGTGAGTGACTTGGAGGGGAAATTCCAGGTGGTGGTGTTCCCATCTATTGGCTGCCCTCGTCCTTCTAGGTGGAAATGGCTGTGGGTTTGGAAGGTGCTATCTAAGGAGCCTTGGTGAATTCCTGCAGTGCATCTTGTAGATGGTACACACTGCTGCTACTGTGCATCGTTGGTGGGGGGAGTCAATGGTTGTGGATGTGGTGCCAATCATGCGGGCTGCTTTGCTTGGAGGGTGTCCAACTTCATCAATGTTTTAGGAGCTGCACTCATCCATGCAAGTGGGAAGTATTCCATCACACTCCTGACCCCTGCCTTGTAGATAGTGGACATGCTTCGGGGAGTTAGGAGATGATTGACTCATTGCACGATTCCTAGCATCTGACCTGCTCTTGTGGCTACAGTACTGATATGGCGAGTTCAGTTTCTGGACAATGCTAATCCCTGGATGTTCAAATTTAGGAATTCAGTGATGGTAATGATATTGAAAATCAAGGGCAGATAGTTGGATTCCCTTTTGTTGGAGATGATCATTGCCTGACACTTGTGTGGCGTGAATGTTACTTGCCACTTGTCAGCCCAAGCCTGGATATTGTCCAGGTATTGCTGCATTTGGACATGGACTGCTTCAGCATCACAGGAGTTGTGAATGGTGCTGAGCATTGTGCAATCAACATTAAACATTCAAACTTCTGACCTTATGACAGAAGGAAGATCATTGAAGAAGCAGCAGATTGTTGGGCTTAGGACACAGCTACTCACCTCACCATCTCCCACAGATACAGCTGCTGACCCTCAAATACTCCCGTAGATACAACTGCTGAACCTCAACATCTCCCACAGATACAGCTGTTGCCCCTCAAAAACTTCCACAGATCCAGCTGCTGACCCCCAACATCTCCCCCAGATACAGCTGCTTACCCTCACCAACTCCCACAGATACAGCAGCTGAACCTCAACATCCATCACAGATACAGCTGCTGATCTCACCATCTCCCAAAGATAAAGCAGCTGACCTCATCATCTCCCACAGATACAGCTGTTGAACCTCACCAACTCCCACAGATACAGCTGCTGACCTTCAGCATCTCCCAAAGATACAGCTGCTGACCTTACCATCTCCCACAGATACAGTCGCTTACCTCAGAATCTCTCAAAGATACAGCTGCTGACCGCACCATCTCCCATAGGTACAGCTGCTGACCTCACCCACTCCAACACATAAAGCTACTGATGTCGCTAGTTCCCACAGATACAGCTGCTGACCGCACCAGCCCCCACAGATACAGCTGCTGAACCTCAACATCTCCCACAGATACAACAGAACAGGCCATCTCCTTCAGATACGGCTGCTGACATCACCGTATCTCATAGATACAGTTGCTTACATTAGAATCTCCCACAGATACAGCTGCTGACCTCAACATCTCCCATAGGTACAGCTGTTGACCTTACCAACTCCCTCAAACAAAGCTGCTGATGTCACCATCTCCCACAGATACAGCTGCTGACTGCACCATTTCCCAGTTACAGCTGCTGACTGCACCATTCCCTTCAGATACAGCTGCTGACCGCATCATCTCTGACAGATAGAGATGCTGACCCCACCATCTCCCAAAGATACAGCTGCTGACCGCACCATCCTCCACAAATACAGCTGCTGACTGCAACATCTCGCACAGGTACAGCTGCTTACACTTTGCATCTGCCACATTTACAGCTGCTAACCACAAAATCTCCCACAGATACAGTCGCTTACCTCAGAATCTCCCACAGATACAGCTGCTGACCACATCATCTCCCATAAAGCTGCTGATGTCACCATCTCCCACAGATACAGCTGCTGACCGTGCCATCCCCCTCAGATACAGTTGCTGACCGCAACATCGCCCACAGGTACAGCTGCTGACTGCAACATCTCCCACAGATACAGCTGAACACATCAGCCACAAATACAGCTGCTGACCTCAACATCATCCACACGTAAAGGTGCTGACTGCACAATCCCCCACAGATACAGCTGCTGAATGCACCATCTCCCACAGCTAAAGCTGCTAACCTCACCATCTCTCACAGATACAGTGGCTTACCACAGAATCTCCTACAGATACAGCTGTTGAGTGCACCAGCTCCCAATGATACAGCTTCTGTCCGCACCATCTTCCACAGGTAGAGCTGTTGACCGCATCGTCTCCCACAGATACAGCTGCTGACCACACCATCTCACACAGCTACAGCTGCTGAACCTCAACATCTCCCACAGATACAGCTGAACAGGCCATCTCCTTCAGATACGGCTGCTGACATCAGCATATCCCATAGATGCAGTCGCTTAGCTTAGAATCTCCTACAGATAAAGCTGCTGACCTCAACATCTCCCATAGGTACACCTGTTGAACTTACCAACTCCCACAGATAAAGCTGCTGATGTCACCATCCCCCACAGATACAGCTGCTGAACGCACCATCTTCCACAGCTAAAGCTGCTAACCTCAACAAATCCCACAGATACAGTGGATTACCACAGAATCTCCCTCAGATACAGCTGTTGAGTGCAACAGCTCCCAATGATACAGATTCTGTCTGCACTATCTTCCACAGATACAGCTGCTGACTGCATCATCTCCCACAGATACAGCTGCTGACCGCATCATCTCCCACAAATACAGTTGCTGACCTCAACATCTCCCATAGGTACAGCTGTTGAACTTACCAACTCCCACAGATAAAGCTGCTGATGTCACTATCTCCCACAGATACAGGTGCTGACTGCACCATCTCCCAGTTACAGCGGCTGACTGCACAATTCCCCTCAGATACAGCTGCTGACTGCACCATCTCCCAAATATGCATCTGTTGAACTCACGATTTCCCCCAGATACAGCGACTTATTCTGTGCATCTGCTACAGATAAAGCTGCCTACCCTCAGCATCTCCCACAGATATAGCTGATGTCACCATCTCTCACAGACACAGCTGCTGAAAACTCATCTCCCACAGATGCAGCTGCTGACTGCACAATCGCCCACACATACAGTCGCTTACCTCAGAATTTCCCACAGATACATCAGCTGACCACACCACCTCCCATAGATACACAATCAACCACAGATACAGGTGCTGACTGCAACATCTCCCGCAGCTACAGCTGCTGACCTCACCGTCTTACACACATACAGCTGCTTGATCCGTGCATGTGCCACAGATACAGCTGAACAGGCCACCTCCTACAGATAAGGCTGCAGATATAACCATATCCCACAGATACAGTAGCTTACCTCAGAATCTCCCAAAGATACAGCTGCTAACCTCACCATCTCCCACAGATACAGCTGCTGACCACACCATCTCCTATTGACACAGCTGAAAACGACATCACCCAGAGATACAGCTGCTGACCTCAACATCTCCCACAGATAAAGGTGTTGACCACACCATATCCCACGGATAAAGCTGCTGATGTCACCATCTCCCTCAAATACAGCTGCTGATCTCAACATTTCCCACAGACACAGCTGTTGACCACAACATCTCCCACAGCTACAGACGCTTACCTCAGAATTTCCCAGAGATACTGCAGCTGACCACACTAACACCTATAGATACAGCTTCTGTCTGCACCATCTCCCACAGATACAGCTGCTGACTGCAACATCTCCCATAGATACAGCTGTTGACCGCGACATCTCCCACAACTACAGCTGCTAACCACAACATCTCCCACAGTTACAGCTGCTGACCTCAGAATCTCCCAGCAATACAGCTGCTGAGTGCAACAGCTCCCAATGATATAGGTTCTGTCCACACCATCTTCCACAGATACAGCTGCTGACTGCATCGTCTCCCACAGATACAGCTGCTGAACCTCAACATCTCCCACAGATACAGCTGAACAGGCCATCTCCTTCAGATACAGCTGCTGACATCACCAGATCCATAGATACAGTCGCTTACCTTAGAATCTCCCACAGATACAGCTGCTGACTGCACCATTGCCCAGTTACAGCTGCTGACTGCAACATCTCCCACAGATACATCTGCTGACCACACCATCTCCCACAGACACAGCTGTAGAACTTCATCATCACCCACAGATACAGATGCTGACTGCAACATATCGCACAGATACAGCTGCTTACCCTGTGCATCTCCCACATTTACAGTTGCTAACCACAAAATCTCCCACAGATACAGTCGCTTACCTCAGAATTGCCCACAGATGCAGCTGCTGATGTCACCATCTCCCACAGACACATTGCTGAACCTCATCATCTCACACAGATACAGCTGCTGACAGCAACACCTCCTACAGTCACAGCTGAAAATGACATCGCCCACAGATACAGTTGCTGACCTCAACATCTCCCACAGACAAAGGTGCTGACCGCACCATATGAAACGGATAAAGCTGCTGATGTCACCATCCCCCAAGATACAGCTGCTGACCTCAACATCTCCCACAGATAAAGGTGCTGACCGCAAAATATCCCACAGATAAACCTGCTGATGTCACCATCTCCCACAGATACAGCTTCTGTCCGCACCAACTCCCACAGGCACAGCTGCTGACTACAACATCTCCCACAGAAACAGTCGCTTATCTCAGAATTTCCCAGAGATACAGCAGCTGACCACACTATCGCCCATAGATATAGCTTCTGTCCGCACCATCTCCCACAGATACTACGGCTGACTGCAACATCTCCCATAGATACAGCTGAACACGACATCACCCACAAATACAGCTGCTGACCTCAACATCATCCATACGTAAATATGCTGACCGCACCAGAACCCACAGATAAAACTGCTGATGTCAACATCCCCCACATATACAGCTGCTGAACGCACCATCTCCCACAGCTACAGCTGCTAACCACAACATCTCTCACAATTACAGCTGCTGACCTCACCATCTCCAGTGGCTTACCTCAGAATCTGTCGCACATGCAGCTGCTGAGTGCAACAGCTCACAATGATACAGCTTCTGTCTGCACTATCTTCCACAGATACAGCTGATGACTGCATCGTCTCCCACAGATACAGCTGCTGACCACACCATCTCCCACAGCTGCAGCTACTAACCTTACCGTCTCCCACAGATACAGCTGCTGAACATCAACATCTCCCACAGATACAGATGAACAGGCCATCTCCTTCAGATATGGCTGCTGACATCACCAGATCCATAGATACATTCTCTTAACTTAGAATCTCCCACAGATACAGCTGCTGACCTCAACATATCCCAAAGGTACAGCTGTTGACCTTACCAACTCCCACAGCTAAAGCTGCTGATGTCACCATCTCCCACAGATACAGCTGCTAACCACACCATCTCCCACAGACACAGCTATTGAACTTCATCATCACCCACAGATATAGCTGCTGACTGCACCAACCTCCACAGATACAGCTGCTGATTGCAACATCTCGCACAGAGACAACTGCTTACTCTATGCATCTGCCATATTTACAGCTGCTAACCACAAAATTTCCCACAGATACAGTCGCTTACCTCAGAATCGCCTACAGATACAGCTGCTGACCTCACCATCTCCCACACATACAGCTGCTGATTTCATCATCTCCCACAGACACATCTGCTGAACCTCATTATCTCGCACAGATACAGCTGCTGACCACACCATCCCTTTCACTTACAGCTGCTCACTGCAACATCTCCCACAGATACAGCTGCTTATTTTCTGCATCTGCCAGAGATAAAGCAGCCTACCCTCAACATCGCCCACAGATATATCTGGTGACCACAAGATCTCCCACAGATATATCTGAAAACGCCATCTCCCAGAGGAACAGTTGCGGACTGCATCTTCTCCCACAGATATAGGTTCTCACGTCAACATCTCCCACAGATACCGCTGCTGACTGCAACATCTCACATAGGTACAGCTGCTGATGTCACCATCTCCCACAGACACATCTGCTCAACCTCATTATCTCGCACAAATACAGCTGCTGAATGCACCATCTCCCACAGATATAGCTGCTGACCGCACCATCCGCCTCACATACAGCTGCTCACCGCAACATCTCCCACAGATACAGCTGCTTATTCTCTGCATCTGCCAGAGATAAAGCAGCCTACACTCAACATCGCCCACAGGTATATCTGGTGACCACAAGATCTTCCACAGATATATCTGAAAACGGCATCTACCAGAGATACAGGTGCTGATAGAAATCTTCACCCACAGATAAAACTGCTGATGTCACCATCTGCCACAGACACAGCAGCCAAACCACATCAACTCCCACAGATACAGCTGCTGACTGCACCATCTCCCACACACAGCTGCTGATGCACCATCTCCCACAGTTACAGATGTTGACCGCACCATTTCCCACAGATACAGATGCCGACCAGAATATCTCGCACAGATACAGCTGCTGACTGCACCATCCCCCTCAGATACAGCTGAACACGCCAATTCCGACAGATGCAGCAGCTGCCCTCACCATCTCCCACAGATACAGTCACTTACCACAGACTCTCCCACAGATACAGCTGCTGAACTTCATCATCTCCCACAGATACAACTGCTGAACTCACCATCTCCCCCATATACAGCTGCTTATTCTGTGCATCTGCCACAGATAAATCTGCCTACTTTCAGCATCTCCAACAGATATAGCTGGAGACCACACCATCTACCTCAGATAGATCTGAAAATGCTATCTCCCAGAGATCCAGCTGCTGACCACATCATCTCCCATAGATATAGCTGCTGACCGCAGCATCTCCCACAGATACAGCTGCTGACCACATCATCTCCCACAGATATAGCTGATGAAACTCAACATCTCCCAAAGATACAGCTTCTGCCCTCTCCATCTGCCAGAGATAAACACGCTTAACTCAGAATCACCCACAAATACAGCTGCTGACCGCACCATCTCCCAAAGACACAGTTGCTGACCGCTCCATCCCCGACAGATACATCTGCTGACTGCAACAGCTTGCACTGATACAGCTGCTGATTGCAACATCTCCCACAGATACAGATGCTCACCTCAGCATCTCCCTAAGATAAATGTGCTTACTGCACCTATCCCACAGATAAAGCTGATGTCACCATCTCCCATAGATACAGCTGTTGACAGCACCATCCCCCACATATACAGGTGCTGACGCTCAGCATCTTGCAGAGATACAGCTGAACACGCCATCTCCCACAGATACAGCTGCTGACTGCACCATATCCCACAGAGAAAGCTGCTGATATCACCATCCCCCACAGATACAGCTGCGGAGCGCACCATCTCCCACAGCTACAGCTTCTAACCGCAACATCTCTCACACTTACAGCTGCTGACCTCAGAATCTCCCACACATACAGCTGCTGAGTGCAACAGCTCCCAATGATATAGCTTCTGTCCGCACCATCTTCCACAGATACAGCTGCTGCCTACATCTTGCACAGATACAGCTGCTTACTCTGTACATCTGCCATATTTACAGCTGCTAACCACAAAATCTCCCATAGATACAATCGCTTACCTCAGAATCTCCCACAGATACAGCTGCTGACCTCACCATGTCCCACAGATACAGCTGCTGATGTCACCATCTCCCACAGATACAGCTGCTGATGTTACCATCTCCCACAGACACATCTGCTCAACCTCATTATCTCGCACAGATACAGCTGCTGACCGCACCATCTACCAAAGATATAGCTGCTGACCACATGAACCCCCAGATACAGCTGCTGATTGCAACACATTGACCAGATACAGCTGCTTACTCTGTGCATCTTCCTCATTTACAGCTGCTGACCACAAAATCAACCACATTTCGTCGCTTACCTCAGAATCGCCCACAGATACAGCTGCTGACCTCACCATCTCCCACAGATACAGCTGCTGATGTCACCATCTCCCACAGACACATCTGCTCAACCTCATTATCTCGCACAGATACAGCTGCTGACTGCACCATCTCCCACAGATACAGCTGCTGACCACACCATCTCCCATGGATACAGCTGCTGACCGCACCATCCCCCTCATATTCAGCTGCTCACTGCAACATCTCCCACAGATACAGCTGCTTATTCTCTGCATCTGCCAGAGATAAAGCAGCCTACCCTCAACATCGCCCACAGATATATCTGGTGACCACAAGATGTCCCACAGATATATCTGAAAACGCCATCTCCCAGAGATACAGGTGCTGATGGAAATCTTCTCCCACAGATAAAACTGCTGATGTCACCATCTCGCAGACACAGCAGCCAAACCTCATCAACTCCCACAGATGCACCTGCTGACTGCACCATCTCCCACAGACACAGCTGCTGACCGCACCATCTGCCACACATATAGCTGCTGTGTGCAACAGCTCCCAATGATACAGCTTCTGTCCGCACCATCTTCAACAGATACAGCTGATGATTGCATCGTCTCCCACAGATACAGCTGCTGACCACACGATCTCCCAAAGATACAGCTGCTGACCGCACCATCCCCCACAGATACAGCTGCTGCCTACAACATCTCGCACAGATACAGTTGCTTACCTCAGAATCTCCCACAGATACAGCTGCTGACCTCACCATCTCCCACAGATACAGCTGCTGATGTCACCATCTCCCACAGATACAGCTGCTGATGTCACCATCTCCCACAGACACATCTGCTCAACCTCATTATCTCGCACAGATACAGCTGCTGACCGCACCATCTACCAATGATACAGCTGCTGACCACATGAACCCCCACAGATACAGCTGCTGACTGCAACAACTCGCACAGATACAGCTGCTTACTCTGTGCATCTTCCTCATTTACAGCTGCTAACCACAAAATCAACCACAGTTCGTTGCTTACCTCAGAATCGCTCACAGATACAGCTGCTGACCTCACCATCTCCCACAGACACATCTGCTCAACCTCATTATCTCGCACAGATACAGCTGCTGACCGCAACATCTCCCACAGATACAGCTGCTTATACTCTGCATCTGCCAGAGATAAAGCAGCCTACCCTCAACATCGCCCACAGATATATCTGGTGACCACAAGATCTCCCACAGATATATCTGAAAACGCCATCTCCCAGAGATACAGGTGCTGATGGAAATCTTCTCCCATAGATATAGCTGCTGATGTCACCATCTCCCAAAGACACAGCAGCCAAACCTCATCAACTCCCACAGATGCAGCTGCTGACTGCACCATCTCCCAAAGATACAGCTGCTGACCGCACCATCCCCCACAGATACAGCTGCTGCCTACAACATCTCGCACAGTTACAGCTGCTTACTCTGTGCATCTGCCACATTTACAGCTGCTAAATCTCCCATAGATACAGTTGCTTACCTCAGAATCTTCCACAGATACCGCTGCTGACCGCAGCATCTCCCACAGATACAGCTGCTGACCGCATCATCTCCCACAGATACAGCTGCTGACCGCAGCATCTCCCACAGATATAGCTGATGAAACTCAGCATCTCCCAAAGATACAGCTTCTGCCCTCTCCATCTTACAGAGATAAACATGCTTAACTCAGAATCACCCACAAATACAGCTGCTGACTGCACCATCTCCCAAAGACACAGTTGCTGACCGCTCGATCCCCCACAGATAAAGCTGCTGACTGCAACATCTCACACAGATACAGCTGCTTACTCTGTGCATCTGCCACACTTACAGTTGCTAACCACAAAATCTCCCATAGATACAGTTGCTTACCTCAGAATCTCCCACAGATACAGCTGCTGACCTCACCATCTCCCACAGATACAGCTGCTGATGTCACCATCTCCCACAGATACAGCTGCTGATGTCACCATCTCCCACAGACACATCTGCTCAACCTCATTATCTCGCACAGATACAGCTGCTGACCGCACCATCTACCAATGATACAGCTGCTGACCACATGAACCCCCACAGATACAGCTGCTGATTGCAACATATCGACCAGATACAGCTGCTTACTCTGTGCATCTTCCTCATTTACAGCTGCTAACCACAAAATCAACCACAGTTCGTTGCTTACCTCAGAATCGCCCACAGATACAGCTGCTGACCTCACCATCTCCCACAGATACAGCTGCTGATGTCACCATCTCCCACAGACACATCTGCTCAACCTCATTATCTCGCACAGATACAGCTGCTGACCACAACATCTCCCACAGATACAGCTGCTTATACTCTGCATCTGCCAGAGATAAAGCAGCCTACCCTCAACATCGCCCACAGATATATCTGGTGACCACAAGATCTCCCACAGATATATCTGAAAACGCCATCTCCCAGAGATACAGGTGCTGATGGAAATCTTCTCCCATAGATAAAACTGCTGATGTCACCATCTCACAAAGACACAGCAGCCAAACCTCATCAACTCCCACAGATGCACCTGCTGACTGCACCATCTCCCACAGACACAGCTGCTGACCGCACCATCTCCCGCAGTAACAGATGCTGACCGTACCATCTCGCACAGATACAGCTGCCGACCAGAACATCTCGCACAGATGCAGCTGCTGCCCTCACCATCCGCCACAGGTAGAGTCGCTTACCACAGACTCTCCCACAGATACAGCTACTGAACCTCATCATCTCCCACAAATACAACTGCTGAACTCACCATCTCCCCCATATACAGCTGATTATTCTGTGCATCTGTCACATAAATCTGCCTACCTTCAGCATCCCCCACAGATATGGTTGGAGACCACAGCATCTACCTCAGATATATCTGAAAACGCTATCTCCCAGAGATCCAGCTGCTGACCACATTATCTCCCACAGATATAGCTGCTGACCGCATCATCTCCCACAGATATATCTGATGAAACTCAGCATCTCCCAAAGATACAGCTTCTGCTCTCTCCATCTTACAGAGATAAACACGCTTAACTCAGAATCACCCACAAATACAGCTGCTGACCGCACCATCTCCCAAAGACACAGTTGCTGACCGCTCGATCCCCCACAGATAAAGCTGCTGACTGCAACATCTCACACTGATACAGCTGCTGACTGCAACATCTCCCACAGATACCGATGCTCACCTCAACATCTCCCTAAGATAAATGTGCTGACCGCTCCATATCCCACAGATAAAGCTGCTGATGTCACCATCTCCCAAAGATACAGCTGCTGACCGCACCATCCCCCACATATACAGCTGCTGACCCTCAGCATCTTGCACAGATACAGCTGAACACGCCATCTCCCACAGATACAGCTGCTGACTGCACCAAATCCCAGATAAAGCTGCTGATGTCACCATCCTACACAGATACAGCTGCTGAACGTACCATCTCCCACAGCTACTGCTTCTAACCACAACATCTCTCACACTTACAGCTGCTGACCTCAGAATCTCCCACACATACAGCTGCTGAGTGAAACAGCTCCCAATGATACAGCTTCTGTCCGCACTATCTTCCACAGATACAACTGATGACTGCATCATCTCCTACAGATATCAGCTGCTGACCACACCAGCTCCCACAGCTACATCTACTCACCTAACCGTCTCCCATAGATACAGCTGCTGTACATCAACATCTCCCACAGATATGGCTGAACAGGACATCTCCTTCAGATACGGCTGCTGACATCACCAGATCCATAGATACAGTCGCTTACCTTAGAATCTCCCACAGATACAGCTGCTGACCTCAACATCTCCCATAGGTACAACTGTTGACCTTACAACTCCCACAGGTAAAGCTGCTGATGTCACCAACTCCCACAGATGCAGCTGCTGACTGCACCATTGCCCAGTTACAGCTGCTGAATGCAACATCTCCCACAGATACTGCTGCTAACCGCACCATCTCCCACAGACACAGCTGTTGAAATTCATCATCACCCACAAATACAGATGCTGACCGCACCATCTCCCAAAGATACAGCTGCTGACCACATGAACACCCACAGATACAGCTGCTGATTGCAACATCTCGCACAGATACAGCTGCTTACTCTGTGCATCTTCCTCATTTACAGCTGCTAACCACAAAATCAACCACAGTTCGTCGCTTACCTCAGAATCTCCCACAGATACAGCTGCTGACTTCACCATCTCTCACAGATACAGCTGCTGATGTCACCATCTCCCACAGACACATCTGCTCAACCTCATTATCTCGCACAGATACAGCTGCTGACTGCACCATCTCCCACAGATACAACTGCTGACCGCACCATCCCCCTCACATTCAGCTGCTCACCGCAACATCTCCCACAGATACAGCTGCTTATTCTCTGCATCTGCCAGAGATAAAGCAGCCTACCCTCAACATCGCCCACAGATATATTTGGTGACCACAAGATCTCCCACAGATATATCTGAAAATGCAATCTCCCAGAGTTACAGTTGCTGATGGAAATCTTCTCCCACAGATATAGCTGCTGATGTCACCATCTCCCAAAGACATAGCAGCCGAACTTCATCATCTCCCACAGATACAGCTGCTGATGTCACCATCTCCCACAAATATAGCTGCTGACTCCACCATCTCCCACAGATACAGCTGCTGACTACACCATCTCCCACAGTTACTGCTGATGTCCGCATTATCTACCACAGATTCAGCTGTTGACCGCATCATCTACCATAGATACAGCTGAACACAACATCACCCACAGATACAGCTGCTGACCTCAACATCTCCCACAGATGCAGCTGCTGACCGCACCATCTCCCACAGATACAGCTGCTGACCGCACCATCCCCTCAGAAAATGCTGCTGAACTCACCAGCTGCCCCTGATACAGCTACTTTATCTGTTCATCAGCCACAGATAAATTTGCTTACCCTCAGCATCTCCCACAGATGTAGCTGCTGACGGCACCATCTCCCACAGTTACAGCTGCTGACCGCACGATCCCCCTCAGATACAGCTGCTGACCGCACCATCTCCCACAGTTACAGATGCTGACAGCACCATCTCCCAAAGATACAGCTGCCGACCAGAACATCTCGCACAGATACAGCTGCTGACCGCACCATCGTCCTCAGATACACTGAACACACCAACTCCCACAGATGCAGCTGTTGCCCTCACCATCTGCCACAGATAGTCGCTTACCACAGACTCTCCCACAGATACAGCTGCTGAACTTCATCATCTCCCACAGATACAACTGCTGAACTCACCATCTCCCCCATATACAGCTGTTTATTCTGTGCATCTGCCTCAGATAAAGCTGCCTACCTTCACCCTACCATCCTCCTCACATACAGCTGATCACCGCAACATCCTCCACAGATACAGCTGCTTATTCTCTGCATCTGCCAGTATCTGGTGAACAAAAGATCTCCCACAGGTATATCTGAAAACGCCATCTCCCAGAGATGCAGGTGCTGATGGAAATCTTCTCCCACAGATATAGCTGCTGATGTCACCATCTCCCACAGACACAGCAGCCAAAACTCATCAACTCCCACAGATGCACCTGCTGACTGCACCATCTCCCACAGACACACTGAACACGCTAACTCCCACAGGTGCAGCTGCTGCCCTCACCATCTTCCACAGATAGAGTCACTTACCATGGACTCTTCCACAGCTGCTGAACCTCATCATCTCCCACAGATACAACTGCTGAACTCACCATCTCCCCCATATACAGCTGCTTATTCTGTGCATCTGCCACAGATATAGCTGGTGACCACACCATCTTCCCACAGATAGATCTCAAACACCATCTCCCAGAGTTACAGCTGCTGACTGTATCTTCTCCCACAGGGATGGCCACTGATGTCATCATCTCCCACAGATACAGCTGCTTATTCTGTGCATCTGCCACAGATAAAGCTGCCTACCCTCAGCATCTCCCACAGATATAGCTGGTGACCACAAGATCTCCCACAGATATACCTGAAAATGCCAATTCCCAGAGATGCAGGTGCTGATGGAAATCTTCTCCCACAGATATAGCTGCTGATGTCACCATCTCGCAGACACAGCAGCCAAACCTCATCAACTCCCACAGATGCAGCTGCTGACCGCACCATCTCCCACAGTTACAGATGCTGACCGCACCATCTCCCACAGATACAGCTGCCGACCGGAACATCTCGCACAGATACAGCTGCTGACCGCACCATCCCCCTCACATACAGCTGAACACGCCAACTCCCACAGATGCAGCTGCTGCCCTCACCCTCTGCCACAGATACAGTCGCTTACCACAGACTCTCCCACAGATACAGCTGCTGAACCTCATCATCTCCCACAGATACAACTGGTGAACTCACCATCTCCCCCATATACAGCTGCTTATTCTGTGCATCTGCCACAGATAAATCTGCCTACCTTCAGCATCTCCAACAGATATAGCTGGAGACCTCACCATCTACCTCAGATAGATCTGAAAACGCTATCTCCCAGAGATCCAGCTGTTGACTACATCATCTCCCACAGATATAGCTGCTGACCACAGCATCTCTCACAGATACAGCTGCTGACCGCATCATCTCCCACAGATATAGCTGCTGACCGCAGCATCTCCCACAGATACAGCTGCTGACCGCATCATCTCCCACAGATATAGCTGATGAAATTCAGCATCACCCAAAGATACAGCTTCTGCCCTCTCCATCTGCCAGAGATAAAGACACTTAACTGAGAATCACCCACAAATAAAGCTGCTGACTGTACCATCTCCCACAGATATAGCTGCTGACCGCACCATCCCCCTCACAAACAGCTGATCACCGCAACATCTCCCACAGATACAGCTGCTTATTCTCAGCATCTGCCAGTATCTGGTGACCAAAAGATCTCCCACAGGTATATCTGAAAACTCATCAACTCCCACAGATGCAGCTGCTGACTGCACCATCTCCCACAGACACTGCCGCTTACAGCACCATCTCCCACAGTTACAGATGCTGACCGCACCATCTCCCACAGATACAGCTGCCGACCAGAATATCTCGCACAGATACAGCTGTTAACCCGCACCATCCCCCTTAGATACAGCTGACCACCTCAGCTCCCACAGATGCAGCTGCTGACCGCACCATCTCCCACAGACACAGCTGCTGACCAGAACATCTCGCACAGATACAGCTGGTGACCACACCAACTACCACAGATAGATCTGAAAACGCTATCTCCCAGATATCCAGCTGCTGACCACATCATCTCCTACAGATATAGCCATTGACCACAGCATCTCCCACAGATATAGCTTCTGCCCTCTCCATCAGCAACAGATAAAGACGCTTAACTCAGAATCACCCACAGATACAGTTGCTGACTGCAACATCTCGAACTGATACAGCTGCTGACTGCAACATTTCCCACAGATACAGATGCTCACCTCAACATCTCGCTAAGATAAATGTGCTGACCGCACCATATCCCACAGATAAAGCTGCTGATGTCACCATCTCCCACAGACACAGCTGTTGAACTTCATCATCACCCTAAGATACAGCTGCTGACCACACCAACCCCCACAGATACAGCTGTTGACTGCAACATCTCGCACAGATACAGCTGCTTACTCTGTGCATGCCACATTTACAGCTGCTAACCAAAAAATCTCCCACAGATACAGTCACTTACTTCAGAATCTCCCACAGATGCAGCTGCTGACCTCATTATCTCGCACAGATACAGCTGCTGACCGCAACATCTCCCACAGATACAGCTGCTGAACGCACCATCCCCCTCACATACAGCTGCTCACCACAACATCTCCCACAGATACAGCTGCTTATTCTCTGCATCTGCCAGAGATAAAGTAGCCTACCCTCAACATCGCCCACAGATATATCTGGTGACCACAAGATCTCCCATATCTGAAAACGCCATCTCCCTGAGTTAAAGGTGCTGATGGAAATCTTCTCCCACAGATAAAGCTGCTGATGTCACCATCTCCCACAGACACAGCAGCCAAACCTAATCAACTCCCACAGATACAGCTTCTGACCGCACCATCTCCCATGGATCCAGCTGAATACGACATATCCCACAGATACAGCTGCTGACCACATCATCTCCCATAGGTACAGTTGCTGACCTCACCAACTCTCACACATAAAGCTGCTGCTGTCACCATCTCCCACAGACACAGCTGCTGACTGCACTATCTCCCACAGTTACAGCTGTTGACCATACCTTTTCCCACAGTTACAGCTGCTGCCGCATCATGTCACACAGATACAGCTGCTGACCCTCAGCATCTCCCACAGATACTGCTGATGACCACATCATCTACCACAGATTCAGCTGCTGACTGCATCATCTACCATAGATACAGCTGCTGACCGCACCATCCCACGCAGATAATGCTGCTAAACTAGCCATCTGCCCCTGATACAGCTACTTTATCTGTTCATCAGCCACAGATAAATTTGCCTACCCTCAGCATCTCACACAGATATAGCTGGTGACCACAACATCTCCCACAGACAGATCTGAAAACGCCATCTCCCAGAGTAACAGCTGCTGACTGCATCTTCTCCCACAGATAAAGGTTCTCATGTCACCATCTCCCACAGATACCGCTGCTGACCACAACATCTCACATAGTAAGAGATACTGCCGGCAACGTCCCCCACAGATACAGCTGCTGACCACACCAACTCTCACAGATAAAGCTGCTGCTGTCACTATTTCCCACAGTTACAGCTGCTGACCGCACAATCCCCCTCAGATACTGCTGATGACTGCAACATCTCTTTCAGGTACAGCTGCTGACTGCACCATCTCCTTCAGATACAGCTGCTGACCGCACCATACCCCACTGATAGAGCTGCTGACAGCAACATCTCACACAGATACAGCTGCTTACTCTGTGCATCTGCCACATTTACAGCTGCTAACCACAAAATCTCCCATAGATAGTCGCTTACCTCAGAATCTCCCACAGATACAGCTGTTGACCTCACTATTTCCACAGATACAGCTGCTGATGTCACCATCTCTCACAGATACAGCTGCTGATGTCACCATCTCCCACAGACACATCTGCTCAACCTCATTATCTCGCACAAATACAGATGCTGACTGCACCATCTCCCACAGATATAGCTGCTGACCACAATATCCCCCTCACATTCAGCTGCTCACCGCAACATCTCCCACAGATACAGCTGCTTATTCTCTGCATCTGCCAGAGATAAAGCTGCCTACCCTCAACATCGCCCACAGATATATCTGGTGACCACTAGATCTCCCACAGATATATCTGAAAACGCCATCTCCCAGAAATACAGGTGCTGATGGAAATCTTCTCCCAAAGATATAGCTGCTGATGTCACCATCTCCCACAGACACAGCAGCCAAACCTCATTAACTCCCCCAGTTAGATGCTGACCGCACCATCTCCCACAGATACAGCTGCCGACCAGAACATCTTGCACAGATACAAATGCTCACCTCAACATCTCCCTAAGATAAATGTGCTGACCTCACCATATCCCACAGATAAAGCTGCTGATGTCACCATCCCCCACAGATACAGCTGCTGACCGCACCATATCCCACAGATAAAGCTGCTGATGTCACCATCTCCCAAAGGTACAGCTGCTGACCTCACCAACTCCCACAGATACAGTGGCTTCCCTCAGAATTTCCCACACATACAGCTGTTGAGTGCAACAGCTCCCAATGATACAGCTTCTGTCCGCACCATCTTCCACAGATACAGCTGCTGACCACACCATCTCCCACAGCTAGAGCTACTAACCTTACCGTCTGCTTCAGGTATGGCTGCTGACATCTCCAGATCCATTGATACAGTCGCTTAACTTAGAATCTCCCACAGATACAGCTGCTGACCATACCAACCCCCACAGATACAGCTGCTGACTGCAACATCTCACACAGATACAGCTGCTTACTCTGTGCATCTGCTACATTTACAGCTGCTAACCACAAAATCTCCCACAGATACAGTCACTTACCTCAGATTCTCCCACAGATACAGCTGCTGACCTCACCATCTCCCACAGATACAGCTGCTGACCTCACCATCTCCCACAGACACATCTGCTGAACCTCATTATCTCGCACAGTTACAGCTGCTGACCGCACCATCCCCCTCACATACAGCAGCTGACTGCATCATCTCCCACAGATACAGCTGCTGACCGCACCATCCTCCTCACATACAGCTGCTCACCGCAACATCACCCACAGATACAGCTGCTTATTCTCTGCATCTGCCAGAGATAAAGCAGCCTACCCTCAACATCGCCCACAGATATATCTGGTGACCACAAGATCTCCCACAGATATATCTGAAAACGCCTTCTCCCTGAGTTACAGGTGCTGATGGAAATCTTCTCCCAGAGATAAAACTGCTGGTGTCACCATCTCCCACAGACACAGCAGCCGAACCTCATCAACTCCCACAGATACAGGTGCTGACTGCACCATCTCCCACAGATGCAGCTGCTGACTGCACCATCTCCCACAGACACAGCAGCTGAACTTCATCAACTCCCACAGATACAGCTGCTGACTGCAACATCTCACACAGATACAGCCGCTTACTCTGTGCATCTGCCACATTTACAGCTGCTAACCACAAAATCTCCCACAGATACAGTCACTTACCTCAGATTCTCCCAGATACAGCTGCTGACCTCACCATCTCCCACAGATACAGCTGCTGACCTCACCATCTCCCACAGACACATCTGCTGAACCTCATTATCTCGCACAGATACAGCTGCTGACCGCACCATCCCCCTCACATACAGCTGCTGACTGCACCATCTCCCACAGATACAGCTGCTGACCGCACCATCCTCCTCACATACAGCTGCTCACCGCAACATCACCCACAGATACAGCTGCTTATTCTCTGCATCTGCCAGAGATAAAGCAGCCTACCCTCAACATCGTCCACAGATATATCTGGTGACCACAAGATCTCCCACAGATATATCTGAAAACGCCTTCTCCCTGAGTTACAGGTGCTGATGGAAATCTTCTCCCAGAGATAAAACTGCTGGTGTCACCATCTCCCACAGACACAGCAGCCGAACCTCATCAACTCCCACAGATACAGGTGCTGACTGCACCATCTCCCACAGATGCAGCTGCTGACTGCACCATCGCCCACAGACACAGCAGCCGAACCTCATCAACTCCCACAGATACAGCGGCTGACTGCACCATCTCCCACAGATACAGCTGCTGACTGCACCATCGCCCACAGTCACAGCAGCAGAACCTCATCAACTCCCACAGATACAGGTGCTGACTGCACCATCTCCCACAGATGCAGCTGCTGACTGCACCATCGCCCACAGACACAGCAGCCGAACCTCATCAACTCCCACAGATACAGCTGCTGACCACACCATCTCCCATAGGTACAGCTGCTGACCTCACCAACACCCACAGATAAAGCTGCTGCTGTCACCATCTCCCACAGACACAGCTGCTGACCGCACCATCTCCCACAGTTACAGCTGCTGACCATACCTTTTCCCACAGTTACAGCTGCTGACCATACCTTTTCCCACAGTTACAGCTGCTGACTGCACGATCCCCCTCAGATAAAGCTGCTGCCGCATCATGTCACACAGATACAGCTGCTGACCTCATCATCTCCCACAGATACTGCTGATGACTGCATCATCTACCACAGATTCAGCTGCTGACCACATCATCTACCATAGATACAGCTGAACACGACATCTCCTACAGTTACAGCTGCTGACCCCATCGTCCCACGCAGATAATGCTGCTAAACTCACCATCTGCCCCTGATACAGCTACTTTATCTGTTCATCAGCCATAGATAAATTTGCCTACCCTCAGCATTTCCCACAGATATAGCTGGTGACTACAACATCTCCCACAGATAGATCTGAAAACGCCATATCCCAGAGTAACAGTTGCTGACTGCATCTTCTCCCACAGATATAGCTGCTGATGTCACCATCTCCCACAGATACAGCTGCTGACCGCATCATCTCACATAGTTACAGCTACTGCTTGCACCGTCCCCCACATATACAGCTGCTGACCACACCATCTCCCATAGGTACAGCTGCTGACCTCACCAACTCCCACACATAAAGCTGCTGCTGTCACCATCTCCCACAGAAACAGCTGCTGACGGCACCATCTCACATAGTTAGAGCTGCTGCCTGGACCGTCCCCCACAGATACAGCTGCTGACCGCAACATCTCCTTCAGGCACAGCTGCTGACCGCACCATCTCCTTCCGATACAGCGGCTGACTGCACCATCCCCCACAGATAGAGCTGCTGACTGCAACATTTCGCACAGATACAACTGCTTACTCTGTGCATCTGCCACATTTACAGCTGCTAACCACAAAATCTCCCATAGATATAGTCGCTTACCTCAGAATCTCCCACAGATACAGCTGCTGACCTCACCATCTCCCACAGATACAGCTGCTGATGTCACCATCTCCCACAGATACAGCTGCTGATGTCACCATCTCCCACAGACACATCTGCTGAACCTCATTATCTTGCACAAATACAGCTGCTGACTGCACCATCTCCCACAGATATAGCTGCTGACCGCACCTTCCCCCTCACATACAGCTGTTCACTGCAACATCTCCCACAGATACAGCGGCTTATTCTCTGCATCTGCCAGAGATAAAGCAGCCTACCCTCAACGTTGCCCACCGTTATACCTAGTGACCACAAGATCTCCCACAGATGTATCTAAAAACGCCATCTCCCAGAGATACAGGTGCTGATGGAAATCTTCTCCCACAGATATAGCTGCTGACCGCACCATCTCCCACAGTTACAGCTGCTGACCGCACCATCTCCCACAGATACAGCTGCTGACCAGAACATCTCGCACAGATACAGCTGCCGACCAGAACATCTCGCACAGATACTGCTGCTGACTGCACCATCCCCCTCAGATACAGCTGAACACGCCAACTCCCACAGATGGAGCTGCTGCCCTCACCATCTGCCATAGATACAGTCGCTTACCACAGACTCTCCCACAGATACAGCTGCTGAACGTCATCATCTCCCACAGATACAACTGGTGAACTCACCATCTCCCCCATATACAGTTGCTTATTCTGTGCATCTGCCACAGATAAATCTGCCTAACTTCAGCATCCCCCACAGATATAGCTGGTGACCACACCATCTACCACAGATAGATCTGAAAACGCTATCTCCTAGAGATCCAGCTGCTGACCGCATCATCTCCCACAGATATAGCCACTGACCGCAGCATCTCCCACAGATACAGTTTCTGCCCTCTCCACCTGCCACAGATAAAGAAGCTTAACTCAGAATCACCCACAGATACATTTGGTGACTGCTCCATCCCCCACAGATACAGTTGCTGACCGCAACATCTCGCACTGATACAGCTGCTGACTGCAACATCTCCCACAGATACAGATGCTCACCTGAACAACTCCCTAAGATAAATGTGCTGACCGCACCATTTCCCACAGATAAAGCAGCTGATGTCACCATCTCCCAAAGATACAGCTGCTGACCGCACCATCCCCCACAGATACAGCTGCTGACCCTCAGAATCTCCCAGATACAGCTGCTGACCGCAACATCTCCCACAGATAAAGCTGCTGAGCGCACCATCCCCCACAGATACAGCTGCTGACCCTCAGCATCTTGCACAGATACATCTGAACACGCCATCTCCCAAAGTTACAGCTGCTGACTGCACCATCCCCCACAGATACAGCTGCTGACCGCAACATCTCCCAAATATAAAGCTGCTGAGCGCACCATCTCCCACAGATACAGTCTCTTACCTCAGAATCTCCCACAGATACAGCTGCTGACGTCACCATCTCCCACAGATACAGCTGCTGACCCTCAGAATCACCCACAGATACAGCTGCTTACCGCACCAACTCCCACAGATACAGCTGCTAACTGCAACATCTCCCACAGATAAAGCTGATGAGCGCACCATCTCCCACAGTCGCTTACCTCAGAATCTTCCACAGATGCAGCTGCTCACCTCACCATCTCCCACAGGTACAGCTGCTGACCGCACCACCACCCAGTTACAACTGTTGACCGCACAATCCCACTCAGATACAGCTACTGACTGAAACATCTCCCACAGATACAGCTGCTGATGTCACCATGCCCCACAAACACATCTGCTGAACTTCATCATCTCCCACAGATACAATTGCTGATGTCACCATCTCCCACAGATACAGCTGCTGACCACAACATCTCCCAAAGTTACAGATACTGACCACATTGTATCCCACAGATACAGCTGCTAACAAAAACATCTCCCACAGATACAGCTGAACAGGCCATCTCCTTCAGATACGGCTGCGGACATCACCATATCCATAGATACAGTCGCTTACCTCAGAATTTCCCAGAGATACAGAAGCTGACCATACTAGATAAAGCTTCTGTCCGCACCATCTCCCACAGATACAGCTGCTGACCGCAACACCTCCCATAGATACAGCTGAACGAGACATCGCTCACAAATACAGCTGCTGACCTCAGCATTATCCATATGTAAACGTACTGACCGCACCATATCCCACAGATAAAGCTGCTGATGTCACCATCCCACACAGATACAGCTGCTGAAAGCACCATCTCCCACAGCTACAGCTGCTAACCACACCAACTCCCACAGCTATAGCTACTAACCTTACCGTCTCCCACAGATACAGCTGCTGAACCTCAACATCTCCCACAGATACAGCTGAACAGGCCATCTCCTTCAGATACGGCTGCGGACATCACCATATCCATAGATACAGTCGCTTACCTTAGAATCTCTCATAGATACAGCTGCTGACCTCAACATCTCCCACAGATTCAGCTGCTAACCGCACCATCTCCCAAAGACACATCTGTTGAGCATCAACATCTCCCTCAGATACAGATGCTGACCACACCAACCCCCCACAGATACAGCTGCAGACTGCAACATCTCGCACAGATACAGCTGCTTACTCTGTGCATCTGCCATATTTCCAGCAGCTAACCACAAAATCTCTCACAGATACAGTCGCTTACCTCAGAATCTCCCACAGATACAGCTGCTGACCGCAACAACACCCACAGATACAGTCGCTTACCTCAGAATTTCCCAGAGATACAGAAGCTGACCACGATATCACCCATAGATACAGCTTCTGTCCGCACCATCTCCCACAGATACAGCTGCTGACCGCAACACCTCCTGTAGATACAGCTGAACACAACATCACCCACAAATACAGCTGCTGACCTCAACATTATCCATATGTAAACGTGCAGACTGCCCCATATCCCACAGATAAAGCTGCTGATGTCACCATCCCACACAGATACAGCTGCTGAAAGCACCATCTCCCACAACTACAGCTGCTAACCACAACATCTCCCACAGTTACAGCTGCTGACTTCACCATCTCCCACAGATACAGTGGCTTACCTCAGAATCTCCCACACATACAGCTGCTGAGTGCAACAGCTCATAATGGTACAGCTTCTGTCCGCACCATCTTCCACAGATACAGCTGCTGACCATACCAACTCCCACAGCTACAGCTACTAACATTAACGTCTCCTACAGATACAGCTGCTGAACTTCAACATCTCCCACAGATACAGCTGAACAGGCCATCTCCTTCAGATACGGCTGCTGACATCACCATATCCATAGATACAGTCGATTACCTTAGAATCTCCATAGATACAGCTGCTGACCTCAACATCTCCCATTGGTACAGCTGTTGACCTTACCAACTCCCACAGATAAAGCTGCTGATGTCACCACCTCCCACAGATTCAGCTGCTAACCGCACCATCTCCCAAAGACACAGCTGTTGAACTTCAACATCTCCCTCAGATACAGATGCTGACCACACCAACCCCCACAGATACAGCTGCTGACTGCAACATCTCGCAGAGATACAGCTGCTTATTCTGTGCATCTGCCACATTTCCAGCTGCTAACCACAAGATCTCTCACAGATACAGTCGCTTACCTCAGAATCTCTCACAGATACAGCTGCTGACCTCACCATTTCCCACAGATACAGCTGCTGATGTCACCATCTTCCACGGACACATCTGCTGAACCTCATTATCTGGCAAAGATACAGCTGCTGACTGCACCATCCCCCTCACATACAGCTGCTCACCGCGACATCTCCCACAGATACAGCTGCTTATTCTCTGCATCTGCCAGAGATAAAGCAGCCTACCCTCAACATGGCCCACAGATATATCTGGTGACCACAAGATCTCCCACAGATATATTTGAAAACGCCATCTCCAAAGTTACAGTTGCTGATGGAAGTCTTCTCCCACAGATATAGCTACTGATGTCACCATCCCCCACAGACACAGCAGCCAAACCTCATCAACTCCCACAGATACAGCTGCTGACTGCACCATCTCCCACAGATACAGCTGCTGAATGCACCATCTCCCACAGATACAGCTGCTGACTGCACCATCTCCCACAGATACAGCCGCTGAATGCACCATCTCCCACAGATACAGCTTCTGACTGCACCATCTCCCATAGATACAGCTGAACACAATATATCCCACAGATACAGCTGCTGACCACATCATCTCCCATAGGTGCAGATGCTGACCTCACCAACTCCCACACATAAAGCTGCTGCTGTCACCATCTGCCACAGATAAAGCTGCTGACCTCAACATCTCCCACAGATACAGCTGCTGACCACACCATCCCCGTCAGATATTGCTGCTGAACTCACCATCTGCACCTGATACAGCTACTTAATCTACTCATCTGCCAGAGATAAAGTTGCCTACCCTCAGCATCTCCCACAGATACAGCTAGTGACCACAACATCTCCCACAGATAGATCTGAAAATGCCATCTCCCAGATTTATAGATGCTGACCGTATTTTCTCCCTGAGATATAGCTGATGATGTCACCATCTCCCACAGACACAGCTGCTGAACCTCATCATCTCCCACAGATACAGCTGCTGACTACACCATCTCCTACAGACACAGCTGAAAACGACATCACCTACAGATACGGCTGCTGACCTCAACATCTCCCACAGATAAAGGTGCTGACCGTACCATATCCCACAAATAAACCTGCTGATGTCACCATCTCCCACAGATACAGCTGCTGACCGCAACATCTCCCGCAGATACAGTCACTTACCTCAGAATTTCCCAGAGATACAGAAGCTGACCACACTATCGCCCATAGATACAGCTGCTGACCGCAACACCTCCCGTAGATACAGCAAAACACGACATCGCCCACAAATACAGCTGCTAACCTCAGCATTATCCATATGTAAACATGCTGACCGCACCATATCCCACAGATAAAGCTGCTGATGTCACCATCCCACACAGACACAGCTGCTGAAAGCACCGTCTCCCAAAGCTACAGCTGCTAACCACAACATTTCTCACAGTTACAGCTGCTGACCTCACCATCTCCCACAGATACAGTGGCTTACCTCAGAATCTCCCACACATACAGCTGCTGAGTGCAACAGCTCACAATGATACAGCTTCTGTCCACACCATTTTCCACAGATACAGCTGCTGACCACACCAACTCCCACAACTACAGCTACTAACATTAATGTCTCCCACAGATACAGCTGCTGAACCTCAACATCTCCCACAGATACAGCTAAACAGGCCATCTCCTTCAGATACGGCTGCTGACATCACCATATCCATAGATACAGTCGATTACCTTAGAATCTCCCATAGATACAGCTGCTGACCTCAACATCTCCCATTGGTACAGCTGTTGACCTTACCAACTCCCACAGATAAAGCTGCTGATGTCACCACCTCCCACAGATACAGCTGCTGACTTCAACATCTCCTACAGATTCAGCTGCTAACCGCACCATCTCCCAAAGACACAGCTGTTGAACTTCAACATCTCCCTCAGATACAGATGCTGACCACACCAACCCCCAAAAATACAGCTGCTGACTGCAACATCTCGCACAGATGCAGCTGCTTACTCTGTACATCTGCCATATTCCCAGCTGCTAACCACAAGATCTCTCACAGATACAGTCGCTTACCTCAGAATCTCCCACAGATACAGCTGCTAACCGCACCATCTCCCACAGATACAGCTGCTGACCGCACCATCCCCCTCACATACAGCTGCTCACCGCAACATCTCCCACAGATACAGCTGCTTATTCTCTGCACCTGCCAGAGATAAAGCAGCCTACCCTCAACATTGCCTACCGTTATACCTGGTGACCACAAGATCTCCCACAGATATATTTGAAAACGCCATCTCCAAAGTTACAGGTGCTGATGGAAATCTTCTCCCAAAGATATAGCTGCTGATGTCACCATCTCCCACAGACACAGCAGCCAAACCTCATCAACTCCCACAGAAACAGCTGCTGACCGCATCATCTCCCACGGATCCAGCTGCTGAATCCACCATCTCCCACAGTTACAGCTTCTGACTGCACCATCTCCCATAGGTGCAGCTGCTGAACTCACCATATCCCACAGATACAGCTGAAAACAACATCACCCACAGATACATCAGCTGACTTCAACATCTCCCACAGACAAAGGTCTGAGCGCACCATATCTCACAGATAAAGCTGGTGATGTCACCATCCCCCACAGCTACAGCTGCTGACCTCACTGTCTGCCACAGATACCGCTGCTTAAACTGTGCATGTGCCACAGATACAGCTGAACAGGCCATCTCCTACAGATAAGGCTGCTGACATCACCATATCCCACAGATACAGTAGCTTACCTCAGAATCTCCCAATGATACAGCTGCTGACCACACCATGTCCCATAGGTACAGCTGCTGACCTCAAAAAATTGCACCGATAAAGCTGCTGATGTCAACCAATCCTACAGAAACAGCTGCTGACTGCACCATCTCCCACAGTTACATCTGCTGAACGCACCAAACCCCTGAGATACAGCTACTGAACGCAACATTTCCCACAGTTACAGCTGCTAACCGCAACATCACCCACAGATACAGTCGCTTACCTCAGAATTTCCCGCAGATATAGCAGCTGACGACACCGCCTCCAATAGATACAGCTTCAGTCTGCACCATCTCCAACAGATACAGCTGCTGACCACATCGTCTCCCACAGATACAGCTGCTGACGTCACCATCTCCCACAGATACAGCTGAACAGGCCATCTACTACAGATAAGGCTGCTGACCTCACCATCTCCCACAGATCCAGTCGCTTACCACGGAATCTCACAAAGATACAGCTGCGGACCACACCACCTCCCATAGTTACAGCAGCTGACCACACCATCTCCCATAGATACAGCTTCTGTCCGCACCATCCCCCTCACATACAGCTGCTCAACGCAACATCTCCCACAGATACAGCGGCTTATTCTCTGCATCTGCCAGAGATAAAGCAGCCTAACCTCAACATGGCCCACAGTTGTATCTGGTGAACACAAGATCTCCCACAGATATATTTGAAAACGCCATCTCCCAAAGTTACAGGTGCTGATGGAAATCTTCTCCCACAGATATAGTTGCTGATGTCACCATCTCCCACAGACACAGCATCCAAACCTCATCAACTCCCACAGATACAGCTTCTGACCGCACCATCTCCCATAGATACAGCTGAACACAATATATCCCACAGATACAGCTGCTGACCACACCATCTCCCATAGGTGCAGTTGCTGACCTCACCAACTCCCACACATAAAGCTGCTGCTGTCACCATCTGCCACAGACACAGCTGCTGACTGCACCATCTCCCACAGCTACAGCTGCTGACCATACCATCTCCCACAGTTACAGCTGCTGACCGCATGATCCCCCTTAGATACAGCTGCTGACCGCATCATGTCACACAGATACAGCTGCTGACCTTCAGCATCTCCCACAGATACTGCTGATGACCGCATCATCTACCACAGATTCAGCTGTTGACCGCATCATCTACCATAGATGCAGCTGAACACGACAAAACCCACAGATACAGCTGCTGACCTCAACATCTCCCACAGATAAATATGCTGACCGCACCATAGCTCACAGATAAAGCTGCTGATGTTACCATCTCCCACAGATACAGCTGTTGACCGCACCATCTCCCACAGATACAGCTGCTGACCACAACATCTGTCAGATATTGCTGCTGTACTCAACATCTGCACCTGATACAGCTACTTAATCTACTCATCTGCCACAGATAAAGTTGCCTACCCTCAGCATCTCCCACAGATACAGCTAGTGACAACAACATCTCCCACAGATAGATCTGAAAACGCCATCTCCCAGAGTAACAGCTGCTGACTGCATCTTCTCCCACAGATATAGGTGCTCATGTCACCATCTCTCACAGATACAGCTGCTGACCACACCATCTTCCATTGGTACAGCTGCTGACCTCACCAACTCTCACAGATAAAGCTGCTGCTGCCACCATCTCCCACAGACACAGCTGCTGACGGCACCGTCTCCCAGAGTTACAGCTGCTGACCGCACGATCCCCCTCAGATACAGCTGCTAACCACAAAATCTCCCATAGATACAGTCGCTCACCTCAGAATCTCCCACAGATACAGCTGCTGACCTCACCAGCTCCCACAGCTACAGCTGCTGACGTCACCATCTCCCACAGACACATCTGCTGAACCTCATTATCTCGCACAGATACAGCTGCTGACCACACCATCTCCCACAGATACAGCTGCTCACCGCACTTTCTCCCACACATACAGCTGCTCACCGCACCATCTCCCACAGATACAGCTGCTCACCACACCATCCCCCACACATACACCTGCTCACCGTAACATCTCCCCCAGATACAGCTGCTTATTCTCTGCATCTGCCAGAGATAATGCAGCCTACCCTCAACATCGCCCACCGATATATCTGGTGACCACAAGATCTCCAACAGATATATCTGAAAACGCCATCGCCCAGAGTCACAGGTGCTGATGGAAATCTTCTCCCACAGACACAGCTGCTGATGGCACCATCTCTCATAGTTACAGCTGCTGACCACAACATCTCCTTCAGATACAGCGGCTGACTGCATCATGTCACACAGATACAGCTGCTGACCCTCAGCATCTCCCACAGCTACAGCTGCAGCACTCACCATCTGCCACTGATACTGCTGCTGACCTCATCATTGACCACAGACAAAGGTGCTGACCACACCATTTCCCACAGATAAAGCTGCTGATGTCACCATCCTCCACATATACAGCTGCTAACCACAACATCACCTATAGTGTCAGCTGCTGACCTCACCATCTCCCACAGATACAGTGGCTTACCTCAGAATCTCCCACACATACAGCTGCTGAGTGCAACAGCTCACAATGATACAGCTTTTGTCCGCACTATCTTCCACAGATACAGCTGCTGACCGCATTGTCTCCCACAAATACAGTGGCTGACCACACCGTCTCCCACAGATACAGCTGCTGAACCTCAACATCTCCCACAGGTACAGCTAAACAGGCCTTCTCCTTCAGATACGGCTGCTGACATCACCATATCCATAGATACAGTGGCTTACCTTAGAATCTCCCACAGATACAGCTGCTGACCTCAACATCTCCCATAGGTACGGCTGTTGACCTTACCAACTCCCACAAATAAAGCTGCTGATGTCACCATCTCTCACAGATACAGCTGCAGAACTTCATCATCTCCCACAGTTACAGATGCTGACCGCACCATCTCCCAAAGATACAGCTGCTGACCACATCTCCCATAGTTACAAATGCTGACCGCATCGTCTCCCACATATACAGCTGCTTACTCTGTGCATCTGCCACAGATAGGGCTGCTAACCAAAACATCTCCTACAGATACAGTCGCTTACCTCAGAATCTCACACAGATACAGCTGCTGACCTCACCATCTCCCATAGATACAGCTGCTGACCGCACCAGCTCCCACAGATAAATCTGCTGATGTCACCATCTCCCAGATACAGCTGCTAAACCGCAACATCTCCCACAGTTACAGCTGCTGACCATGCCATCCTGCTCAGATACAGCTGGTGACCTCACCATCTCCCATAGATACAGCTGATAAGCGCAACGTCTCCCATAGATACAGCTTCTGTCCGGACGATTCCCCACAGATACAGCTGCTAAACCTCAGTATCTCCCACAGATACTGCTGAACATGCCATCTCCCACTGATACATTCGCTTACCTCAGAATCTCCCACAGATGCAGCTGCTGACCGCACCATCTCCCATAGGTACTGCTGCTGACCTCACAAACTCCCACAGATAAAGATGCTGATGTCACCATCTCCCACAGATACAGCTGCTGAACCTCATCATCTCCCCCTTATACAGCTGCTTATTCTGTGCATCTGCCACAGATAAAGGTGCCTACCCTCAGCATCTCCCACAGACACAGCTGCTGAACCTCATCATCTCACACAGATATAGCTTCTGTCCGCACTATCTCCTACAGATAAAGCGGCTGATGTCACCATCTCCCACAGATACAGTTGCTGAGCGCAGCGTCTCCCATAGATACAGTCACTTACTTCAGATTTTCCCACAGATACAGCAGCTGATAACACTTTCACCCATAGATACATCATCTATCCCCACCATCTCACACAGCTACAGCTGCTGTGTGCAACAGCACCCAATAATAGAGATGCTGAGCGCAACGTCTCCCACAGATAAAGCTGCTGATGTCAACATCTCCCACAGATGCAGCTGCTCACCTCACCATCTCCCACAGATACAGCTATTGACCTTACCAACTCCCACAGATAAAACTGCTGATGTTACCATTTCCCACAGATACAGCTGCTGACTGCACCAGCTCCCACAGATAAAGCAGCTGATGTCACCATCTCCCACAGAAACAGCTGCTCACCTCACCATCTCCCACAGATACAGCTGTTGACCTTACCAACACCCACAGATAAAGTGCTGATGTCACCATCTCCCACAGATACAGCTGCTGATGTCACCATATCCCTCAGATACAACCTATGACCTCAACATCCTCCTCAGATACAGCTGCTGATCGCAACATCTCCCACATATACAGCTGCTGACCACAACATCTCCCACTGATACAGCTGCTGACTGCATCATCTCCCACAGATACAGCGGCATACCTCAGAATCTCCCACAGGTACAACAGCTGACCTCACCATCTCCCAAAGATACAGCGGCTGACCACAACGTCTCCCACAGATAAAGCTGCAGACCTTACCGCCCTATCAGATACAGCTGCTTATGCTGTGCATGTGCCACAGGTACAGCTGCTTACCTTAGAATCTCCCACAGATGCAGCTGCTCACCTCACCATCTCCCACAGGTACAGCTGTTGAGCTTACCAACTCCCACAGATGCAGCTGCTCACTTCACCATCTCCCACAGTTTTGGTTGCTGACCGCACCATCTCCTAGTTACAGCTGCTGACCGCACTATCCCCCTCAGATACAGCTGCTGACCACAACATCTCCTACAGATACAGCTGCTGACCGCATCATCTCCCACAGACACAACTATTGAATTCACCATTTCCGCCAGATACAGCGGCTTATTCTGTGCATCTGCCACAGATAAAGCTGCCTACCCTCAGCATCTCCCACAGACACAGCTGCTGAAACTCATCATCTCACATAGTTACAGCTGCTGACTTCACCATCTCCCACAGATACAGCTGCTGACCTCACCATCTTCCACAGCTGACCACACCATCACCCACAGATACAGCTTGTCTGCAACATCTCCAACAGATACAGCGGCTGACCGCAACATCTCCCACAGTTACAGCTGCTGACCGCATCGTCTCCCACAGTTACATTTGCTAACAGCACCATCTCCCACAGTTACATCTGCTGACCGCACCAACCCCCTGAGATATAACTACTGACCACAACGTCTCCCACCGTTACAGCTGCTGATGTCACCATGCCCTACAAACACATCTGCTGAACCTCATCATCTCCCACAGATACAGCTGCTTACTCTGTGCATCTCCCACAGATACAGCGGCTAACCAAAACATCTCCCACGGATACAGCGGCGTACCTCAGAATCTCCCACAGGTACAACAGCTGACCTCACCATCTCCCATAGATACAGCTGCTGACCGCACCAGCTCCCACAGGTAAAGCTGATGTCACCATCTCCCACAGATACAACTGCTGACTGCAACATTTCCCACAGACACAGCTGCTGACCGCACCATCTCCCACAGATACAGCTGTTGAACTCACAATTTATTCTGGGCATCTGCCGCAGATGAAGCTGCCTACCCTCAGCATCTCCCACAGACACAGCTGCTGAAATTCATCATCTCATACAGTTACAGCTGCTGACCTCACCATATCCCACAGATACAGCTGAATACGACATCACCCACAGATACAGCTGCTGACCTCAAAATCTCCAACAAAGGTGCTGATCACACCATAACCACAGATAAAGCTGCTGATGTCATCATCCCCACAGATACAGCTGCTGACCACACCACCTCCCATATTTACAGCTTCTGGTCCGCACCAATTCCCACAGATAAAGCTACTGACCACACCATCTCCCATAAATACAGCTTCTGTCCGCACCAACTCCCACAGATACAGCAGCTGACCACACCATCTCCCATAGATACAGCTTCTGTCCGCACCAACTCCCACAGATACAGCAGCTGACCGCAATGTCTCCCCCATATACAGCGGCTTGTTCTATGCACCTGACACAGATAACGTTGTCTACCCTCAGCATCTCCTACAAATATGGCGGGTGACCACAACATCTCCCACAGATAGATCTGAAAACGCCATCTCCCAGAGTTATAGCCGCTGATTGTATTTTCTCCCAGAGATATAGCTGCTGATGTTACCATCTCCCACAGATACAGCTGCTGGACTTCATCATCACACACAGATACCGCTGCTGACTGCACCATCTCCCACAGATACAGCTGCTGAACCTCATCATCTCACACAGATACAGCTGCTGACAGCACCATCTCCTACAGACACAGCTGAATACGACATCTCCCACAGAGAAAGTTTCTGACTGCACCATATCCCACGGATAAAGCTGCTGACGTCAGCATCCTCCAAAGATACAGCTGCTGACCGCACCATCTCCCAAAGACACAGCTGTTGAACTTCATCATCTCCCACAGATACAGATGCTGACTGCACCATCTCCCAAAGATACAGCTGCTGACCACACCAACCCTCACAGATATAGCTGCTGACTGCAACATCTCGCACAGATACAGCTGCTTACTCTGTGCATCTGCCACTTTTACAGCTGCTAACCACAAAATCTACCACAGATACAGTCTCTTACCTCAGAATCGCCCACAGATACAGCTGTTGACCTCACCATCTCCCACAGATACAGCTGCTGATTTCACCATCTCCCACAGAAACAGCTGCTGATGTCACCATCTCCCCCAGATACATCTGCTGAACCTCATTATCTTGCACAGATACAGCTGCTGACCGCACCATCTCCCACAGATACAGCTGCTGACCGCACCATCCCCCTCACATACAGCTGCTCACCGCAACATCTCCCACGCGTACAGCTGCTTATTCTTTACATCTGCCAGAGCAAAGCCGCCTCCCCTCAACATCTCCCACAGATATATCTGAAAACGCCATCTCCCAGAGTTACAGGTGCTGATGGAAATCTTCTCCCACAGATATAGCTGCTGATGTTACCATCTCCCACAGACAGCTGAACACGACATCATCCACAGGTACAGCTGCTAACCTCAACATCTCCCACAGATACAGCTGCTTACTCGATGCAACTGCCACAGCTACAGCTGAACAGGCCATCTCCTACAGATAAGGCTGCGGACCACACCCCCTCCCGCAGTTACAGCTGCTGACCACACCATCTCCAATAGATACAGCTTCTGTCCGCACCAACTCCCACAGGCACAGCAGCTGACCGCAAAGTCTACCCCATATACAGTGGCTTGTTCTGTGCATCTGACACAGATAAAGTTGCCTACCCTCAGCATCTCCCACAGATAAAGCTGGTGACCACACCATCTTCCCACAGATAGATCTGAAAACGCCATCTCCCAGAGTTAGAGCCGCTGACTGTATTTTCTCCCAGAGATATACCTGCTGATGTCACCATCTCCCACAGACACAGCTGGTGAACCTCATCATCTCACACAGATAAAGGTGCTGACCGCACCATATCCCAGATAACCCTGCTGATGTCACCATCTCCCACAGATACAGCTTCTGACCGGCCCAACTCCCACAGGCACAGCTGTTGACCACAACATCTGCTACAGAAACAGTCGCTTACCTTAGAATTTCCCAGAGATACAGCAGCTGACCACACTATCACCCAAAGATACAGCTTCTGTCCGCACCATCTCCCACAGATACAGCTGAATAGGCCATCTCCTTGAGATGCAGCTGCTGACATCACCATATCCTTAGATACAGTCGCTTACCTTAGAATCTCCCACAGATACAGCTGATGACTTCAACATCTCCCATAGGTACGGCTGTTGACCTTACCAACTCCCACAGATAAAGCTGCTGATGTCAACATCTCCCACAGATACAGATGCTGACTGCACCAACCCCCACAGATACAGCTGCTGACTGCAACATCTCACACAGATACAGCTGCTTACTCTGTGCATCTGCCACATTTACAGCTGCTAACCACAAAATCTCCCACAGATACAGTTTCTTACCTCACAATCACCCACAGATACAGCTGCTGACCTCACCATCTTCCACAGATACAACTGCTGATTTCACCATCTCCCACAGATACAGCTGCTGATGTTACCATCTCCCACAGACAAATCTGCTCAACCTCATTATCACGCACAGATACAGCTGCTAACTGCACCATCTCCCACAGATACAGCTGCTTATTGTCTGCATCTGCCAGAGATAAAGCAGCCTACCCTCAACATCGCCCACAGATAAAGCTGGTGACTACAAGATCTCCCACAGATATATCTGAAAACGCCATCTCCCAGAGTTACAGGTGCTGATGGAAATCTTCACCCATAGATACAGCTGCTGATGTCACCATCTCCCACAGATGCAGCTGCTGACTGCACCATCTCCCATAGATACAGCTGAACACAACATATCCCACAGATACAGCTGCTGACCACACCATCTCCCATAGGTACAGCTGCTGATCTCACCATCTCCCACAGATAAAGCTGCTGCTGTCACCATCTCCCACAGAAACAGCTGCTGACCGCACCATCTCCCACAGTTACAGCTGCTGACCATACCATCACCCACAGTTACAGCTGCTGACCTCACGATCCCCCTCAGATACAGCTGCTGAACCTCAGCATCTCCCACAGATACTGCTGATGACCGCATCAACTACCATAGATTCAGCTGCTGACATCATCATCTCACACAGATACAGCTGCTAACCGCAGCATCTCCCAAAGACACAGCTGTTGAACTTCATTATCTCCCACAGATACAGATGCTGACCGCACCATCTCCCAAAGATACAGCTACTGACCGCACCATCCCCCAACGATACAGCTGCTGACTGCAATATCTCGCACAGATACAGCTGATTACTCTGTGCATCTGGCACATTTACAGCTGCTAACCACAAAATCTCCCACAGATGCAGTCTCTTACCTCAGAATCTCCCACAGATACAGCTGCTGATTTCACCATCTCCCACAGATACAGCTGCTGACCTCACCATCTCCCTCAGACAAATCTGCTCAACCTCATTATCTCGCACAGATACACCTGCTAACTGCACCATCTCCCAAAGATACAGCTGCTGACCGCACCATCCCCCTCACATACAGCTGCTCACCACAACATCTCCAACAGATACAGCTGCTTATTCTCTGCATCTGCCAGAGCTAAAGCAGCCTACCCTCAACATCACCCACAGATATATCTGGTGACCACAAAATCTCCCACAGATACAGCTGCTGACTGCACCATCTCCCGCAGATACAGCTTCTGGCCGCACCATCTCCCACAGCTACAGCTGCTGACCGCACCGTCCCCCACAGAAACAGCTGCTTAAACTGTGCATGCGCCACAGATACAGCTGAACAGGCCATCTCCTACAGATAGGGCTGCTGACATCACCATATCCCCAGATACAGTAGCTTACCTCAGAATCTCACACAAATATAGCTGCTGACCACAACATGTCCCATAGGTACAGCTGCTGACCTCACCAACTCCCACAGATAAAGCTGCTGATGTCAACATCTCCCACAGATACAGCTGCTGACCGCACCATCTCCCACAGTTACATCTGCTGAGCGCACCAAACCCCTGAGATAAAGCTTCTGACTGCAAAATCTCCCACAGTTACAGCTGCTGTCCGCAACATCACCCACAGATACAGTCGCTTATCTCAGAATTTCTCACAGATATAGCATCTGAACACACCATCTCCCATAGATACAGCTTCAGTTTGCACCATCTCCAACAGATACAGCTGCTGACCGCAACATCACCCACAGTTACAGCTGCTAACCGCATCGTCTCCCACAGATACAGCTGCTGATGTCACCACCTCCCACAGATACAGCTCCTTACCCTATGCAACTGCCACAGGTACAGCTGAACAGGCCATCTCCTACAGATAAGGCTGCTGACCTCACCATTTACCACAGTTCCAGTCGCTTCCCACAGAATCTCCCACAGATGAAGCTGTGGATCACACCACCTGCCATAGTTACAGCTGCTGTCTGCACCATCTCCCATTGATACAGCTTCTGTCCGCACCAACTCCCACAGATACAGCAGCTGACCACACCATCTCGCATAGCTGTCCGCACCAACTCCCACAGATACAGCAGCTGACCGCAATGTCTCCCCCATATGCAGCGGCTTGTTGTGTGCATCTGACACAGATAAAGTTGCCTACCCTCAGCACCTCCCACAAATATGGCTGGTGACCACAACATCTCCCACAAATAGATCTGAAAACGCCATCTCCCAGAGTTATAGCCACTGACTGTATTTTCTCCTAGAGATATAGCTGCTGATGTCACATCTCCAACAGACACAGTTGCTGAACCTCATCATCTCCAACAGACACAGCTGCTGAACCTCATCATCTCACACAGATACAGCTGGTGACCGCACCATATCCCACAGATAAAGCTGCTGATGTCACCATCTCCTACAGATACAGCTTCTGTCCGCACCAATTCCCACAGGCTCAGCTGCTGACCGCAACATCTCCCATAGGTACAGCTGAACACGACATCACCCACAAATACAGCTGCTGACCTCAACATCATCCACACGTAAAGGTGCTGACCGCACCGTATCCCACAGATAAAGCTGCAGATGTCACCATCTCCTGCAGATACAGCTACTGACCGCACCATCTCCCACAGCTACAGCTGCTAACCACAACATCTCCCACAGTGTCAGCTGCTGACCTCACCATCTCCCACAGATACAGTGGCTTACCTCAGAATGTCTCACACATACAGCTGCTGAGTGCAACAGCTCACAATGATACAGCATCTGTCCTCACCATCTTCCACAGATACAGCTATTGACCGCATCATCTCCCACAAATACAGTTGTTGACCACACCTTCTCCCACAGCTGCAACTACTAACCTTACTGTGTCCCACAGACACAGCTGCTGAACCTCAAAATCTCCCACAGATACTGCTGATGACCGCATCAACTACCATAGATTCAGCTGCTGACATCATCATCTCACACAGATACAGCTGCTAACCGCAGCATCTCCCAAAGACACAGCTGTTGAACTTCATCATCTCCCACAGATACAGATGCTGACCGCACCATCTCCCAAAGATACAGCTACTGACCGCACCATCCCCCAACGATACAGCTGCTGACTGCAATATCTCGCACAGATACAGCTGATTACTCTGTGCATCTGGCACATTTACAGCTGCTAACCACAAAATCTCCCACAGATGCAGTCTCTTACCTCAGAATCTCCCACAGATACAGCTGCTGATTTCACCATCTCCCACAGATACAGCTGCTGACCTCACCATCTCCCTCAGACAAATCTGCTCAACCTCATTATCTCGCACAGATACACCTGCTAACTGCACCATCTCCCAAAGATACAGCTGCTGACCGCACCATCCCCCTCACATACAGCTGCTCACCACAACATCCCCAACAGATACAGCTGCTTATTCTCTGCATCTGCCAGAGATAAAGCAGCCTACCCTCAACATCACCCACAGATATATCTGGTGACCACAAAATCTCTCACAGATACAGCTTCTGGCCGCACCATCTCCCACAGCTACAGCTGCTGACCGCACCGTCCCCCACAGAAACAGCTGCTTAAACTGTGCATGCGCCAGATACAGCTGAACAGGCCATCTCCTACAGATAGGGCTGCTGACATCACCATATCCCCAGATACAGTAGCTTACCTCAGAATCTCACACAAATATAGCTGCTGACCACAACATGTCCCATAGGTACAGCTGCTGACCTCACCAACTCCCACAGATAAAGCTGCTGATGTCAACATCTCCCACAGATACAGCTGCTGACCGCACCATCTCCCACAGTTACATCTGCTGAGCGCACCAAACCCCTGAGATAAAGCTTCTGACTGCAAAATCTCCCACAGTTACAGCTGCTGTCCGCAACATCACCCACAGATACAGTCGCTTATCTCAGAATTTCTCACAGATATAGCATCTCTGAACACACCATCTCCCATAGATACAGCTTCAGTTTGCACCATCTCCAACAGATACAGCTGCTGACCGCAACATCTCCCACAGTTACAGCTGCTAACCGCATCGTCTCCCACAGATACAGCTGCTGATGTCACCACCTCGCACAGATACAGCTCCTTACCCTATGCAACTGCCACAGGTACAGCTGAACAGGCCATCTCCTACAGATAAGCTGCTGACCTCACCATTTACCACAGTTCCAGTCGCTTCCCACAGAATCTCCCACAGATGAAGCTGTGGATCACACCACCTGCCATAGTTACAGCTGCTGTCTGCACCATCTCCCATTGATACAGCTTCTGTCCGCACCAACTCCCACAGATACAGCAGCTGACCACACCATCTCGCATAGCTGTCCGCACCAACTCCCACAGATACAGCAGCTGACCGCAATGTCTCCCCCATATGCAGCGGCTTGTTGTGTGCATCTGACACAGATAAAGTTGCCTACCCTCAGCACCTCCCACAAATATGGCTGGTGACCACAACATCTCCCACAAATAGATCTGAAAACGCCATCTCCCAGTGTTATAGCCACTGACTGTATTTTCTCCTAGAGATATAGCTGCTGATGTCACATCTCCAACAGACACAGTTGCTGAACCTTATCATCTCCAACAGACACAGCTGCTGAACCTCATCATCTCACACAGATACAGCTGGTGACCGCACCATATCCCACAGATAAAGCTGCTGATGTCACCATCTCCTACAGATACAGCTTCTGTCCGCACCAATTCCCACAGGCTCAGCTGCTGACCGCAACATCTCCCATAGGTACAGCTGAACACGACATCACCCACAAATACAGCTGCTGACCTCAACATCATCCACACGTAAAGGTGCTGACCGCACCGTATCCCACAGATAAAGCTGCAGATGTCACCATCTCCTGCAGATACAGCTACTGACCGCACCATCTCCCACAGCTACAGCTGCTAACCACAACATCTCCCACAGTGTCAGCTGCTGACCTCACCATCTCCCACAGATACAGTGGCTTACCTCAGAATGTCTCACACATACAGCTGCTGAGTGCAACAGCTCACAATGATACAGCATCTGTCCTCACCATCTTCCACAGATACAGCTATTGACCGCATCATCTCCCACAAATACAGTTGTTGACCACACCTTCTCCCACAGCTACAACTACTAACCTTACTGTCTCCCACAGACACAGCTGCTGAACCTCAAAATCTCCCACAGATACTGCTGGTGACTGCATCAACTACCATAGATTCAGCTGCTGACATCATCATCTCACACAGATACAGCTGCTAACCGCAGCATCTCCCAAAGACACAGCTGTTGAACTTCATCATCTCCCACAGATACAGATGCTGACCGCACCATCTCCCAAAGATACAGCTACTGACCGCACCATCCCCCAACGATACAGCTGCTGACTGCAATATCTCGCACAGATACAGCTGATTACTCTGTGCATCTGGCACATTTACAGCTGCTAACCACAAAATCTCCCACAGATGCAGTCTCTTACCTCAGAATCTCCCACAGATACAGCTGCTGATTTCACCATCTCCCACAGATACAGCTGCTGACCTCACCATCTCCCTCAGACAAATCTGCTCAACCTCATTATCTCGCACAGATACACCTGCTAACTGCACCATCTCCCAAAGATACAGCTGCTGACCGCACCATCCCCCTCACATACAGCTGCTCACCACAACATCTCCAACAGATACAGCTGCTTATTCTCTGCATCTGCCAGAGCTAAAGCAGCCTACCCTCAACATCACCCACAGATATATCTGGTGACCACAAAATCTCCCACAGATACAGCTGCTGACTGCACCATCTCCCGCAGATACAGCTTCTGGCCGCACCATCTCCCACAGCTACAGCTGCTGACCGCACCGTCCCCCACAGAAACAGCTGCTTAAACTGTGCATGCGCCACAGATACAGCTGAACAGGCCATCTCCTACAGATAGGGCTGCTGACATCACCATATCCCCAGATACAGTAGCTTACCTCAGAATCTCACACAAATATAGCTGCTGACCACAACATGTCCCATAGGTACAGCTGCTGACCTCACCAACTCCCACAGATAAAGCTGCTGATGTCAACATCTCCCACAGATACAGCTGCTGACCGCACCATCTCCCACAGTTACATCTGCTGAGCGCACCAAACCCCTGAGATAAAGCTTCTGACTGCAAAATCTCCCACAGTTACAGCTGCTGTCCGCAACATCACCCACAGATACAGTCGCTTATCTCAGAATTTCTCACAGATATAGCATCTGAACACACCATCTCCCATAGATACAGCTTCAGTTTGCACCATCTCCAACAGATACAGCTGCTGACCGCAACATCACCCACAGTTACAGCTGCTAACCGCATCGTCTCCCACAGATACAGCTGCTGATGTCACCACCTCGCACAGATACAGCCCCTTACCCTATGCAACTGCCACAGGTACAGCTGAACAGGCCATCTCCTACAGATAAGGCTGCTGACCTCACCATTTACCACAGTTCCAGTCGCTTCCCACAGAATCTCCCACAGATAAAGCTGTGGATCACACCACCTGCCATAGTTACAGCTGCTGTCTGCACCATCTCCCATTGATACAGCTTCTGTCCGCACCAACTCCCACAGATACAGCAGCTGACCACACCATCTCGCATAGCTGTCCGCACCAACTCCCACAGATACAGCAGCTGACCGCAATGTCTCCCCCATATGCAGCGGCTTGTTGTGTGCATCTGACACAGATAAAGTTGCCTACCCTCAGCACCTCCCACAAATATGGCTGGTGACCACAACATCTCCCACAAATAGATCTGAAAACACCATCTCCCAGAGTTATAGCCACTGACTGTATTTTCTCCTAGAGATATAGCTGCTGATGTCACATCTCCAACAGACACAGCTGCTGAACCTCATCATCTCCAACAGACACAGCTGCTGAACCTCATCATCTCACACAGATACAGCTGGTGACCGCACCATATCCAACAGATAAAGCTGCTGATGTCACCATCTCCTACAGATACAGCTTCTGTCCGCACCAACTCCCACAGGCTCAGCTGCTGACCGCAACATTTCCCATAGGTACAGCTGAACACGACATCACCCACAAATACAGCTGCTGACCTCAACATCATCCACACGTAAAGGTGCTGACCGCCCCAGATCCCACAGATGAAGCTGCTGATGTCACCATCCCCACAGATACAGCTGCTGAACGCATCTCCCACAGCTACAGCTGCTAACCACAACATCTCCCACAGTTACAGCTGCTGACCTCACCATTTCCCACAGATACAGTGGCTTACCTCAGAATCTCCCACACATACAGCTGCTGAGTGCAACAGCTCCCAATGATACAGCTTCTGTCCGCACCATCTTCCACAGATACAGCTGCTGACCGCATCGTCTCCCACAGATACAGCTGCTGACCACAACATCTCCCATAGCTACAGCTACTAACCATACTGTCTCCCAAGGATACAGCTGCTGAACATGAACATCTCCCACAGATACAGCTGAACAGGCCATCTCCTTGAGACACGGCTGCTGACATCACCAGATCCATAGATACAGTCGCTTACCTTAGAATCTCCCACAGATACAGTAGCTGAACTTCATCATCTCCCACAGATACAGCTGCTGACTGCACAATCTCCCAAAGATACAGCTACTGACCGCACCAAACCCCACAGATACAAATGCCTACAACATCTCGCACAGATAAAGCTGCTTACTCTGTGCATCTGCCACATTTACAGCTGCTAACCACAAAACTCCCACAGATTCAGTCTCTTACCTCAGAATCGCCCACAGATATAGCTGCTGACCTCACCATCTCCCACAGATACAGCTGCTGATGTCACCATCTCCCACAGACAAATCTGCTCAACCTCATTATCTCGCACAGATACAGCTGCTGACTGCAACATCTCCCAGCGATACAGCTGCTGACTGCATCATGTCCCATAGATACAGATGGGGACCTCACCATCTCCCACAGATACAGCTGCTGATCATCAGCATCTCCCTCAGATACAGCTGAACACGCCATCTCCCAGAGATACAGCTGCTGCCATCACCATTTTTCACAGATATAGTCAATTACCTCAGAATCTCCCACAGATAAAGCTGCTGACCTCACCAACTCCCACAATAATAGTAGTTTACCACACCATCTCCTACAGATAGAGCTGCTTACCGGACCATATCCCACAGATACAGCTGCTGAGCGCAAGATCCCCCATAGATACAGCTTTTCTCTGCACCATCCACCACGGATAAAGCTACTGACCTCACCAACTCCCACAATCACAGCCATTGACCGCACCATCTCCCATACATACAGCTGCTGACCTCACCAATTCACACAGATAAAGCTGCTGATGTCACAATCTGCCACAGATACAGCTGCCTACCGCACCATCCCCCACAGATACAGCTGCTGACAGCCACATCTCCCACAGTTACGGCTGCTGACCTCACCATCTCCCACAGATATATTGCTTACCTCAGAATCTCCCACAGATACAGCTCCAGACCACACAATCTCCCATAGATACAGCTCCGGACCACACAATCTCCCGTAGATACAGCTGCTGACCTCACCATCTCCCACAGATACAGCTGCTGAACTCACTATCTGCCCCTGATACAGCTGCTTATTCTGTGCATCTGCCATAGGTAAAGATGCCTACTCTCAGCTGCTGAAACTCATCATCTCACACAGATACAGCTGCTGACCGCAGCATGTCCCATAGATACAGCTGAAAACGACATCAACAACAGATACAGATGCTGACTTCAACATCTCCCACAGTTAATGGTGCTGACCACAACATATCCCACAGTTAAAGCTGCTGACGTCAACATCTCCCACAGATATAGCTTCTGCCCGCACCATCTCCAAAATTAATAGCTGCTGACCGCATGGTCTCCAACAGATACAGCTGCTGATGTCACCATCTCCCACAGATAAAGCTGCTGACCTCACCAACTCCCACAATCACAGCTGTTGACCACAACATCTCCACATATATAGCTGCTGACCTCACCATCTCCCAGCGATACAGCTGCTGGCCACATCATGTCCCATAGATACAGATCGTGACCTCACCATCTCCTACAGATACAGCTGCTGACCCTCAGCATCTCCCTCAGATACAGCTGAACACACCATCTCCCAGAGAAACAGCTGCTGACCATCAGCATCTCCCTCAGATACAGCTGAAAACGCCATGTCCCAGAGATACAGCTGCTGCCATCATCATCTTTCACAGTTAGAGTCAATTGCCTCAGAATCTCCCACAGATAAAGCTGCTGACCTCACCAACTCCCACAATAATAGCAGTTTACCACACCATCTCCTACAGATAGAGCTGCTTACCGGACCATATCCCACAGATACAGCTGCTGAGCGCAAGATCTCCCATAGATACAGCTTTTCTCCGCACCATCTACCACGGATACAGCTGCTGAACGGATTGTCTCCCACAGTTACAGCTGTTAACTGCACCATCTCCCAAAAGTACAGCTGCGGACCTCACCAACTACCACAGATACAGCTGCTGATGTCACCATCTCCCACAGATACGGCTGCTGACAGCCACATCTCCCACAGATACAGTTGCTGAATGCAACATCTCCCACAGTTACAGCTGCTGACCTCACCATCTCCCACAGATACATTGCTTATCTCAGAATCTCACACAGATACAGCTCCGGACCACACAATTTCCCATAGATATACCTGCTGACCTCACCATCTCCCACAGATACAGCTGCCGACTGCAACATCTCCCACAGTTACAGCTGCTGACCGCATCGTCTCCCACAGATACAGCTGCTGACCTCACCATCTCCCACAGATACAGCTGCGGAACTCACCATCTGCCCCTGATTCAACTGCTTATTCTGTGCATCTGCCACAGATCAAGGTGTCTAATCTCAGCATCGGCCACAGATACAGCTGGTGAACACACCATCTCCAATAGATATAGCTACTGATCTGAACATCTCCCACATATACAGCTTCTGTCTGCACCATCTCCCACAGATACAGCTGCTGACCACAACATCTCCCACAGTAACAGCTGCTGACTGCATCGTCTCCCACAGACGCAGCTGCTGATGTCACTATCCCCGACAGGTACAGCAGCTGACCGCACCATCCCCCACAGATACAGCTGCTGAATGCAACATCTCCCACAGTTACAGCTGTTGACCGCAACGTCTCCCACAGATACAGGTGCAGACCTCATCATCTCCCACAGACACACCTGCTGAACCTCATCATTTCGCACAGATACAGCTGCTGACCTCACCCACCCCCACAGATATAGCTGCTGAACAAACCATCTGCCACATATAGATCTGAAAATGACATTTCCAAGAGTTAAAGCTGCCAACTGTATCTTATCCTACAGATATAGCTGCTGTTGTCACCATCCTCCACAGACACAGCTGCTGAAACTCATCATCTCACACAGATACAGCTGCTGACTGCACCATCTCCCACAGATACAGCTGCTGACCTCATCGTCTCCCACAGTTACAGCTGTTGACCACACCCTCTCCCATATACAGCTGCTTACCGCACCATCTCCCACAGATACAGCTGCTGAGTGCAACATCTCCCATAGATACAGCTTTTCTCTGCACCATCTACCATGGATAAAGCTGCTGACCTCACCAACTCCCACAATCACAGCTGTTGACCACAACATCTCCCACAGATACACCTGCTGACCGCATCGTCTCCCACAGTTACAGCTGCTGACCCCATCATCTCCTACAAATACAGCTGCTGATGTCACCAACTCCACATATACAGCTGCTGACCTCAACATCTCCCAGCGATACAGCTGCTAATCGCACCATGTCCCATAGAAACAAATGGTGACCTCACAATCTCCCACAGATACAGCTGCTGACACTCAGCATCTCCCACAGATACAGCTGAACACTCCAGCTCCCACAGATACAGCTGCTGCCATCACCATCTTTCACAGATACAGACAATTACCTCAGAATCTCCCACAGATAAAACTGCTGACCTCACCAACTCCCACAATCACAGCTGATGACCACACCATCTCCCACAGATACAGCTGCTAACCGCTTCATCTCCCACTGTTACAGCTGTTGAACGCACCATCTCCCATATGTACAGCTGCTGACCTTACCAACTCCCACAGATAAAGCTGCTGATGTCACCATCTCCCACAGTTACAGTTGCTGATGTCAACATCTCCCACAGTTACCGCTGCTGACCGCATCGTCTCCCACAGATACAGATGCTGATGTCACCATCCCTGACAGGCAAAGCTGCTGACCGCACCATCCCCCAAAGATACAGCTGCTGACTGCCACATCTCCCACAGATACAGCTGCTGAATGCAACATTCTCCCACAGATACAGCTGCTGAACTCACCATCTGCCCCGATACAGCTTCTTATTCTGTGCATCTGCCACAGATAAAGGTGCCTACTCTCAGCATCTCCCGCAGGTATATCTGGTGAACACACCATATGCCACAGATAGACCTGAAAACGACATCTCCAAGAGTTACAGCTGCTAACCGTATCTTCTCCCTCAAATATAGCTGCTGGTGTCAACATCCTCCACAGACACAGCTGCTGAACCTCATCATCTCACACAGATACAGCTGCTGACCGCAGCATGTCCCATAGATACAGCTGAACATGACATCACCCACAGATACAGATGCTGACCTCAACATCTCCCACAGATAATGGTGCTGACCGCAACATATCCCACAGTTAAAGCTGCTGACGTCAACATTTCCCACAGATATAGCTGCTGCCCATACCATCTCCAAAATTAATAGCTGCTGACCGCATGGTCTCCAACAGATACAGCTGCTGATGTCACCATCTCCCACAGATAAAGCTGCTGACCTCACCAACTCCCACAATCACAGCTGTTGACCACAACATCTACACATATACAGCTGCTGACCTCACCATCCCCCAGCGATACAGCTGCTGACCACATCATGTCCCATAGATACAGATGGTGACCTCACCATCTCCCACAGATACAGCTGCTGACCATCAGCATCTCCCTCAGATACAGCTGAACACGCCATCTCCCAGAGATACAGCTGCTGCCATCATCATCTTTCACAGATACAGTCAATTGCCTCAGAATCTCCCACAGATAAAGCTGCTGACCTCACCAACTCCCACAATAATAGCAGTTTACCACACCAATTCCTACAGATAGAGCTGCTTACCGGACCATATCCCACAGATACAGCTGCTGAGCGCAAGATCTCCCATAGATACAGCTTTGCTCTGCACCATCTACCACGGATACAGCTGCTGACATCACCAACTCCCACAATCACAGCCGTTGACCACACCATCTCCCACAGATACATCTGCTGAACGGATCGACTCCCACAGTTACAGTTTTTGACCGCATCATCTCCCATACGTACAGCTGCTGACCGCCACATCTCCCACAGATACAGCTGCTGAATGCAACATCTCCCACAGTTACAGCTGCTGACCTCACCATCTCCCACAGATATATTGCTTACCTCAGAATCACCCACAGATACAGCTCCGGACCACACAATCTCCCACAGATACAGCTCCGGACCACACAATCTCCCATAGATATAGCTGCTGACCTCACCATCTCCCACAGATACAGCTGCTGACCTCACCATCTCCCAGCAATATAGCTGCTGATCGCACCATGTCCCATAGAAACAAATGGTGACCTCGCCATCTCCCACAGATACAGCTGCTGACACTCAGCATCTCCCACAGATACAGCTGAACACGCCATCTCCCACAGATACAGCTGCTGCCATCACCATCTTTCACAGATACAGTCAATTACCTCAGAATCTCCCACAGATAAAACTGCTAACCTCACCAACTCCCACAATCACAGCTGTTGACCACACCATCTCCCACAGATACAGCTGCTAACCGCATCGTCTTCCACAGTTACAGCTGTTGACCGCACCATCTCCCATACGTACAGCTGCTGACCTTACCAACTCTCACAGATAAAGCTGCTGATGTCACCATCTCCCACAGATACAGCTGCTGATGTCAATATCTCCCACAGTTACCGCTGCTGACCGCATCGTCTCCCACATAAACAGCTGCTGACCACACGATCTCCCACAGATACAGCTGCTGAACTCACCATCTGCCCCGATACAGCTGCTTATTCTGTGCATCTGCCACAGATTAAGGTGCCTACTCTCAGCATCTCCCGCAGATATATCTGGTGAACACACCATATGCCACAGATAGACCTGAAAATGACATCTCCAAGAGTTACAGCTGCTAACCGTATCTTCTCCTACAGATATAGCTGCTGGTGTCAACATCCTCCACAGACACAGCTGCTGAACCTCATCATCTCACACAGATACAGCTGCTGACCGCAGCATGTCCCATAGATACAGCTGAACATGACATCACCCACAGATACAGTTGCTGACCTCAACATCTCCCACAGTTAATGGTGCTGACCGCAACATATCCCACAGTTAAAGCTGCTGGCGTCAACATCTCCCACAGATATAGCTGCTGCCCGTACCATCTCCAAAATTAATAGCTGCTGACCGCATGGTCTCCAACAGATACAGCTGCTGATGTCACCATCTCCCACAGATGAAGCTGCTGACCTCACCAACTCCCACAATCACAGCTGTTGACCACAACATCTCCACATATATAGCTGCTGACCTCACCATCTCCCAGCGATACAGCTGCTGACCACATCATGTCCCATAGATACAGATGGTGACCTCACCATCTCCCACAGATACAGCTGCTGACACTCAGCATCTCCCTCAGATACAGCTGAACACACCATCTCCCAGAGATACAGCTTCTGACCATCAGCATCTCCCTCAGATACAGCTGAACACGCCATCTCCCAGAGATACAGCTGCTGCCATCATCATCTTTCATAGATACAGTCAATTACCACAGAATCTCCCACAGATAAAGCTGCTGACCTCACCAACTCCCACAATAATAGCAGTTTACCACACCATCTCCTACAGATAGAGATGCTTACCGGACCATATCCCACAGATACAGCTGCTGAGCGCAAGATCTCCCATAGATACAGCTTTTCTCCGCACCATCTACCACGGATACAGCTGCTGAACGGATTGTCTCCCACAGTTACAGCTTTTGACTGCACCATCTCCCATAAGTACAGCTGCTGACCTCACCAACTACCACAGATACAGCTGCTGATGTCACCATCTCCCACAGATACAGCTGCTGACAGCCACATCTCCCACAGATATATTGCTTATCTCAGAATCTCACACAGATACAGCCCCGGACCACCAATCTCCCATAGATATACCTGCTGACCTCACCATCTCCCACAGATACAGCTGCCGACTGCAACATCTCCCACAGTTACAGCTGCTGACCGCATCGTCTCCCACAGATACAGCTGCTGACCTCACCATCTCCCACAGATACAGCTGCGGAACTCACCATCTGCCCCTGATTCAACTGCTTATTCTGTGCATCTGCCACAGATCAAGGTGCCTAATCTCAACATCGGCCACAGATACAGCTGGTGAACACACCATCTCCAATAGATATAGCTACTGATCTGAACATCTCCCACATATACAGCTTCTGTCTGCACCATCTCCCACAGATACAGCTGCTGAATGCAACATTCTCCCACAGATACAGCTGCTGAACTCACCATCTGCCCCGATACAGCTTCTTATTCTGTGCATCTGCCACAGATAAAGGTGCCTACTCTCAGCATCTCCCGCAGGTATATCTGGTGAACACACCATATGCCACAGATAGACCTGAAAATGACATCTCCAAGAGTTACAGCTGCTAACCGTATCTTCTCCCTCAAATATAGCTGCTGGTGTCAACATCCTCCACAGACACAGCTGCTGAACCTCATCATCTCACACAGATACAGCTGCTGACCGCAGCATGTCCCATAGATACAGCTGAACATGACATCACCCACAGATACAGATGCTGACCTCAACATCTCCCACAGATAATGGTGCTGACCGCAACATATCCCACAGTTAAAGCTGCTGACGTCAACATTTCCCACAGATATAGCTGCTGCCCATACCATCTCCAAAATTAATAGCTGCTGACCGCATGGTCTCCAACAGATACAGCTGCTGATGTCACCATCTCCCACAGATAAAGCTGCTGACCTCACCAACTCCCACAATCACAGCTGTTGACCACAACATCTACACATATACAGCTGCTGACCTCACCATCCCCCAGCGATACAGCTGCTGACCACATCATGTCCCATAGATACAGATGGTGACCTCACCATCTCCCACAGATACAGCTGCTGACCATCAGCATCTCCCTCAGATACAGCTGAACACGCCATCTCCCAGAGATACAGCTGCTGCCATCATCATCTTTCACAGATACAGTCAATTGCCTCAGAATCTCCCACAGATAAAGCTGCTGACCTCACCAACTCCCACAATAATAGCAGTTTACCACACCAATTCCTACAGATAGAGCTGCTTACCGGACCATATCCCACAGATACAGCTGCTGAGCGCAAGATCTCCCATAGATACAGCTTTGCTCTGCACCATCTACCACGGATACAGCTGCTGACATCACCAACTCCCACAATCACAGCCGTTGACCACACCATCTCCCACAGATACATCTGCTGAACGGATCGACTCCCACAGTTACAGTTTTTGACCGCATCATCTCCCATACGTACAGCTGCTGACCGCCACATCTCCCACAGATACAGCTGCTGAATGCAACATCTCCCACAGTTACAGCTGCTGACCTCACCATCTCCCACAGATATATTGCTTACCTCAGAATCACCCACAGATACAGCTCCGGACCACACAATCTCCCACAGATACAGCTCCGGACCACACAATCTCCCATAGATATAGCTGCTGACCTCACCATCTCCCACAGATACAGCTGCTGACCTCACCATCTCCCAGCAATATAGCTGCTGATCGCACCATGTCCCATAGAAACAAATGGTGACCTCGCCATCTCCCACAGATACAGCTGCTGACACTCAGCATCTCCCACAGATACAGCTGAACACGCCATCTCCCACAGATACAGCTGCTGCCATCACCATCTTTCACAGATACAGTCAATTACCTCAGACTCTCCCATAGATAAAACTGCTAACCTCACCAACTCCCACAATCACAGCTGTTGACCACACCATCTCCCACAGATACAGCTGCTAACCGCTTCGTCTTCCACAGTTACAGCTGTTGACCGCACCATCTCCCATACGTACAGCTGCTGACCTTACCAACTCTCACAGATAAAGCTGCTGATGTCACCATCTCCCACAGATACAGCTGCTGATGTCAATATCTCCCACAGTTACCGCTGCTGACCGCATCGTCTCCCACATAAACAGCTGCTGACCCCACGATCTCCCACAGATACAGCTGCTGAACTCACCATCTGCCCCGATACAGCTGCTTATTCTGTGCATCTGCCACAGATTAAGGTGCCTACTCTCAGCATCTCCCGCAGATATATCTGGTGAACACACCATATGCCACAGATAGACCTGAAAATGACATCTCCAAGAGTTACAGCTGCTAACCGTATCTTCTCCTACAAATATAGCTGCTGGTGTCAACATCCTCCACAGACACAGCTGCTGAACCTCATCATCTCACACAGATACAGCTGCTGACCGCAGCATGTCCCATAGATACAGCTGAACATGACATCACCCACAGATACAGATGCTGACCTCAACATCTCCCACAGATAATGGTGCTGACCGCAACATATCCCACAGTTAAAGCTGCTGACGTCAACATTTCCCACAGATATAGCTGCTGCCCATACCATCTCCAAAATTAATAGCTGCTGACCGCATGGTCTCCAACAGATACAGCTGCTGATGTCACCATCTCCCACAGATAAAGCTGCTGACCTCACCAACTCCCACAATCACAGCTGTTGACCACAACATCTACACATATACAGCTGCTGACCTCACCATCCCCCAGCGATACAGCTGCTGACCACATCATGTCCCATAGATACAGATGGTGACCTCACCATCTCCCACAGATACAGCTGCTGACCATCAGCATCTCCCTCAGATACAGCTGAACACGCCATCTCCCAGAGATACAGCTGCTGCCATCATCATCTTTCACAGATACAGTCAATTGCCTCAGAATCTCCCACAGATAAAGCTGCTGACCTCACCAACTCCCACAATAATAGCAGTTTACCACACCAATTCCTACAGATAGAGCTGCTTACCGGACCATATCCCACAGATACAGCTGCTGAGCGCAAGATCTCCCATAGATACAGCTTTGCTCTGCACCATCTACCACGGATACAGCTGCTGACATCACCAACTCCCACAATCACAGCCGTTGACCACACCATCTCCCACAGATACATCTGCTGAACGGATCGACTCCCACAGTTACAGTTTTTGACCGCATCATCTCCCATACGTACAGCTGCTGACCGCCACATCTCCCACAGATACAGCTGCTGAATGCAACATCTCCCACAGTTACAGCTGCTGACCTCACCATCTCCCACAGATATATTGCTTACCTCAGAATCACCCACAGATACAGCTCCGGACCACACAATCTCCCACAGATACAGCTCCGGACCACACAATCTCCCATAGATATAGCTGCTGACCTCACCATCTCCCACAGATACAGCTGCTGACCTCACCATCTCCCAGCAATATAGCTGCTGATCGCACCATGTCCCATAGAAACAAATGGTGACCTCGCCATCTCCCACAGATACAGCTGCTGACACTCAGCATCTCCCACAGATACAGCTGAACACGCCATCTCCCACAGATACAGCTGCTGCCATCACCATCTTTCACAGATACAGTCAATTACCTCAGACTCTCCCATAGATAAAACTGCTAACCTCACCAACTCCCACAATCACAGCTGTTGACCACACCATCTCCCACAGATACAGCTGCTAACCGCTTCGTCTTCCACAGTTACAGCTGTTGACCGCACCATCTCCCATACGTACAGCTGCTGACCTTACCAACTCTCACAGATAAAGCTGCTGATGTCACCATCTCCCACAGATACAGCTGCTGATGTCAATATCTCCCACAGTTACCGCTGCTGACCGCATCGTCTCCCACATAAACAGCTGCTGACCACACGATCTCCCACAGATACAGCTGCTGAACTCACCATCTGCCCCGATACAGCTGCTTATTCTGTGCATCTGCCACAGATTAAGGTGCCTACTCTCAGCATCTCCCGCAGATATATCTGGTGAACACACCATATGCCACAGATAGACCTGAAAATGACATCTCCAAGAGTTACAGCTGCTAACCGTATCTTCTCCTACAAATATAGCTGCTGGTGTCAACATCCTCCACAGACACAGCTGCTGAACCTCATCATCTCACACAGATACAGCTGCTGACCGCAGCATGTCCCATAGATACAGCTGAACATGACATCACCCACAGATACAGTTGCTGACCTCAACATCTCCCACAGTTAATGGTGCTGACCGCAACATATCCCACAGTTAAAGCTGCTGGCGTCAACATCTCCCACAGATATAGCTGCTGCCCGTACCATCTCCAAAATTAATAGCTGCTGACCGCATGGTCTCCAACAGATACAGCTGCTGATGTCACCATCTCCCACAGATGAAGCTGCTGACCTCACCAACTCCCACAATCACAGCTGTTGACCACAACATCTCCACATATATAGCTGCTGACCTCACCATCTCCCAGCGATACAGCTGCTGACCACATCATGTCCCATAGATACAGATGGTGACCTCACCATCTCCCACAGATACAGCTGCTGACACTCAGCATCTCCCTCAGAAACAGCTGAACACACCATCTCCCAGAGATACAGCTTCTGACCATCAGCATCTCCCTCAGATACAGCTGAACACGCCATCTCCCAGAGATACAGCTGCTGCCATCATCATCTTTCATAGATACAGTCAATTACCACAGAATCTCCCACAGATAAAGCTGCTGACCTCACCAACTCCCACAATAATAGCAGTTTACCACACCATCTCCTACAGATAGAGATGCTTACCGGACCATATCCCACAGATACAGCTGCTGAGCGCAAGATCTCCCATAGATACAGCTTTTCTCCGCACCATCTACCACGGATACAGCTGCTGAACGGATTGTCTCCCACAGTTACAGCTTTTGACTGCACCATCTCCCATAAGTACAGCTGCTGACCTCACCAACTACCACAGATACAGCTGCTGATGTCACCATCTCCCACAGATACAGCTGCTGACAGCCACATCTCCCACAGATACAGTTACTGAATGCAACATCTCCCACAGTTACAGCTGCTGACCTCACCATCTCCCACAGATATATTGCTTATCTCAGAATCTCACACAGATACAGCCCCGGACCACCAATCTCCCATAGATATACCTGCTGACCTCACCATCTCCCACAGATACAGCTGCCGACTGCAACATCTCCCACAGTTACAGCTGCTGACTGCATCGTCTCCCACAGATACAGCTGCTGACCTCACCATCTCCCACAGATACAGCTGCGGAACTCACCATCTGCCCCTGATTCAACTGCTTATTCTGTGCATCTGCCACAGATCAAGGTGCCTAATCTCAACATCGGCCACAGATACAGCTGGTGAACACACCATCTCCAATAGATATAGCTACTGATCTGAACATCTCCCACATATACAGCTTCTGTCTGCACCATCTCCCACAGATACAGCTGCTGACCACAACATCTCCCACAGTAACAGCTGCTGACTGCATCGTCTCCCACAGACGCAGCTGCTGATGTCACCATTCCCGACAGGTACAGCAGCTGACCGCACCATCCCCCACAGATACAGCTGCTGACCGGCACATCTCCCACAGATACAGCTGCTGAATGCAACATCTCCCACAGTTACAGCTGTTGACCGCAACGTCTCCCACATATACAGGTGCAGACCTCATCATCTCCCAAAGACACACCTGCTGAACCTCATCATTTCGCACACATATAGCTGCTGACCTCACCCACCCCCACAGATATAGCTGCTGAACAAACCATCTGCCACATATAGATCTGAAAATGACATTTCCAAGAGTTAAAGCTGCCAACTGTATCTTATCCTACAGATATAGCTGCTGTTGTCACCATCCTCCACAGACACAACTGCTGAAACTCATCATCTCACACAGATACAGCTGCTGACTGCACCATCTCCCACAGATACAGCTGCTGACCGCATCGTCTCCCACAGTTACAGCTTTTGACCGCACCATCTCCCATAGGTACAGCTACTGACTTCACCAACTCGAACAATAACAGCTGTTGACCACACCCTCTCCCACATATACAGCTGCTTACCGGACCATCTCCCACAGATACAGCTGCTGAGCGCAACATCTCCCATAGATACAGCTTTTCTCTGCACCATCTACCACGGATAAAGCTGCTGACCTCACCAACTCCCACAATCACAGCTGTTGACCACAACATCTCCCACAGATACACCTGCTGACCGCATCGTCTCCCACAGTTACAGCTGCTGACCCCATCATCTCCTACAAATACAGCTGCTGATGTCACCAACTCCACATATACAGCTGCTGACCTCAACATTTCCCTGCGATACAGCTGCTGATCGCACCATGTCCCATAGAAACAAATTGTGACCTCACCATCTCACACAGATACAGCTGCTGACCTCACCATCTCCCAGCGACACAGCTGCTGATCGCACCATGTCCCATAGAAACAAATGGTGACCTCACCATCTCCCACAGATACAGCTGCTGACACTCAGCATCTCCCACAGATACAGCTGCTGCCATCACCATCTTTCACAGATACAGTCAATTACCTCAGAATCTCCCACAGATAAAACTGCTGACCTCACCAACTCCCACAATCACAGCTGTTGACCACACCATCTCCCACAGATACAGCTGCTAACCGCATCGTCTCCCACTGTTACAACTGTTGACCGCACCACCTCCAATACGTACAGCTGCTGACCTTACCAACTCCCACAGATAAAGCTGCTGATGTCACCATCTCCCACAGATACAGTTGCTGATGTCAACATCTCCCACACTTACCGCTGCGGACCGCATCGTCTCCGACAGATACAGATGCTGATGTCACCAACACCGACAGGCAAAGCTGCTGACCGCACCATCCCCCAAAGATACAGCTGCTGACTGCTACATCTCCCACAGATACAGCTGCTGAACTTACCATCTGCCCCGATACAGCTGCTTATTCTGTGCATCTGCCACAGATAAAGGTGCCTACTCTCAGCATCTCCCGCAGATATATCTGGTGAACACACCATATGCCACAGATAGACCTGAAAATGACATCTCCAAGAGTTACAGCTGCTAACCGTATCTTCTCCCACAAATATAGCTGCTAGTGTCAACATCCTCCACAGACACAGCTGCTGAACCTCATCATCTCACACAGATACAGCTGCTGACCGCAGCATGTCCCATAGATACAGCTGAACATGACATCACCCACAGATACAGATGCTGACCTCAACATCTCCCACAGATAATGGTGCTGACCGCAACATATCCCACAGTTAAAGCTGCTGACGTCAACATCTCCCACAGATATAGCTTCTGCCCGTACCATCTCCAAAATTAATAGCTGCTGACCGCATGGTCTCCAACAGAAACAGCTGCTGATGTCATAATCTCCCACAGATAAAGCTGCTGACCTCACCAACTCCCACAATCACAGCTGTTGACCACAACATCTACACATATACAGCTGCTGATCTCACCATCTCCCAGCGATACAGCTGCTGACCACATCATGTCCCATAGATACAGATGGTGACCTCACCATCTCCCAGCGATACAGCTGCTGACCACATCATGTCCCATAGATACAGATGGTGACCTCACCATCTCCCACAGATACAGCTGAACACGCCATCTCCCACAGATACAGCTGCTGCCATCACCATTTTTCACAGATACAGTCAATTACCTCAGAATCTCCCACAGATAAAACTGCTGACCTCACCAACTCCCACAATCACAGCTGTTGACCACACCATCTCCCACAGATACAGCTGCTAACCGCATCGTCTCCCACAGTTACAGCTGTTGACCGCACCATCTCCCAAACGTACAGCTGCTGACCTTACCAACTCCCACAGATAAAGCTGCTGATGTCACCTTCTCGCACAGATACAGCTGCTGATGTCAATATCTCCCAGTTACCGCTGCTGACCGCATCGTCTCCCACAGATACAGCTACAGACCTCACCCTCTCCAACAGATACAGCTGCTGATGTCAACAACTCACAGACACACCTGCTGAACCTCATAATTTCGCACATATACAGCTGCTGACCACACGTTCTCCCACAGATACAGCTGCTGAACTCACCATCTGCCCCGATACAGCTGCTTATTCTGTGCATCTGCCAAAGATAAAGGTGCCTACTCTCAGCATCTCCCGCAGATATATCTGGTGAACACACCATATGCCACAGATAGACCTGAAAATGACATCTCCAAGAGTTACAGCTGCTAACCGTATCTTCTCCTACAGATATAACTGCTGGTGTCAACATCCTCCACAGACACAGCTGCTGAACCTCATCATCTCACACAGATACAGCTGCTGACCGCAGCATGTCCCATAGATACAGCTGAACACGACATCACCCACAGATACAGATGCTGACCTCAAAATCTCCCACAGATAATGGTGCTGACCGCAACATATCCCACAGTTCAAGCTGCTGACGTCAACATCTCCCACGGATATAGCTGCTGCCCGTACCATCTCCCAAATTAATAGCTGCTGACCGCATGGTCCCCAACAGATACAGCTGCTGATGTCACTACCTCCCACAGATAAAGCTGCTGATCTCACCAACTCCCACAATCACAGCTGTTGACCACAACATCTCCACATATACAGCTGCTGACCTCACCATCTCCCAGCGATATAGCTGCTGACCACATCATGTCCCACAGATACAGATGGTGACCTCACCATCTCCCACAGATACAGCTGCTGAACTCACCATCTACCCTGATACAGCTGCTTATTCTGTGCATCTGCCACAGATAAAGGTGCCTACTCTCAGCATCTCCCGCAGATGTATCTGGTGAACACACCATATGCCACAGATAACCTGAAAATGACATCTCCAAGAGTTACAGCTGCTAACCGTATCTTCTCCCACAAATATAGCTGCTGATGTTAACATCCTCCACAGACACAGCTGCTGAACCTCATCATCTCCCACAGATACAGCTGCTGACCGCAGAATGTCCCATAGATACAGCTGAACACGACATCACCCACAGATATAGCTGCTGCCCGTACCATCTCCAAAATTAATAGCTGCTGACCGCATGGTCTCCAACAGATACAGCTGCTGATGTCACCATCTCCCACAGATAAAGTTGCTGACCTCACCAACTCCCACAATCACAGCTGTTGACCACAACATCTCCACATATATAGCTGCTGACCTCACCATCTCCCAGTGATACAGCTGCTGACCACATTATGTCCCATAGATACAGATGGGGACCTCACCATCTCCCACAGATACAGCTGCTGACACTCAGCATCTCCCTCAGATATAGCTGAACACGCCATCTCCCAGAGATACAGCTGCTGCCATCACCATCTTTCACAGATATAGCTAATTACCTCAGAATCTCCCACAGAAAAAGCTGCTGACCTGACCAACTCCCATAATAATAGCAGTTTACCACACCAACTCCTACAGATAGAGCTGCTTACCGGACCATATCCCACAGATACAGCTGCTAAGCGCAAGATCCCCCATAGATACAGCTTTTCTCTGCACCATCTACCACGGATAAAGCTGCTGACCTCACCAACTCCCACAATCACAGCCATTGACCACACCATCTCCCACAGATTCTGCTGCTGAACGGATCGACTCCCACAGTTACAGCTTTTGACTGCCCCATCTCCCATACGTACAGCTGCTGACCTCACCAACGCCCACAGATAAAGCTGCTGATGTCACCATCTCCCACAGATACAGCTGCTGACCGCACCATCCCCCACAGATACAGCTGCTGACAACCACCTCTCCCACAGTTACGGCTGCTGACCTCACCATCTCCCACAGATATATTGCTTACCTCAGAATCTCCCGCAGATACAGCTCCAGACCACACAATCTCCCATAGATACAGCTCCAGACCACACAATCTCCCATAGATATAGCTGCTGACCTCACCTTCTCCCACAGATACAGCTGCTGAACTCACCATCTGCCCCGATACAGCTGCTTATTCTGTGCATCTGCCATACATAAAGGTGCCTACTCTCAGCTGCTGAACCTCATCATCTCCCACAGATACAGCTGCTGAGCGCAAGATCTCCCATAGATACAGCTTTTCTCCACACCATCTACCACAGATACAGCTGCTGAACGGATTGTCTCCCACAGTTACAGCTTTTGACTGCACCATCTCCCATAGGTACAGCTGCTGACCTCACCAACTACCACAGATACAGCTGCTGATGTCACCATCTCCCACAAATCCAGCTGCTGACCGCACCATCCCCCACAGATACAGCTGCTGACAGCCACATCTCCCACAGATACAGTTGCTGAATGCAACATCTCCCACAGTTACAGCTGCTGACCTCACCATCTCCCACAGATATATTGCTTATCTCAGAATCTCACACAGATACAGCCCCGGACCACAAATCTCCCATAGATATACCTGCTGACCTCACCATCTCCCACAGATACAGCTGCCGACTGCAACATCTCCCACAGTTACAGCTGCTGACTGCATCGTCTCCCACAGATACAGCTGCTGACCTCACCATCTCCCACAGATACAGCTGCGGAACTCACCATCTGCCCCTGATTCAACTGCTTATTCTGTGCATCTGCCACAGATCAAGGTGCCTAATCTCAGCATCGGCCACAGATACAGCTGGTGAACACACCATCTCCAATAGATATAGCTACTGATCTGAACATCTCCCACATATACAGCTTCTGTCTGCACCATCTCCCACAGATACAGCTGCTGACAGCCACATCTCCCACAGATACAGTTGCTGAATGCAACATCTCCCACAGTTACAGCTGCTGACCTCACCATCTCCCACAAAAAAATTGCTTATCTCAGAATCTCACACAGATACAGCTCCGGACCATACAATCTCCCATAGATATACCTGCTGACCTCACCATCTCCCACAGATACAGCTGCTGACTGCAACATCTCCCACAGTTACAGCTGCTGACCACATCGTCTCCCACAGATACAGTTGCTGACCTCACCATCTCCCACAGATACAGCTGCTGAACTCACCATCTGCCCCTGATACAGCTGCTTATTCTGTGCATCTGCCACAGATCAAGGTGCCTACTCTCAGCATCTCCCACAGATATAGCTGGTGAACACACCATGTGCCACAGATAGACCTGAAAATGACATTTCCAAGAGTTAAAGCTGCTAACTGTATCTTCTCCCACAAATATAGCTGCTGGTGTCACCATCCCCCACAGACACAGCTGCTGAACCGCATCATCTCACACAGACACAGCTGCTGACCGCAGCATGTCCCATAGATACAGCTGAACACGACATCCCCCACAGATACAGATGCTGACCTCAACGGTTCCCACAGATAATGGTGCTGACTGCACCATATCCCACAGATAAAGCTGCTGAGGTCACCATCTCCCACAGATACAGCTGCTGTCCGCACCAACCCCCACATTAAGAGCAGCTGACCGCATCGTCTCCCAAAGATACAGCTGCTGATGTCACCATCTCCCACAGATACAGCTGCTGTCTGCACCAACCCCCACAGTAACAGCTGCTGACCGCATCGTCTCCCAAAGATACAGCTGTTGATGTCACCATCTCCCACAGATAAAGCTGCTGACCTCAACAACAATAACAACAGTTGACCACACCCTCTCCCACAGATACAGCTGCTTAATGGACAAGCTCCCACAGATACAGCTGCTGAGCGCAACATCTCCCATAGATACAGCTTTTCTCCGCACCATCAACCACGGATAAAGCTGCTGACCTCACCAACACCCAAAATCACAGCTGTTGACCACACCATCTCCCACAGATACAGCTGCTGACCGCATCGTCTCCCATACGTACAGCTGCTGACCTCACCAACTCCCACAGATAAAGCAGCTGATGTCACCAGCTCCCACAGAAACAGCGGATGAGCGCAACATCTCCCACAGATAGATCGCTTACCTCAGAATCTCCCAGATACAGCTCCTGACCATACAATCTCCCATAGATATAGCTGCTTACCCCCCGATCGCCCACAGATACAGCTGCTGACTGCAACATCTCCCACAGTTACAGCTGCTGACCGCATCGTCTCCCATAGATACAGCTGCTGACCTCACCATCGCCCACAGATACAGCTGCTGAACTAACCATCTGCCCCTGATTCAACTGCTTATTCTGTGCAGCTGCCACAGATAAAGGTGCCTAATCTCAGCATCTCCCACAGACAAAGCCGGTGAACACACCATCTCCAATAGATTTAGCTGCTGACCTGACCATCTCCCACACATACAACTTCTGCTGCACCATCTCCCACACATACAACTTCTGCTGCACCATCTCCCACAGATACAGCTGCTGACTGCAACATCTCCCACAGTAACAGCTGCTGACCACATCTTCTCCCAAACTAACAGGTGCTGACTGCATCGGTTCCCACAGCTACAGCTGCTGATGTCACCATCCCCTACAGATACAGCTGCTTATGGTTCCATCTCCCACAGATACAGCTGCTGAGCGCAACATCTCCCATAGATACAGCTTTTCTCTGCACCATCTACCACGGATAAAGCTGCTGACCTCACCAACTCCCACAATCACAGCTGTCGACCACAACATCTCCCATAGATACACCTGCTGACTGCATCGTCTCCCACAGTTACAGCTGCTGACCCCATCGTATCCCACAAATACTCCTGCTGATGTCACCATCTCCACATATACAGCTGCTGACCTCACCATCTCCCAGCGATACAGCTGCTGACCGCACCATGTCCCATAGATACAGATGGTGACCTTGCCATCTCCCACAGATACAGATGCAGACGTGCAGCATCTCCCACAGATACAGCTGAACATGCCATCACCCACAGATACAGCTGCTGCCAGCACCATTTGTCACAGATAAAGTCAATTACCTCAGAATCTCCCACAGATACAGCTGCTGTCACCATCCCCCACAGATAGAGCTGCTAACCGGTCCATCTCCCAAAGATACAGCTGCTGAGCGCAACATCTCCCATAGATACAGCTTTTCTCTGCACTATCTACCACGGATAAAGCTGCTGACTCACCAACTCCCACAATCACAGCCGTTGACCGCAACATCTCCCACAGATACAGCTGCTGACCGCATCGTCTCCCACAGTTACAGCTGCTGACCCCACCATCTCCCACAAATACAGCTGCTGATGTCACCATCTCCCACATATACAGCTGCTGACCTCACCATCTCCCAGCGATACAGCGGCTGACCGCACCATGTCCCGTAGATACAGATGGTGACCTCACCATCTCCCACAGATACAGCTGCTGCCAGCACCATTTTTCACAGATAAAGTCGATTACCTCAGAATCTCCCCCAGATAAAGCTGCTGACCTCACCAACTCCCACAGATAAAGCTGCTGATGTCACCATCTCCGACAGATACAGCTGATGAACGCAACATCTCCGAAAGATACAGCTTTTCTCCACACCATCTACCACGGATAAAGCTGCCGACCTCACCATCTCCCACAGATACAGCGGCTGACCGCATCTTCTCCCACAGTTACAGCAGCTGACCCCATCGTCTCCCACAAATACAGCTGCTGATGTCACCATCTCCACATATACAGCTGCTGAATGCAACATCTCCCACAGTTACAGCTGCTAACCTCAACGTCTCCCACAATTAGAGCTTTTGACCGCACCATCTCCCATACGTACAGCGGCTGACCTCACCAACTCCCACAGATACAGCTGCTGACCGCACCATCCCCCACAGATACAGCTGCGGACCGCCACATCTCCCACAGATACAGCTGCTGAATGCAACATCTTCCACAGTTACAGCTGCTGACCTTACCATCTCTCACAGATACATTGCTTACATCAGGATCTCCCATAGGTACAGCTCCTGACCACAGAAACTCCAATAGATATAGCGGCTGACCTCACCATCTCCCACAGATACAGCTGCTGAACTCACCATTTGCCCCTGGTCCAGCTGCTTATTCTGTGCAACTGCAATAGATAAAGGTGCCTACTCTCAGCATCTCCCACAGACAAAGCCGGTGAACACACCATCTCCAATAGATTTAGCTGCTGACCTGACCATCTCCCACACATACAACTTCTGCTGCACCATGTCCCATAGATACAGCTGCAGACCTCACCATCTCCCACAGATACAGCTGCTGACCTGACCATCTCCCACAGATACATCGCTTACGTCAGAATCTCCCACAGATACAGCTCCTGACCACACAATCTCCCATACATATAGCTGCTGACCTCACCATCTCCCACAGATACAGCTGCTGACTGCAACATCTCCCACAGTTATAGCTGAAGACCGCATAATCTCTAAAAGATACAGCTGCAGACCTCACCCTTTCCAAAGATACAGCTGCTGATGTCAACTTCTCAGAGACACACCTGCTGAACCTCATCATTTCGCACAAATAAAGGTGCTGACCGCACTATATCCCACAGATACAAATGCTGATTGCAACATCTCCCACAGATACATCTGCTGTCCGTACCATCTCCCACATTAATAGCTGCTGACCGCATGGTCTCCCACAGATACAGCTGCTGATGTCACCATCTCCCACGGAAAAAGCTGCTGACCTCAACAATTCCCACAATCACAGCTATTGACCACACCATCTCCCACAGATACAGCTGCTGACCGCATCGTCTCCCACAGTTACAGCTGCTGATCCCAACGTCTCCCAAAAATACAGCTGCTGATGTCACCATCCCCTACAGATTCGGCTGCTGACCGCCACATCTCCCACAGATACAGCTGCTGAATGCAATATTTCCAACAGTTACAGCTGCTGACCTCACCACCTCCCACAGATACATCGCTTACCTCGGAATCTCCGACAGATACGGTTCCTGACCACACAATCTCCCGTAGACGTAGCTGCTGACCTTTCCATCTCCCACAGATACAGCTGCTGACTGCAACATCTCCCACAGTTACAGCTGCTGACCGCATTGTCTCCCACAGATACAGTTGCTGACCTCACCCTCTCCCACAGGTACAGCTGCTGACCTCACCATCTGCCACAGATACACCTGCCGAACTCACCATCTGCCCCGATACAGCTGCTTGTTCTGTGCATCTGCCACAGGTAAAGGTGCCTAACCTCAGCATCTTCCAAAGACCTAGCTGGTGAACACTCCATGTGCCACAGATAGATTTGAAAATGACATTTCCAAGAGTTACAGCTGCTGACTGTATCTTCTCCCACAGATACAGCTGCTGGTGTCACCATCCCCCACAGACACAGCTGCTGAACCTCATCATCTCAAACAGATACAGCTGCTGACCGCAGCATGTCCCATGGATACAGCGGAACACGACATCACCTACAGACACAGATGCTGACCGCAACATATCCCACAGATACAGCTGCTGGCGGCACCATCTCCCACAGTAACAGCTGCTGACCGCATCGTCTCCCACAGATACAGCTGCTGATGTCACCATCTCCCACAGATAAATCTGCTGACCTCACCAACTCCCACAATAACATCTGTTGACCACACCCTCTCCCACAGAAACAGCTGCTGAACTCACCATTTGCCCCTGGTCCAGCTGCTTATTCTGTGCATCTGCCATATATAAAGCTGCCTATTTTCAGCATCTCCCACAGATATATCTGATGAACACACCATCTGCCACAGATAGATCTTAAAATGACATTTCCAAGAGTTAAAGCTGCTAACTGTATCTTCTCCCACAGATACAGCTGCTGGTATCACCATCCTCCACAGACACAAGCTGCTGAACCGCATCATCTCCCACAGATACAGCTGCTGTCGGCATCGTCTCCCACAGATATAGCTGCCGATGTCACCATCTCCCACAGATAAAGCTACTGACCTCACCAACTCCCACAATAACAGCTGTTGACCACACCCTCTCCCACAGATATAGCAGCTTACTGGACAATCTCCCACAGATACAGCTGCTAAGCGCAACATCTCCTACAGATACAGCTTTTCTACGCACCATCAACCCCGGATAAAGCTGCTGACCTCACCAACTCCCAAAATAACAGCTGTTGACCACAACATCTCCCACAGATACAGCTGCTGACCCCATCGTCTCCCACAGTTACAGCTGCTAACACCATCGTCTCCCACAAATACAGCAGCTGATGTCACCATCTCCACATCTACAGCTGCTGATCTCACCATCTCCCACTGATACAGCTGCTGACCGCACCATGACCCATAGATACAGCTGCTGACTGCCACATCTCTCACAGATACAGCTGCTGAACTCACCATCTCCCACAGATACATCGCTTACGACAGAATCTCCCACAGATACAGCTCCTGAGCACACAATCTCCCATAGATATAGCTGCTGACCTCACCATCGCCCACAGATACAGCTGCTGAGTGCAACATCTCCCACAGTTACAGCTGCTGACCGCATCGCTGCCACAGATAAAGGTGCCTACTCTCAGCATCTCCCACAGACAAAGCCGGTGAACACACCATCTCCAATAGATTTAGCTGCTGACCTGACCATCTCCCACACATACAACTTCTGCTGCACCATGTCCCATAGATCAGCTGCAGACCTCACCATCTCCCACAGATACAGCTGCTGACCTGACCATCTCCCACAGATACATCACTTACATCAGAATCTCCCACAGATACAGCTCCTGACCACACAATCTCCCATACATATAGCTGTTGACCTCACCATCTCCCACAGATACAGCTGCTGACTGCAACATCTCCCACAGTTATAGCTGAAGACCGCATCATCTCTAAAAGATACAGCTGCAGACCTCACCCTTTCCAAAGATACAGCTGCTGATGTCAACTTCTCAGAGACACACCTGCTGAACCTCATCATTTCGCACAGATAAAGATGCTGACCGCACTATATCCCACAGATACAAATGCTGATTGCAACATCTCCCACAGATACAGCTGCTGTCCGTACCATCTCCCACATTAATAGCTGCTGACCGCATGGTCTCCCACAGATACAGCTGCTGATGTCACCATCTCCCACGGAAAAAGCTGCTGACCTCAACAATTCCCACAATCACAGCTATTGACCACACCATCTCCCACAGATACAGCTGCTGACCGCATCGTCTCCCACAGTTACAGCTGCTGACCCCAACGTCTCCCAAAATTACAGCTGCTGATGTCACCATCCCCTACAGATACAGCTGCTGACCGCCACATCTCCCACAGATACAGCTGCTGAATGCAACATCTCCAACAGTTAAAGCTGCTGACCTCACAACCCCCCACAGATACATCGCTTACCTCGGAATCTCCGACAGATACAATTCCTGACCACACAATCTCCCATAGATATAGCTGCTGACCTTTCCATCTCCCACACATACAACTTCTGTCTGCACCACCTCCCAAAGATACAGCTGCTGACCGCAACATCTCCCACACTAACAGCTGCTGACCGCATCGTCTCCCACAGATACAGCTGCTGATCTCACCATCTCCCACAGATACAGCTGAACACGCCATCTCCCACAGATACAGCTGCTGCCATCACCATCTCTCACAGATATAGTCGATTACCACAGAATCTCCCACAGATACAGCTGCTGACAGCAGCGTCTCCCATACGTACAGCTGCTGACCTCACCAACTCCCACCGATAAAGCTGCTGATGTTACCATCTCCCACAGATGCAGCTGCTGACCTCACCAACTCCCACCGATAAAGCTGCTGATGTTACCATCTCCCACAGATGCAGCTGCTGACCGCACCATTCCCCACAGATACAGCTGCTGACCGCCACATATCCCACAGATACAGCTGCTGAATGCAAAATCTCCAACAGTTAAAGCTGCTGACCTCACCACCCCAATCAGATACATCGCTTACCTCAGAATCTCCCACAGATACAGCTCCAGAGCACACAATCTCCCATAAACATAGCTCCTGACATCACCATCTCCCACAGATACAGCTGCTGGCGGCACCATCTCCCACAGTAACAGCTGCTGACCACATCGTCTCCCAGAGATACAGCTGCTGAACTCACCATCTGCCCCTGATACAGCTGCTTATTCTGTGCATCAGCCACAAATAAAGGTGCCTACTCTCAGCATCTCCCACAGATACAGCTGGTGAACACACCATCTCCAATAGATATAGCTGCAGATCGCAACATCTTCCATACTAACGGCTGCTGACCGCATTGTCTCCCACAGATAAAGCTGATGTAACCATCTCCGATAGATACAGTTGCTGACCGCACGATCCCCCAAAGATACAGCTGCTGACCGCCACATTTCCCACAGATATAGCTGCTGACCACACCACCTCCCACAGATACATCGCTTACCTCAGAATCTCCCACAGATACAGTTTCTGACCACACAATCTCCAATAGATATAGCTGCGGACCTCACCATCTCCCACAGATACAGCTGCTGACCACATCATCTCCCACAGATACAGTTGCTGACCTCACCATCTGCCACAGATACAGCTGCTGACCTCACCATCTCCCACAGATACAGCTGCTGACTGCAACATCTCCCACAGATACAGCTGCTGACCTCACCATCTCCCACAGATACAGCTGCTGACTGCAACATCTCCCATGGATACAGCTGCTGACAGTCGTCTCCCACAGATACAGCTGCTGACCTCACCATCTCCCACAGATACAGCTGCTGAGCTCATTATTTCCCATAGATACAGCTGAACATGACATCACACAAAGATAAAGCTGCTGACCTCAACATATCCCACAGATTAATTTGCTGATGTCATTTACTCCCACAGATACAGCTGCTGAGCACAACATCTCCCATAGGTATAGCTTCTGTCCACAACATCTCCCACAGATACAGCTGCTGACCGCAATATCTCCCTCAGTTACAGCTGCTTACCTCATCGTCTCCCACAGATATAGCTGCTGACCGCACCATCTCCCACAGATACAGCTGCTGACCTCACTAACTCCCACAGATAAAGATGAAAATGTCACCATTAGCCACAGATATAGCTGTTGACCACATCATCCCCCTCAGATACAGCTGCTGACCGCAACATCTCCTACAGATACAGCTGCTGACTGCCACATCTCCCACAGATACAGCTGCTGACTGCAACAACTCCCACAGTTACAGCTGCTGACCACATCGTTTCCCACAGACACAGCTGAACACCCCATCTCCCACAGATACAGTTGCTGCCATCAGCATCTCTCACAGATAGTCGATTACATCAGAATCTCCCACAGATGCAGCTGCTGACCTCACCAACTCCCAGAGATAAAGCTGCTGATGTCACCATCTCCACAGATACAGCTGTTAACCACACCATCCCCCAGAGATACAGCTGCTGACCCCCACATCTCCCACAGATACATCGCTTACCTCAGAATCTCCCACAGATACAGCTCCTGTCCACACAATCTCACATAAACATAGCTGCTGACCTCACCATTTCCCACAGATACAGCTGCTGACCTAACCATCTCCCAAAGTTACAGCTGCTGACCGCATCTTTTCCCAAAGATACAGCTGATGATTTCACCATCTCCCACAGATACAGCTGCTGAACTCACCATCTGCCCCTGATACAGCTGCCTATTCTGTGCATCTGCCACAGATAAAGGTGCCTACTCTCAGCATCTGCCACAGACACAGCCAGTGAACACACCATCTCCAATAGATTTAGCTGCAGACCTGACCATCTCCCACACATACAACTTCTGTCTGCACCATCTCCCACAGATACAGCTGATGAACTCACCATCTCCCAAAGATAAAGCTGCTGACCGCATCAACACCCACAGATAGAGCTGCTGGCTGCTCCATCTCCCCCATATACAGTTGCTTGTTCTCTGCATCTCCCACATCCACAGCTGCTGACACTCAGCATCTCTCACAGATACAGTCGATTACATCAGAATCTCCCACAGATGCAGCTGCTGACCTCACCAACTCCCACAGATAAAGCTGCTGATGTCACCATCTCCCATAGATACAGCTGTTAACCACACCATTCCCCAGAGATACAGCTGTTGACCGCCACATCTCCCACAGATACAGCTGCTGACCTCACCATCTCCCACAGATACATCGCTTACCTCAGAATCTCCCAAAGATACAGCTCCTGACCACACAAGATCCCATAAACATAGCTGCTAACCTCACCACCTCCCACAGATACAGCTGCTGAACTCATCATCTGCCCCTGATACAGCTGTTTATTCTGTGCATCTGCCACAGATCAAGGTGCCTACTCTCAGCATCACACACAGATACAGCCGGTGAACACACCATCTCCAATAGATATAGTTGCTGACCTGAACATCTCCCACACATACAACTTCTGTCTGCACCATCTCCCACAGTTACAGCTGCTGACTGCCACATCTCCCACAGATACAGCTGCTGAATGCAACATTCTCCCACAGTTACAGCTGCTCACCTCAACACATCCCACAGATACATCGCTTACCTTAGAATCTCCCACAGATACATTTCCTGACCACACAATCTCCCAGATATAGCTGCTGACCGCACCATCTCCCACAAATACAGCTGCTGACTGCAACAACTCCCACAGTAACAGCTGGTGACCGCATCGTCTCCCAAAGATACAGCTGCTGAGGTCACCATCTCCCACAGATACATCTGCTGATTGCACCATTCCCCATAGATATAGCTGCTGACCGCACCATCTCCCAAAGATACAGCTGCTGACTGCAAAAACTCCCACAGTTACAGCTGCTGACCACATTGGCTCCCACAGATACAGCTGCTGACCTCACCATCTCCCACAGTTACAGCTGCTGACCGCATCATCACCCACAGATACAGCTGCTGACCTCACAATTTGCCACTGATACAGCTGCTGAACTCACCATCTCCCCCTTATACAGCTGCTTATTCTGTGCATCTGCCACAGATAAAGGTGCCTACTCTCAGTATCTCCAACAGACACAGCTGGTGAACACACCATCTCCAATAGGTTTAGCTGCTGACCTGACCATCTCCCACACATACAACTTCTTTCTGCGCCATCTCCCACAGTTACAGCTGCTGACCGCATCGTCTCACACAGATACAGCTGCTGACTTCACCATTTCCCACAGATACAGCTGCTGAACTCACCATCTGCCCTGACACAGCTGCTGAGTGCACCATCCCCCAAAGATACAGCTGCTGACCGCCACATCTCCCAGATACAGCTGCTGAATGCAACATCTCCCACAGTTACAGCGGCTCACCGCACCACCTCCCAAGGATACATTGCTTACCTCTCCCACAGATACAGTTCCTGACTACATAATCTCCCAGAGATATAGCTGCCGACCGCACCATCTCCCACACATACAGCTGCTGAACTCATCATCTGCCCCGATACAGCTGCTTATTCTGTGCATCTGCCACAGATAAAGGTGCCTACTATCAGTATCTTCCACAGACACACAGTGAACACACCATCTCCAATAGATTTAGCTGCAGATCTGACCATCTCCCAAACATACAACTTCTGTCTGCACCATCTCCCACAGATACAGCTGCTGACTGCAACAACTCCCACAGCTAGAGCTGCTGGCTGCTCCATCTCCCCCATATACAGTTGCTTGTTCTCTGCATCTCCCACATCCACAGCTGCTGACACTCAGCATCTCTCACAGATACAGTCGATTACATCAGAATCTCCCACAGATGCAGCTGCTGACCTCACCAACTCCCACAGATAAAGCTGCTGATGTCACCATCTCCCACAGATACAGCTGTTAACCACACCATTCCTCAGAGATACAGCTGCTGACCGCAACATCTCCCACAGATACAGCTGCTGACCTCACCATCTCCCACAGATACATCGCTTACCTCAGAATCTCCCACAGATACAGCTCATGACCACACAAGATCCCATAAACATAGCTGCTAACCTCACCACCTCCCACAGATACAGCTGTTGACTGCAGCATCTCCCACAGTTACAGCTGCTGAACTCACCATCTGCCCCTGATACAGCTGTTTATTCTGTGCATCTGCCACAGATCAAGGTGCCTACTCTCAGCATCTCACACAGATACAGCCGGTGAACACACCATCTCCAACAGATATAGTTGCGGACCTGAACATTCAACTTCTGTCTGCACCATCTCCCAAAGATACAGCTGCTAACTGCAACATCTCCCACAGTAACAGCTGCTGACCGCATCGTCTCTCACAGATACAGCTGCTGATGTCACCATCCCCGAAAGGTACAGCTGCTGACTGCACCATCCCCCAAAGATACAGCTGCTGACCGCCTCATCTCCCACACATACAGCTGCTGAATGCAACATTCTCCCACAGTTACAGCTGCTCACCTCACCACATCCCACAGATACATCGCTTACCTCAGAATCTCCCACAGATACAGTTCCTGACCACACAGTCTCCCACAGATACAGCTGCTGACTGCACCATTCCCCATAGATATAGCTGCTGACCGCATCATCTCCCAAAGACACAGCTGCTGACTGCAACAACTCCCACAGTTACAGCTGCTGACCTCACCATCTGCCACTGATACAGCTGCTGAACTCACCATCTCCCCCTTATACAGCTGCTTATTCTGTGCATCTGCCACAGATAAAGGTGCCTACTCTCAGCATCTCCAACAGACACAGCTGACGAACACCCCATCTCCAACAGATTTAGCTGCTGACCTGATCATCTCCCACACATACAACTTCTGTCTGCACCATCTCCCACAGATACAGTTGCTGACTGCAACATCTCCCAAAGTTACAGCTGCTGACCGCATCGTCTCCCACAGATACAGCTGCTGACTTCACCATCTCCCACAGATACAGCTGCTGAACTCACCATCTGCCCCGATACAGCTGTTTATTCTGTGCATCTGCCACAGATAAAGGTGTCTACTCTCAGCATCTCCCACAGATACATCTGCTGAAGACACCATCTCCCACAGCTACAGCTGCTGAGTGCAACATCTCCCATAGATACAGCTTTTCTCTGCACCGTCTACCACGGATAAAGCAGATAACATCACCAACTCCAACAATCACAGCTGTTGACCACACCATCTCCCACAGATACAGCTGCTGACCGCAACAACTCCCACAGATACAGCTGATGAACTCACCATCTCCCAAAGATAAAGCTGTTGACCGCATCAACACCCACAGATAGAGCTGCTGGCCGCTCCATCTCCCCCATATACAGTTGCTTGTTCTCTGCATCTCCCACATCCACAGCTGCTGACACTCAGCATCTCTCACAGATACTGTCGATTACATCAGAATCTCCCACAGATGCAGCTGCTGACCTCACCAAATCCCACAGATAGAGCTGCTGATGTCACCATCTCCCACAGATACAGCTGTTAACCACACCATTACCCAGAGATACAGCTGCTGACCCCCACATCTCCCACAGATACAGCTGCTGACCTCACCATCTCTCACAGATACATCGCTTACCTCAGAATCTGCCACAGATACAGCTCCTGACCACACAAGATCCCATAAACATAGCTGCTAACCTCACCACCTCCCACAGATACAGCTGCTGAATGCAACATCTCCCACAGTTACAGCTGCTCACCTTACCAACTCCCACAGATACATCACTTACCTCTCCCACAGATACAGTTCCTGACTACATAATCTCCCATAGATATAGCTGCTGACCACACCATCTCCCACACATACAGCTGCTGACTGCAACAACCCCCACAGTTACAGCTGCTGACTGCATGGTCTCCCACAGATACAGCTGCTGAACTCACCATCTGCCCCTGATACAGCTGTTTATTCTGTGCATCTGCCACAGATAAAGGTGCCTACTCTCAGTATCTTCCACAGAAACAGCCAGTGAACACACCATCTCCAATAGATTTAGCTGCAGACCTGACCATCTCCCACACATACAACTTCTGTCTGCACCATCTCCCACAGATACAGCTGCTGACCGCAACATCTCCCACAGTTATAGCTGCTGACCTCACCATCTCCCACAGATACATCGCTTACCTCAGAATCTCCCACAGATAAAGCTCCTGACCACACAAGATCCCATAAACATAGCTGCTAACCTCACCACCTCCCACAGATACAGCTGCTGACTGCAGCATCTCCTACAGTTACAGCTGCTGACCGCATCGTCTCCCACAAATACAGCTGCTGACCTCACCATCTCCCACAGATACAGCTGCTGAACTCACCATCTGCTCCTGATACAGCTGTTTATTCTGTGCATCTGCCACAGATCAAGGTGCCTACTCTCAGCATCTCACACAGATACAGCCGGTGAACACACCATCTCCAATAGATATAGTTGCGGACCTGAACATCTCCCACACATACAACTTCTGTCTGCACCATCTCCCACAGTTACAGCTGCTGACTGCATCGTCTCCCACAGATACAGCTGCTGATGTCACCATCCCCGACAGGTAAAGGTGCTGACCACACCATCCCCCAAAGATACCGTTGCTGACTGCCACATCTCCCACAGATACAGCTGCTGAATGCAACATTCTCCCACAGTTACAGCTGCTCACCTCACCACATCCCACAGATACATCGCTTACCTCAGAATCTCCCACAGATACAGTTCCTGACCACACAATCGCCCACAGATTTGGCTGCTGACCACACCATCTCCCACAGATACAGCAGCTGACTGCAGCAACTCCCACAGTAACAGCTGGTGACCGCATGGTATCCCAAAGATACAGCTGCTGATGTCACCATCTCCCACAGATACAGCTGCTGACTGCACCATTCCCCATAGATATAGCTGCTGACCGCACCATCTCCCAAAGATACAGCTGCTGACTGCAACAACTCCCACAGATACAGCTGCTGACCTCACCATCTCCGACAGTTACAGCTGCTGACTGCATCGTCTCCCACAGATACAGCTTCTGACTTCACCATTTGCCACTGATACAGCTGCTGAACTCACCATCTCCCCCTTACACAGCTGCTTATTCTGTGCATCTGCCACAGATAAAGGTGCCTACTCTCAGCATCTCCAACAGACACAGTGGGTGAACACACTATCTCCAATAGATTTAGCTGCTGACCTGGCCATCTCCCACACATACAACTTCTCTCTGCACCATCTCCCACAGATACAGCTGCTGACTGCAACATCTCCCACACTAACAGCTGCTGACTGCATTGTCTCACACATGAAATCATCATCTGCCCCTGATACAGCTGCTTACCCTGTGCCTACTCTCAGCATCTCCCACAGAAACATCTGCTGAAGACACCATCTCCCACAGCAACAGCTGCTGAGTGCAACATCTCGCATAGATACAGCTTTTCTCTGCACCGTCTACCACAGATAAAGCTGATAACATCACCAACTCCAACAATCACAGCTGTTGACCACACCATCTCCCACAGATATAGCTGCTGACCAGATCGTCTTCCACAGTTACAGCTTCTGACCCCATCGTCTCCCACAAATACAACTGCTGACCGCGCCATTACCCATAGATACAGCTGCTGACCTCACCATCTCCCACAGATACAGCTGAACACCCCATCTCCCACAGATACAGCTGCTGCCATCATCATCTCTCACAGATACAGTTGATTACCTCAGAATCTCCCACAGATATAGCTGCTGACTGCACCGCCTCCCATACGTACAGCTGCTGGCCTCACCAACTCCCACAGATAAAGCTGCTGATGTTACCATCTCCCACAGATACAGCTGCTGACCACACCGTTCCCCACAGATACAGCTGCTGACCGCCATATCTCAAACAGATACAACTGTTGAATGCAACATCTCCCACAGTTACAGCTGCTGACCGCAACATCTCCCACAGATACAGTCGTTACCTCAGAATCTCCTACAGATACTCCTGCTGACCACACAATCTCCCATAGATATAGCTACTGACCTCACCATTTCCCACAGAAACAGCTGCTGACTGCGACAACTCCCACAAATACAGCTCCTGACCACATCTCCCACAGTTACAGTTGCTGACCTCACCATCTCCCAAAGATAAATCTGCTGACCGCATCAATATCCACAGATAGAGCTGCGGACCGCTCCATCTCCCCCATATACAGTGGCTAGTTCTCCGCATCTCCCACAGATACAGCTGCGGACACTCAGCATCTCCCACAGGTACAGCTGAACACCACATCTCCCACAGATGCAGCTGCTGACCTCACCAACTCCCATAGATAAAGCTGCCGATGTCAACATCTACCACAGATACAGCTTTTAACCACACCATCTCCCAGAGATAAAGCTGCAGACCGCACTATCTCCCACAGATACATCGCTTACCTCAGAATCTCCCAAAGATACAGCTCCTGACCACACAATCTCCCATAAACATAGCTGCTGACCTCACCAACTCCCACAGATAAAGCTGCGGACCGCCACATCTCCCACAGATACATCGCTTAACTCAGAATCTCCCACAGATAAAGCTCCTGACCACACAAGCTCCCATAAACATAGCTGCTGACCTCACCATCTCCCACAGATACAGCTGCTGTCCTCACCATCTCCCAAAGATACAGCTGCTGAACTCACCATCTGCCCCAGCTACATCTGCTTATACTGTGCATCTGCCACAGATGAAGGTGCCTACTCTCAGCATCTCACACAGATACAGCCGGTGAACACACCATCTCCAATAGATATAGTTGCTGACCTGAACATCTCCCACACATACAACTTCTGTCTGCACCATCTCCCACAGATACAGCTGCTGCCCACAACATCTCCCACAGTAAAGCTGCTGACCGCATCGTCTCCGAAAGATACAGCTGCTGATGTCTCCATCTCCCACAGGTACAGCTACTGACCGCACCATCCCCCAAAGATACAGCAGCTGACAGCCACATCTGCCACAGATACAGCTGCTGAATGCAAAATCTCCCACAGTTACAGCTGCTCACCTCACCACCTCCCACAGATACATCGCTTACCTCAGAATCTCCCACAGATACAGTTCCTGACCACACAATCTCCCACAGATATAGCTGCTGACTGCAACAACTCCCACAGATACAGCTGCTGACGTCACCATTTGCCACTGATACAGCTGCTGAATTCACCATCTCCCCCTTATACAGCTGCTTATTCTGTGCATCTGCCACAGATAAAGGTGCCTACTCTCAGTATCTCCAACAGACACAGCTGGTGAACACACCATCTCCAATAGATTTAGCTGCTGACCTGACCATCTCCCACACATACAACTTCTCTCTGCACCATCTCCCACAGATACAGCTGCTGACTGCAACATCTCCCACGCTAACAGCTGCTGACCGCATCGTCTTACACAGATACAGCTGCTGACTTCACCATCTCCCACAGATACAGCTGCTGAAATCACAATCTGCCCCTGATACAGCTGCTTATTCTGTGCATCTGCCACAGATAAAGGTGCCTACTCTCAGCATCTCCCACATATATATCTGCTGAAGGCACCATCTCCCACAGCTACAACTGCTGAGTGCAACATCTCCCATAGATACAGCTTTTCTCTGCACCGTCTACCACGGATAAAGCTGATAACATCACCAACTACAACAATCACATCTGTTGACCACACCATCTCTGACAGATACAGCTGCTGACCGCATCGTCTCCCACTGTTACAGCTTCTGACCCCATCGTCTCCCACAAATACAACTGCTGACTGCACCATTACACATAGATACAGCTGCTGACCTCACCATCTCCCACAGATACAGCTGAACATGCCATCTCCCACAGATACAGCTGCTGCCATCATCATCTCTCACAGATACAGTTGATTACCTCGCCATCTGCCACAGATACAGCTGCTGACCTCACCAACTCCCACAGATAAAGATGAAAATGTCACCATTAGCCACAGATTTAGCTGCTGACCGCATCATCCCCCTCAGATACAGCTGCTGACCGCAACATCTCCCGCAGATACAGCTGCTGACCACCACATCTCCCACAGATACAGCTGCTGACCACATCGTTTCCCACAAATACAGCTGCTGACCTCAACATATCCCACAAATACAGCTGCTGACTGCAACATCCCCGACAGTTACAGCTGCTGACCGCATCGTCTCCCGCAGATACAGCCGGTGAACACACCAAATCCAATAGATTTAGCTGCTGACCTGAATATCTCCCACACAAACAACTTCTGTCTGCACCATCTCCCACAGATACAGCTGCTGACCGCACCATCTCCCACAGATACAGCTGCTGACCGCAACATCTCCCACAGTAACAGCTGCTGACCACAACGTCTCTCACAGATATAGCTGCTGAATGCAACATCTCCCACAGTTACAGCTGCTCACCTCACCACCTCCCGCAGATACATCGCTTACCTCTCCCACAGATACAGTTCCTGACTACATAATCTCCCAGAGATATAGCTGCTGACCACAACATCTCCAACACATACAGCTGCTGACTGCAATAACACCCACAGTTACAGCTGCTGACTGCATGGTCTCCCACAGATACAGCTGCTGAACTCACCATCTGCCCCTGATACAGCTGCTTATTCTGTGCATCTGCCACAGATAAAGGTGCCTACTCTCAGTATCTTCCACAGACACAGCCAGTGAACACACCATCTCCAATAGATTTAGCTGCAGACCTGACCATCTCCCACACATACAACTTCTGTCTGCACCATCTCCCACAGATACAGCTGCTGACCGCAAGATTTCCCACAGATAATCCTGCTGAACTCACCATCTGCATCTGATAGTTACCTAACCTGTTAAATCTGCCACAGATAAAGTTGCCTACCCTCATTATATCCCATAGATATATCTGCTGACCACAACATCTCCCACAGATAGATCTGTAAATGCCATCTCCCAGAGTTACAGCTGCTTACTGCATCTTCTCTCACAGATAAACCTGCTGATGTCACCATCTCCCACAGATACAGCTGCTGATGTCACCATCTCCCAAAGACACAGCTGCTGAACCTCATCATCTCCCAAAGATACAGGTGCTAACCGCTCCAACTCCCACAGATACAGCTGCTGTCCACATTGTCTCCCTCAGATGCAGCTGCTGATGTCAAAATGTCCTACAGATACAGCCGCTGACCTCACCACCTCCCACAGATACAGTTGCTGACTGCAAAATCTCCCACAGTTACAGATGCTGAGCACATCATCTCCCACAGATAGATCTGAAATTGCCATCTCCCAGAGTTACAGCTGCTGACGTCATCATCTCACACAGATACAGTTGCTGACTGCAAAATCTCCCACAGTTACTGCTGCTGACCACACCATCCCCCACAGATAGATCTGAAAATGCCATCTCCCAGAGTTACAGAGGCTGACGTGACCATCTCCCACAGATATAGCTGCTGATCACCACATCTCCACTAGACACAGCCGCTGAAACTCATAATCTCCCACAGATACAGTCGCTTACATCAGAATCTCCCACAGATACAGCTGCTGAACACACCGTCTCCCACAGATAAGCTGTTGATGACACAATCTCCCAAAGACACATCTGCTGAACCTCATCATCTAGCACGGATACAGCTACTGACCACACCATCTCCCACAGATACAGCAGCTGAACTCACCATCTGCCCCTGACATTGCTGCTTATTCTGTGCATCTGTCACAGATAAAGCTGCCTACCCTCATCATCTCCCATAGATATAGCTGGTGACCACTCCATCTCCCAAAGATAGATCTGAAAACGCCATCTCCCAGATTTACAGATGCTGACCGCATCATGTCACAAAGGTACAGCTGATGACCGCATCATCTACCACAGATACAGCTGCTGACCGCAACATCTCCCACAGTAACAGCTGCTGACCACAACGTCTCTCACAGATATAGCTGCTGAATGCAACATCTCCCACAGTTACAGCTGCTCACCTCACCACCTCCCGCAGATACATCGCTTACCTCTCCCACAGATACAGTTCCTGACTACATAATCTCCCAGAGATATAGCTGCTGACCACATCATCTCCAACACATACAGCTGCTGACTGCAATAACACCCACAGTTACAGCTGCTGACTGCATGGTCTCCCACAATTACAGCTGCTGAACTCACCATCTGCCCCTGATACAGCTGCTTATTCTGTGCATCTGCCACAGATAAAGGTGACTACTCTCAGTATCTTCCACAGACACAGCCAGTGAACACACCATCTCCAATAGATTTAGCTGCCGACCTGACCATCTCCCACACATACAACTTCTGTCCGCACCATCTCCCACAGATACAGCTGCTGACCGCAACAACTCCCACAGATACAGCTGATGAACTCACCATCTCCCAAAGATAAAGCTGTTGACCGCATCAACACCCACAGATAGAGCTGCTGGCCGCTCCATCTCCCCCATATACAGTTGCTTGTTCTCTGCATCTCCCACATCCACAGCTGCTGACACTCAGCATCTCTCACAGATACAGTCGATTACATCAGAATCTCCCACAGATGCAGCTGCTGACCTCACCAAATCCCACAGATAGAGCTGCTGATGTCACCATCTCCCACAGATACAGCTGTTAACCACACCATTACCCAGAGATACAGCTGCTGACCCCCACATCTCAGACATTTACAGCTGCTGACCTCACCATCTCCCACAGATACATCGCTTACCTCAGAATCTGCCACAGATACAGCTCCTGACCACACAAGATCCCATAAACATAGCTGCTAACCTCACCACCTCCCACAGATACAGCTGCTGAATGCAACATCTCCCACAGTTACAGCTGCTCACCTCACCAAATCCCACAGATACATCACTTACCTCTCCCACAGATACAGTTCCTGACTACATAATCTCCCATAGAAATAGCTGCTGACCACACCATCTCCCACACATACAGCTGCTGACTGCAACAACCCCCACAGTTACATCTGCTGACTGCATGGTCTCCCACAGATACAGCTGCTGAACACACCATCTGCCCCTGATACAGCTGCTAATTCTGTGCATCTGCCACAAATAAAGGTGCCTACTCTCAGTATCTTCCACAGACACAGCCAGTGAACACACCATCTCCAATAGATTTAGCTGCAGACCTGACCATCTCCCACACATACAACTTCTGTCTGCACCATCTCCCACAGATACAGCTGCTGACCGCAACATCTCCCACAGTTACAGCTGCTGACCTCACCAACTCCCACAGATACATCGCTTACCTCAGAATCTCCCACAGATAAAGCTCCTGACCACACAAGATCCCATAAACATAGCTGCTAACCTCACCACCTCCCACAGAGACAGCTGCTGACTGCAGCATCTCCTACAGTTACAGCTGATGACCGCATCGTCTCCCACAGATACAGCTGCTGATGTCACCATCCCCGACAGGTAAATGTGCTGACCACACCATCCCCCAAAGATACCGTTGCTGACTGCCACATCTCCCACAGATACAGCTGCTGAATGCAACATTCTCCCACAGTTACAGCTGCTCACCTCACCACATCCCACAGATACATCGCTTACCTCAGAATCTCCCACAGATACAGTTCCTGACCACACAATCGCCCACAGATATAGCTGCTGACCACACCATCTCCCACAGATACAGCAGCTGACTGCAACAACTCCCACAGTAACAGCTGGTGACCGCATGGTCTCCCAAAGATACAGCTGCTGATGTCACCATCTCCCACAGATACAGCTGCTGACTGCACCATTCCCCTTAGATATAGCTGCTGACCGCACCATCTCCCAAAGATACAGCTGCTGACTGCAACAACTCCCACAGTTACAGCTGCTGACCACATCGGCTCCCACAGATACAGCTGCTGACCTCACCATCTCCGATAGTTACAGCTGCTGACTGCATCGTCTCCCACAGATACAGCTTCTGACCTCACCATTTGCCACTGATACAGCTGCTGAACTCACCATCTCCCCCTTATACAGCTGCTTATTCTGTGCATCTGCCACAGATAAAGGTGCCTACTCTCAGCATCTCCAACAGACACAGTTGGTGAACACACTATCTCCAATAGATTTAGCTGCTGACCTGACCATCTCCCACACATACAACTTCTCTCTGCACCATCTCCCACAGATACAGCTGCTGACTGCAACATCTCCCACACTAACAGCTGCTGACCGCATCGTCTCCCACAGGTACAACTGCTGACTTCACCATCTCCCACAGATACAGCTGCTGAAATCACCATCTGCCCCGATACAGCTGCTTATTCTGTGCCTACTCTCAGCATCTCCCACAGATACATCTGCTGAAGACACCATCTCCCACAGCAACAGCTGCTGAGTGCAACATCTCGCATAGATACAGCTTTTCTCTGCACCGTCTACCACAGATAAAGCTGATAACATCACCAACTCCAACAATCACAGCTGGTGACCACACCATCTCCCACAGATATAGCTGCTGACCGCATCGTCTCCCACTGTTACAGCTTCTGACCCCATCTTCTCCCACAAATACAACTGCTGACTGCACCATTACCCATAGATACAGCTGCTGACCTCACCATCTCCCACAAATACAGCTGCTGAACACACCATCTCCCACAGATATGTTGCTGATGACACAATCTCCCAAAGACACATCCGCTGAACCTCATTATCTAGCACGGACACAGCTGCTGACCGCACCAACACCCACAGATACAGCTGCTGACCACACCATCTCCCACAGATAGATCTGAAAACGTCATCTCCCAGAGTTATAGCTGCTGACCGCATCATGTCACACAGGTACAGCTGATGACTGCATCATCTACCACAGATAGAGCTGCTTACCGCATCATCTACCATAGATACAGCTGAACACGACATCACCCACAGATACAGCTGCTGACCTCAGCATCTCCCACAGATAAATGTGCTGACCGCACCATACCCCACAGCTATAGCTGCTCATGTCACCATCTCCCACAGATACAGCTGCTGACCGCAAGATTTCCCACAGATAATCCTGCTGAACTCACCATCTGCATCTGATAGTTACCTAACCTGTTAAATCTGCCACAGATAAAGTTGCCTACCCTCATTATATCCCATAGATATATCTGCTGACCACAACATCTCCCACAGATAGATCTGTAAATGCCATCTCCCAGAGTTACAGCTGCTTACTGCATCTTCTCTCACAGATAAACCTGCTGATGTCACCATCTCCCACAGATACAGCTGCTGATGTCACCATCTCCCAAAGACACAGCTGCTGAACCTCATCATCTCCCAAAGATACAGGTGCTAACCGCTCCAACTCCCACAGATACAGCTGCTGTCCACATTGTCTCCTTCAGATACAGCTGCTGATGTCAAAATGTCCTACAGATACAGCCGCTGACCTCACCACCTCCCACAGATACAGTTGCTGACTGCAAAATCTCCCACAGTTACAGATGCTGAGCACATCATCTCCCACAGATAGATCTGAAATTGCCATCTCCCAGAGTTACAGCTGCTGACGTCATCATCTCACACAGATACAGTTGCTGACTGCAAAATCTCCCACAGTTACTGCTGCTGACCACACCATCTCCCACAGATAGATCTGAAAATGCCATCTCCCAGAGTTACAGAGGCTGACGTGACCATCTCCCACAGATATAGCTGCTGATCACCACATCTCCACTAGACACAGCCGCTGAAACTCATAATCTCCCACAGATACAGTCGCTTACATCAGAATCTCCCACAGATACAGCTGCTGAACACACCGTCTCCCACAGATAAGCTGTTGATGACACAATCTCCCAAAGACACATCTGTTGAACCTCATCATCTAGCACGGATACAGCTACTGACCACACCATCTCCCACAGATACAGCAGCTGAACTCACCATCTGCCCCTGACATTGCTGCTTATTCTGTGCATCTGTCACAGATAAAGCTGCCCACCCTCATCATCTCCCATAGATATAGCTGGTGACCACTCCATCTCCCAAAGATAGATCTGAAAACGCCATCTCCCAGATTTACAGATGCTGACCGCATCATGTCACAAAGGTACAGCTGATGACCGCATCATCTACCACAGATACAGCTGCTGACCGCATCATCTTCCAAAGATACAGCTGAAAAAGACATCACCCACTGATACAGCTGCTAACCTCACCATCTCCCACATATCTAGCTGCTGACCTCACCATCTCTCAAAGATACAGTTGCTGACCACAAAATCTCCCAGTTACAGCTGCTGACCACACCATCTCCCACAGATAGATCTGAAAATGCCATCTCCCAGAGTTACAGCTGCTGACCACACCATCTCCCACAGATATAGCTGCTGATCGCAACATCTCCCCCAGACATTGCCGCTGAACCTCATAATCTCCCACAGATAAAGACGCTTACCTCAGAATCTCCTACACATGTAGCTGGGGACCTGACTATCTCCCAAAGGTACAGCTGCTGACCGCAAAAGCTAGCACAGATACAACTGCCGACCTCACCATCTCCCACAGATACAGCTGCTGACTGCAGCATCTCTCAGTTACAGCTGCTGACCGCATCGTCTCCCACAGATGCAGCTACTGGCCTCACCATCTCCCATAGATAGAGCTGCTGACCGCACCATGACCCATAGATACAGCTGAACATGCCATCATCATCTCTCACAGATACAGTTGATTACCTCAGAGTCGCCCACAGATAGAGCTGCTGACTGCAGCGTCTCCCATATGTACAGTTGCTGACCTCACCAACTCCCACAGATAAAGCTGCTGATGTCACCATCTCCAACAGATACAGCTGCTGACCGCAACATCCAGCACAAATACAGCTGCTGACTGCATCGTCTCCCACAGATGCAGCTGATGACTGCAACATCTCCAACAGTTACAGCTGATAACCACACCATCTCCCACAGATACAGTCGCTTACATCAGAATCTCCCACAAATACAGCTGCTGAACACACCATCTCCCACAGATATGTTGCTGATGACACAATCTCCCAAAGACACATCCGCTGAACCTCATCATCTAGCACGGACACAGCTGCTGACCGCACCAACACCCACAGATACAGCTGCTGACCACACCATCTCCCACAGATAGATCTGAAAACGCCATCTCCCAGAGTTACAGCTGCTGACCGCATCATGTCACACAGGTACAGCTGATGACCGCATCATCTACCACAGATAGAGCTGCTTACCCCATCATCTACCATAGATACAGCTGAACACGACATCACCCACAGATACAGCTGCTGACCTCAGCATCTCCCACAGATAAATGTGCTGACCGCACCATACCCCACAGCTATAGCTGCTCATGTCACCATCTCCCACAGATACAGCTGCTGACCGCAAGATTGCCCACAGATAATCCTGCTGAACTCACCATCTGCATCTGATACAGCTACCTAACCTGTTAAATCGGCCACAGATAAAGTTGCCTACCCTCATTATATCCCATAGATATAGCTGCTGACCACAACATCTCCCACAGATAGATCTGTAAATGCCATCTCCCAGAGTTACAGCTGCTTACTGCATCTTCTCTCACAGATAAACCTGCTGATGTCACCATCTCCCACAGATACAGCTGCTGATGTCACCATCTCCCAAAGACACAGCTGCTGAACCTCATCATCTCCCAAAGATACAGGTGCTAACCGCTCCAACTCCCACAGATACAGCTGCTGTCCACATTGTCTCCCTCAGATACAGCTGCTGATGTCAAAATGTCCTACAGATACAGCCGCTGACCTCACCACCTCCCACAGATACAGTTGCTGACTGCAAAATCTCCCACAGTTACAGATGCTGAGCACATCATCTCCCACAGATAGATCTGAAAATGCCATCTCCCAGAGTTACAGCTGCTGACGTCATCATCTCACACAGATAGTTGCTGACTGCAAAATCTCCCACAGTTACTGCTGCTGACCACACCATCTCCCACAGATAGATCTGAAAATGCCATCTCCCAGAGTTACAGCGGCTGACGTGACCATCTCCCACAGATATAGCTGCTGATCGCCACATCTCCACTAGACACAGCCGCTGAAACTCATAATCTCCCACATATACAGTCGCTTACATCAGAATCTCCCACAGATACAGCTGCTGAACACACCGTCTCCCACAGATAAGCTGCTGATGACACAATCTCCCAAAGACACATCTGTTGAACCTCATCATCTAGCACGGATACAGTTACTGACCACACCATCTCCCACAGATACAGCAGCTGAACTCACCATCTGCCCCTGACATTGCTGCTTATTCTGTGCATCTGTCACAGATAAAGCTGCCTACCCTCATCACCTCCCATAGATATAGCTGGTGACCACTCCATCTCCCAAAGATAGATCTGAAAACGCCATCTCCCAGATTTACAGATGCTGACCGCATCATGTCACAAAGGTACAGCTGATGACCGCATCATCTACCACAGATACAGCTACTGACCCCATCATCTTCCAAAGATACAGCTGAACAAGACATCACCCACAGATACAGCTGCTGACCTCACCATCTCCCACATATCTAGCTGCTGACCTCACCATCTCTCAAAGATACAGTTGCTGACCACAAAATCTCCCACAGTTACAGCTGCTGACCACACCATCTCCCACAGATAGATCTGAAAATGCCATCTCCCAGAGTTACAGCTGCTGACCACACCATCTCCCACAGATATAGCTGCTGATCGCAACATCTCCCCCAGACATTGCCGCTGAACCTCATAATCTCCCACAGATAAAGACGCTTACCACAGAATCTCCTACACATGTAGCTGGGGACCTGACTATCTCCCAAAGGTACAGCTGCTGACCGCAAAAGCTAGCACAGATACAACTGCCGACTGCAACATCTCCCACAGGTACAGCTGCTGACTGCTACAACTGTCACAGTTACAGCTGATAGCCACACCATCTCGCACAGATACAGTCGCTTACATCAGAATCTCCCACAGATACAACTGCTGAACACACCATCTCCCACAGATAAGTTGCTGATCACACAATCTCCCAAAGACACATCTGCTGAACCTCATCATCTAGCACGGACACAGCTGCTGACTGCACCAACACCCACAGATACAGCTGCTGACCACACCATCTCCCAAAGATAGATCTGAAAACGCCATCTCCCAGATTTACAGATGCTGACTGCATCATGTCACAAAGGTACAGCTGATGACCGCATCATCTACCACAGATACAGCTGCTGACCGCATCATCTTCCAAAGATACAGCTGAACAAGACATTACCCACAGATACAGCTGCTGACCTCACCATCTCCCACATATCTAGCTGCTGACCTCACCATCTCTCAAAGATACAGTTGCTGACCACAAAATCTCCCACAGTTACAGCTGCTGACCACACCATCTCCCACAGATAGATCTGAAAATGCCATCTCCCAGAGTTACAGCTGCTGACCACACCATCTCCCACAGATATAGCTGTTGATCGCAACATCTCCCCCAGACATTGCCGCTGAACCTCATAATCTCCCACAGATAAAGACGCTTACCACAGAATCTCCTACACATGTAGCTGGGGACCTGACTATCTCCCAAAGGTACAGCTGCTGACCGCAAAAGCTAGCACAGATTCAACTGCCGACTGCAACATCTCCCACAGATACAGCTGCTGACTGCTACAACTGTCACAGTTACAGCTGATAGCCACACCATCTCGCACAGATACAGTCGCTTACATAAGAATCTCCCACAGATACAACTGCTGAACACACCATCTCCCACAGATAAGTTGCTGATCACACAATCTCCCAAAGACACATCTGCTGAACCTCATCATCTAGCACGGATACAGCTGCTGACTGCACCAACACCCACAGATACAGCTGCTGACCACACCATCTCCCAAAGATAGATCTGAAAATGCCATCTCCCAGAGTTACAGCTTTGACCGCATCATGTCAGACAGGTACAGCTGATGACCGCATCATCTAGCACAGATAGAGCTGCTGACCGCATCATCTACCATAGATACAGCTGAACACGACATCACCCACAGATACAGCTGCTGACCTCAGCATCTCCCACAGATAAATGTGCTGACCGCACCATATCACACAGCTATAGCTGCTCATGTCACCATCTCCCACAGATACAGCTGTTGACTGCAACATCTCCCACAGATAAATGTGCTGACCGCACCCTATCCCACAGCTGTAGCTGCTCATGTCACCATCTCCCACAGACACAGCTGCTGAACCTCATCATCTCCCAAAGATGCAGGTGCTGACCGCACCATCTCCCACAGATACAGTTGCTGACCGCACCATCTCCCACAGATACAGCTGCTGAACCTCATCATCTCCACACAGATACAGCTGCTGACCGCATCGTCTACCACAGATACAGATGATGAGCGCAACATCTCCCATTGATACAGCTTTTCTCCGAACAATCTACCACGGATAAAGCTGCTGACATCACCAACTCCCACAATCACAGCTGTTGACCATACCATCTCCCACAGATACAGCTGCTGACCGCATCATCTCCCACAGTTACAGCTGCTGACCCCACCGTCTCCCAGAAATACAGCCGGTGATGTCACCATCTCCACATATACAGCTGCTGACCACACCATCTCCCACAGATACAGCCGCTGACCGCACCGTGTCCCATAGATACAGCTGCTGACCTCACCATCACCCACAGATACAGTTGCTGACAATCAACATTTCTCACAGATACAGCAGAACACCACATCTCCCACAGATAAAGCTGCTGCCATCACCATCTCTCACAGGTAGAGTCGATTACATTACAATCTCCCACAAATGCAGCTGCTGACCTTACTGTCTCCCACAGATAAAGCAGCTAATGTCACCATCTCCCACAGATACAGCTGCTGACCTCACCATCTCCCACAGATACAGTAGCTTTCCTCAGAATCTCCCACAGATACAGCTGCTGAACACACCATCTCCAACAGATATGTTGCTGATGACACAATCTCCCAAAGACACATCCGCTGAACCTCATCATCTAGCACGGACATAGCTGCTGACCGCACCAGCACCCACAGATACAGCTGCTGACCACACCATCTCCCACAGATAGATCTGAAAATGCCATCTCCCAGAGTTACAGCTGCTGAACGCATCATGTCACACTGGTACAGCTGATGACCGCATCATCTACCACAGATAGAGGTGCTGACCACATCATCTACCATAGATACAGCTGAACACGACATCACCCACAGATACAGCTGCTGATGTCACCATCTCCCACAGACACAGCTGCTGAACCTCATCATCTCCCAAAGACACAGCTGCTGAACCTCATCATCTCCCAAAGATACAGGTGCTAACCGCTCCAACTCCCACAGATACAGCTGCTGTCCGCATTGTCTCCCCCAGATACAGCTGCTAATGTCACAATGTCCTACAGATACAGCTGCTGACCTCACCACCTCCCACAGATACAGTTGCTGACTGCAAAATCTCGCAAAGTTACAGCTGCTGAGCACATCATCTCCCACAGATAGATCTGAAAATGCCATCTCCCAGAGTTACAGCTGCTGACCTCATCATCTCCCACAGATATAGCTGCTGATTGCCACATCTCCCCTAGACACAGCCGCTGAACCTCATAATCTCCCACAGATAAAGTCGCTTACCTCAGAATCTCCCACAGATACAGCTGCTGACTGCACCATCTCCCAAAGACACAGCTGCTGACCGCAACTTCTAGCACAGACACAGCTGCTGACAGCAGCATCTCCCACAGATACAGCTGATGATTGCAACATCTCCCACAGTTACAGCTGATAACCACACCATCTCCCACAGATACAGTCGCTTACATCAGAATCTCCCACAGATACAGCTGCTGAACACACCATCTCCCACAGATAAGCTACTGATGACACAATCTCCCAAAGACACATCTGCTGAACCTCAGCATCTAGCATGGATACAGCTACTGACCACACCATCTCCCACAGATACAGCAACTGAACTCACCATCTGCCCCTGACATTGCTGCTTATTCTGTGCATCTGTCACAGATAAAGCTGCCTACCCTCAGCACCTCCCATAGATATAGCTGGTGACCACACCATCTCCCAAAGATAGATCTGAAAACGCCATCTCCCAGATTTACAGATGCTGACCGCATCATGTCACAAAGGTACAGCTGATGACCGCATCATCTACCACACATACAGCTGCTGACCGCATCATCTTCCATAGATACAGCTGAACAAGACATCACCTACAGATACAGCTGCTAACCTCACCATCTCCCACATATCTAGCTGCTGACCTCACCATCTCTCAAAGATACAGTTGCTGACCACAAAATCTCCCACAGTTACAGCTGCTGACCACACCATCTCCCACAGATAGATCTGAAAATGCCATCTCCCAGAGATCCAGCTGCTGACCTCATCATCTCCCACAGATATAGCTGCTGATCGCAACATCTCCCCCAGACACTGCCGCTGAACCTCATAATCTCCCACAGATAAAGACGGTTACCTCAGAATCTCCTACACATGCAGCTTGGGACCTATCTCCCAAAGATACAGCTGCTGACCGCAACATCTAGCACAAATACAGCTGCTGACTGCATCGTCTCCCACAGATACAGCTGATGACTGCAACATCTCCCACAGTTACAGCTGATAACCACACCATCTCCCACAGATACAGTTGCTTGCATCAGAATCTCCCACATGTACAGCTGCTGAACACACCATCTGCCACAGATATGTTGCGGATGACACAATCTCCCAAAGACACATCCGCTGAACCTCATCATCTAGCACGAACACAGCTGCTGACCGCACCAACACCCACAGATACAGCTGCTGACCACACCATCTCCCACAGATAGACCTGAAAACGCCATCTCCCAGAGGTACAGCTGCTGACCGCTTCATGTCACACAGGTACAGCTGATGACCGCATCATCTACCAAAAATACAGGTGCTGACCGCACCATCTCCCACAGATACAGCTGCTGTCCGCACCATCTCCCACAGACACAACTGCTGAACCTCATCATCTCCCACAGATACAGCTGCTGACCGCATCGTCTCCCACAGATACAGCTGCTGACTGCATCGTCTCCCACAGATACAGATGCTGACCACACCATTTCCCACAGCTACAGCAGCTAAACTTACCATCTCCCACAGATATAGCTGCTGATGTCAACATCTCACACAGACACAGCTACTGAATCTCATCATCTCCCACAGATGCAGATGCTGACCGCACCATCTCCCAAAGATACAGCTGCTGACCTCACCACCTCCCACAGTTACAGCTGCTGACTGCATCTTCTCTCACAGATCAAGCTGCTGATGTCACCATCTCCCACAGATACAGCTGCTGATGTCACCATCTCCCACAGACACAGCTGCTGAACCTCATCATCTCCCAAAGACACAGCTGCTGAACCTTTTCATCTCCCAAAGATACATGTGCTAACCGCTCCAACTCCCACAGATACAGCTGCTGTCCGCATTGTCTCTCTCAGATACAGCTGCTGATGTCACAATGTCCTACAGATACAGCTGCTGACCTCACCACCTCCCACAGATACAGTTGCTGACTGCAAAATCTCCCAAAGTTACAACTGCTGAGCACATCATCTCCCACAGATAGATCTGAAAATGCCATCTCCCAGAGTTACAGCTGCTGACCTCATCATCTCCCACAGATATAGCTGCTGCTCTTCACATCTCCCCTAGACACAGCCGCTGAACCTCATAATCTCCCACAGATAAAGTCGCTTACCTCAGAATCTCCCACAGATACAGCTGCTGATTGCACCATCTCCCAAAGACACAGCTGCTGACCGCAACTTCTAGCACAGACACAGCTGCTGACTGCAACATCTCCCACAGGTACAGCTGATGACTGCAACATCTCCCACAGATACAGCTGATAATCACACCATCTCCCACAGATACAGTCGCTTACATCAGAATCTCCCACAGATACAGCTGCTGATGACACAATCTCCCAAAGACACATCTGCTGAACCTCAGCATCTAGCATGGATACAGCTACTGACCACACCATCTCCCACAGAAACAGCAACTGAACTCACCATCTGCCCCTGACATTGCTGCTTATTCTGTGCATCTGTCACAGATAAAGCTGCCTACCCTCAGCACCTCCCACAGATATAGCTGGTGACCACACCATCTCCCAAAGATAGATCTGAAAACGCCATCTCCCAGATTTACAGATGCTGACCGCATCATGTCACAAAGGTACAGCTGATGACCGCATCATCTACCACAGATACAGCTGCTGACCGCATCATCTTCCATAGATACAGCTGAACAAGACATCACCCACAGATACAGCTGCTAACCTCACCATCTCCCACATATCTAGCTGCTGACCTCACCATCTCACAAAGATACAGTTGCTGACCACAAAATCTCCCCCAGTTACAGCTGCTGACCACACCATCTCCCACAGATATAGCTGCTGATCGCAACATCTCCCCCAGAAATTGCCGCTGAACCTCATAATCTCCCACAGATAAAGACGCTTACCTCAGAATCTCCTACACATGTAGCTGGGGACCTGACTATCTCACAAAGGGACAGCTGCTGAACGCAAAATCTAGCACAGATACAGCTGCCGACTGCAACATCTCCCACAGATACAGCTGCTGACTGCTACATCTGCCACAGTTACAGCAGATAACCACACCATCTCGCACAGATACAGTCGCTTACATAAGAATCTCCCACAGATACAGCTGCTGAACACACCATCTCCCACAGATAAGTTGCTGATCACACAATCTCCCAAAGACACATCTGCTGAACCTCACCATCTAGCACAGATACAGCTGCTGACCGCACCAACACCCACAGATACAGCTGCTGACCACACCATCTCCCAAAGATAGATCCGAAAATGCCATCTCCCAGAGTTACAGGTTTGACCGCATCATGTCAGACAGGTACAGCTGATGACCGCATCGTCTAGCACAGATAGAGCTGCTGATGGCATCACCTACCATAGATACAGCTGAACACGACATCACCCACAGATACAGCTGCTGACCTCAGCATCTCCCACAGATAAATGTGCTGACCGCACCATATCACACAGCTATAGCTGCTCATGTCACCATCTCCCACAGATACAGTTGTTGACCGCAACATCTCCCACAGATAAATATGCTGACCGCACCATATCCCACAGCTGTAGCTGCTCATGTCACCATCTCCCACAGACACAGCTGCTGAACCTCATCATCTCCCAAAGATACAGGTGCTGACCGCACCATCTCCCACAGACACAACTGCTGAACCTCATTATCTCCCACAGATACAGCTGCTGACCGCATCGTCTCCCACAGATACAGCTACTGACTTCATCGTCTCCAACAGATACAGCTGCTGACCGCACCATCTACCACAGATACAGATGATGAGCGCAACATCTCCCATTGATACAGCTTTTCTCCGAACGATCTACCACGGATAAAGCTGCTGACATCACCAACTCCCACAATCACACCTGTTGACCACACCATCTCCCACAGATACAGCTGCTGACCGCATCATCTCCCACAGTTACAGCTGCTGACCCCATCGTCTCCCACAGATACAGCAGCTGAACTCACCATCTGCCCCTGACATTGCTGCTTATTCTGTGCATCTGTCACAGATAAAGCTGCCTACCCTCAGAACCTCCCATAGATATAGCTGGTGACCACACCATCTCCCAAAGATAGATCTGAAAACGCCATCTCCCAGATTTACAGATGCTGACCGCATCATGTCACAAAGGTACAGCTGATGACCGCATCATCTACCACAGATACAGCTGCTGACCGCATCATCTTCCATAGATACAGCTGAACAAGACATCACCCACAGATACAGCTGCTGACCTCACCATCTCCCACATATCTAGCTGCTGACCTCACCATCTCTCAAAGATACAGTTGCTGACCACAAAATCTCCCACAGTTACAGCTGCTGACCACACCATCTCCCACAGATAGATCTGAAAATGCCATCTCCCAGAGATCCAGCTGCTGACCTCATCATCTCCCACAGATATAGCTGCTGATCGCAACATCTCCCCCAGACACTGCCGCTGAACCTCATAATCTCCCACAGATAAAGACGATTACCTCAGAATCTCCTACACATGCAGCTTGGGACCTATCTCCCAAAGATACAGCTGCTGACCGCAACATCCAGCACAAATACAGCTGCTGACTGCATCGTCTCCCACAGGTACAGCTGATGACTGCAACATCTCCCACAGTTACAGCTGATAACCACACCATCTCGCACAGATACAGTCGCTTACATCAGAATCTCCCACATGTACAGCTGCTGAACACACCATCTGCCACAGATATGTTGCTGATGACACAATCTCCCAAAGACACATCCACTGAACCTCATCATCTAGCACGGACACAGCTGCTGACCGCACCAACACCAACAGATACAGCTGCTAACCACAGCATCTCCCACAGATAGATCTGAAAACGCCATCTCCCAGAGTTACAGCTGCTGACCGCATCAAGTCACACAGGTACAGCTGATGACCGCATCATCTACCACAGATAGAGCTGCTGACTGCATCATCCACCATAGATACAACTGAACACGACATCACCCACAGATACAGCTACTGACCTCAGCATCTCCCACAGATAAATGTGCTGACCGCACCATACCCCACAGCTATAGTTGCTCATGTCACCATCTCCCACAGATACAGCTGCTGACCGCAAGATTGCCCACAAATAATCCTGCTGAACTCACCATCTGCATCTGATACAGCGACCTAACCTGTTAAATCTGCCACAGATAAAGTTGCCTACCCTCATTATATCCCATAGATATAGCTGCTGACCACAACATCTCCCACAGATAGATCTGTAAATGCCATCTCCCACAGATACAGCTGCTGATGTCACCATCTCCCACAGACACAGCTGCTGATGTCACCATCTCCCACAGACACAGCTGCTGAACCTCATCATCTCCCAAAGATGCAGGTGCTAACCGCTCCAACTCCCACAGACACAGCTGCTGTCCGCATTGTCTCCCTCAGATACAGCTGCTGATGTCACAATGTCCTACAGGTACAGCTGCTGACCTCACCACCTCCCACAGATACAGTTGCTGACTGCAAAATCTCCCACAGTTACAGCTGCTGACCACACCATCTCCCACAGATAGATCTGAAAATGCCATTTCCCTGAGTTACAGCGGCCGACGTCATCATCTCCCACAGATATAGCTGCTGATCGCCACATCTCCCCTAGACACAGCCGCTGAACCTCATAATCTCCCACAGATACAGCTGCTGAACACACCGTCTCCCACAGATAAGCTGCTGATGACACAATCTCCCAAAGACACATCTGCTGAACCTCATCATCTAGCACGGATACAGCTACTGACCGCACCATCTTCCACAGATACAGCTGCTGAACTCACCATCTGCCCCTGACATTGCTGCTTATTCTGTGCATCTGTCACAGATAAAGCTGCCTACCCTCAGCACCTCCCATAGATATAGCTGGTGACCACACCATCTCCCAAAGATTGATCAGAATACGCCATCTCCCAGATTTACAGCTGCTGACCGCATCATGTCACACAGGTACAGCTGATGACCGCATCATCTACCACAGATACAGCTGCTGACCTCAGCATCTCCCACAGATAAATGTGCTGACCGCACCATATCACACAGCTGTAGCTGCTCATGTCACCATCTCCCTCAGATACAGTTGTTGACCGCAACATCTCTCACAGATAAATGTGCTGACCGCACCATATCCCACAGGCTGTAGCTGCTCATGTTACCATCTCCCACAGACACAGCTGCTGAACCTTTTCATCTCCCAAAGATACAGGTGCTGACCGCACCATCTCCCACAGATACAGCTGCTGTCCGCATTGTCTCTCTCAGATACAGCTGCTGATGTCACAATGTCCTACAGATACAGCTGCTGACCTCACCACCTCCCACAGAAACAGTTGCTGACTGCAAAATCTCCCAAAGTTACAGCTGCTGAGCACATCATCTCCCACAGATAGATCTGAAAATGCCATCTCCCAGAGTTACAGCTGCTGACCTCATCATCTCCCACAGATAAAGTCGCTTACCTCAGTATCTCCCACAGATACAGCTGCTGACTGCACCATCTCCCAAAGACACAGCTGCTGACCGCAACTTCTAGCACAGATACAGCTGCTGACTGCAACATCTCCCACAGATACAGCTGATGATTGCAACATCTCCCACAGTTACAGCTGATAACCACACCATCTCCCACAGATACAGTCGCTTACATCAGAATCTCCCAAAGATACAGCTGCTGAACACACCATCTCCCACAGATAAGCTGCTGATGACACAATCTCCCAAAGACACATCTGCTGAACCTCAGCATCTAGCATGGATACAGCTACTGACCACACCATCTCCCACAGATACAGCAACTGAACTCACCATCTGCCCCTGACATTGCTGCTTATTCTGTGCATCTGTCACAGATAAAGCTGCCTACCCTCAGCACCTCCCATAGATATAGCTGGTGACCACACCATCTCCCAAAGATAGATCTGAAAACGCCATCTCCCAGATTTACAGATGCTGACCGCATCATGTCACAAAGGTACAGCTGATGACCGCATCATCTACCACAGATACAGCTGCTGACCGCATCATCTTCCATAGATACAGCTGAACAAAACATCACCCACAGATACAGCTGCTGACCTCACCATCTCCCACATATCTAGCTGCTGACCTCACCATCTCACAAAGATACAGTTGCTGACCACAAAATCTCCCCCAGTTACAGCTGCTGACCACACCATCTCCCACAGATATAGCTGCTGATCGCAACATCACCCCAGACATTGCCGCTGAACATCATAATCTCCCACAGATAAAGACGCTTACCTCAGAATCTCCTACACATGTAGCTGGGGACCTGACTATCTCACAAAGGGCCAGCTGCTGAACGCAAAATCTAGCACAGATACAGCTGCCGACTGCAACATCTCCCACAGATACAGCTGCTGACTGCTACATCTGCCACAGTTACAGCTGATAACCACACCATCTCGCACAGATACAGTCGCTTACATCAGAATCTCCCACAGGTACAGCTGCTGAACACACCATCTCCCACAGATAAGTTGCTGATCACACAATCTCCCAAAGACACATCTGCTGAACCTCACCATCTAGCACAGATACAGCTGCTGACCGCACCAACACCCACAGATACAGCTGCTGACCACACCATCTCCCAAAGATAGATCCGAAAATGCCATCTCCCAGAGTTACAGGTTTGACCGCATCATGTCAGACAGGTACAGCTGATGACCGCATCGTCTAGCACAGATAGAGCTGCTGACGGCATCACCTACCATTGATACAGCTGAACACGACATCACCCACAGATACAGCTGCTGACCTCAGCATCTCCCACAGATAAATGTGCTGACCGCACCATATCACACAGCTATAGCTGCTCATGTCACCATCTCCCACAGATACAGTTGTTGACCGCAACATCTCTCACAGATAAATATGCTGACCGCACCATATCCCACAGCTGTAGCTGCTCATGTCACCATCTCCCTCAGACACAGCTGCTGAACCTCATCATCTCCCAAAGATAAAGGTGCTGACCGCACCATCTCCCACAGATACAGCTGCTGACCACACCATCTCCCACAGACACAACTGCTGAACCTCATCATCTCCCACAGATACAGCTGCTGACCGCATCGTCTCCCACAGATACAGCTACTGACTGCATCGTCTCCCCCAGATACAGATGATGAGCGCAACATCTCCCATTGATACAGCTTTTCTCCGAACGATCTACCATGGATAAAGCTGCTGACATCACCAACTCCCACAATCACACCTGTTGACCACACCATCTCCCACAGATACAGCTGCTGACCGCATCATCTCCCACAGTTACAGCTGCTGACCCCATCGTCACCCACAGATACAGCAGCTGAACTCACCATCTGCCCCTGACATTGCTGCTTATTCTGTGCATCTGTCACAGATAAAGCTGCCTACCCTCAGCACCTCCCATAGATATAGCTGGTGACCACACCATCTCCCAAAGATAGATCTGAAAACGCCATCTCCCAGATTTACAGATGCTGACCGCATCATGTCACAAAGGTACAGCTGATGACCGCATCATCTACCACAGATACAGCTGCTGACCGCATCATCTTCCATAGATACAGCTGAACAAGACATCACCCACAGATACAGCTGCTGACATCACCATCTCCCACATATCTAGCTGCTGACCTCACCATCTCTCAAAGATACAGTTGCTGACCACAAAATCTCCCACAGTTATAGCTGCTGACCACACCATCCCTCACAGATAGATCTGAAAATGCCATCTCCCAGAGATCCAGCTGCTGACCTCATCATCTCCCACAGATATAGCTGCTGATCGCAACATCTCCCCCAGACACTGCCGCTGAACCTCATAATCTCCCACAGATAAAGACGATTACCTCAGAATCTCCTACACATGCAGCTTGGGACCTATCTCCCAAAAATACAGCTGCTGACCGCAACATCTAGCACAAATACAGCTGCTGACTGCATCGTCTCCCACAGATACAGCTGATGACTGCAACATCTCCAACAGTTACAGCTGATAACCACACCATCTCCCACAGATACAGTTGCTTGCATCAGAATCTCCCACATGTACAGCTGCTGAACACACCATCTGCCACAGATATGTTGCTGATGACACAATCTCCCAAAGACACATCCGCTGAACCTCATCATCTAGCACGAACACAGCTGCTGACCGCACCAACACCCACAGATACAGCTGCTGACCACACCATCTCCCACAGATAGATCTGAAAACGCCATCTCCCAGAGTTACAGCTGCTGACCGCATCAAGTCACACAGGTACAGCTGATGACAGCATCATCTACCACAGATAGAGCTGCTGACTGCATCATCTACCATAGATACAGCTGAACACGACATCACCCACAGATACAGCTGCTGACCTCGGCATCTCCCACAGATAAATGCGCTGACCGCACCATACCCCTCAGCTATAGCTGCTCATGTCACCATCACCCACAGATACAGCTGCTGACCGCAAGATTGCCCACAAATAATCCTGCTGAACTCACCATCTGCATCTGACACAGCGACCTAACCTGTTAAATCTGCCACAGATAAAGTTGCCTACCCTCATTATATCCCATAGATATAGCTGCTGACCACAACATCTCCCACAGATAGATCTGTAAATGCCATCTCCCACAGATACAGCTGCTGATGTCACCAACTCCCACAGACACAGCTGCTGAACCTCATCATCTCCCAAAGATACATGTGCTAACCTCTCCAACTCCCACAGATACAGCTGCTGTCCGTATTGTCTCCCTCAGATACAGCTGCTGATGTCACAATGTCCTACAGGTACAGCTGCTGACCTCACCACCTCCCACAGATACAGTTGCTGACTGCAAAATCTCCCACAGTTACAGTTGCTGAGCACATCATCTCCCACAGATAGATCTGAAAATGCCATCTCCCAGAGTTACAGCTGCTGACCTCATCATCTCCCACAGATACAGTTGCTGACTGCAAAATCTCCCACAGTTACAGCTGCTGACCACACCATCTCCCACAGATAGATCTGAAAATGCCATTTCCCAGAGTTACAGCGGCTGACGTCATCATCTCCCACAGATATAGCTGCTGATCGCCACATCTCCCCTAGACACAGCCGCTGAACCTCATAATCTCCCACAGATAAAGTCGCTTAGCTCAGAATCTCCCGCAGATACAGCTGCTGACTGCACCATCTCCCAACGATACAGCTGCTGTCTGCAACATCTCCCACAGTTACAGCTGATAACCACACCATCTCCCACAGATACAGTCGCTCACATCAGAATCTCCCACAGATACAGCTGCTGAACACACCATCTCCCACAGATAAACTGCTGATGATACAATCTCCCAAAGACACATCTGCTGAACCTCATCATCTAGCACGGATACAGCTACTGACCGCACCATCTTCCACAGATACAGCTGCTGAACTCACCATCTGCCCCTGACATTGCTGCTTATTCTGTGCATCTGTCACAGATAAAGCTGCCTACCCTCAGCACCTCCCATAGATATAGCTGGTGACCACACCATCTCCCAAAGATTGATCTGAAAATGCCAGCTCCCAGATTTACAGCTGCTGACCGCATCATGTCACACAGGTACAGCTGATGACCGCATCATCTACCACAGATACAGCTGCTGACCTCAGCATCTCCCACAGATAAATGTGCTGACTGCACCATATCACACAGCTGTAGCTGCTCATGTCACCATCTCCCACAGATACAGTTGTTGACCGCAACATCTCTCACAGATAAATGTGCTGACCGCACCATATCCCACAGGCTGTAGCTGCTCATGTTACCATCTCCCACAGACACAGCTGCTGAACCTTATCATCTCCCAAAGATACAGGTGCTGACCGCACCATCTCCCACAGATACAGCTGCTGTCCGCACCATCTCCCACAGACACAACTGCTGAACCTCATCATCTCCCACAGATACAGCTGCTGACTGCATCGTCTCCCACAGATTCAGATGCTGACCACACCATTTCCCACAGCTACAGCAGCTAAACTTACCATCTCCCACAGATATAGCTGCTGATGTCAACATCTCACACAGACACAGCTGCTGAATCTCATCATCTCCCACAGTTGCAGATGCTGACCGCACCATCTCCCAAAGATATAGCTGCTGACCTCACCACCTCCCACAGTTACAGCTGCTGACTGTATCTACTCCCACAGATAAAGCTGGTGATGTCACCATCTCCTACAAAAGAAGCTGCTGAACATCATCATCTCACACAGATACACCCACTGACCGCACTATCGCCCACAGATACAGATTCTTGCCACAAAATCTCCCAAAATCTTTTGTCTGCACCAACTCCAACAGATACAGCTGCTGACCACAACATCTCTCACGGTTACTGCGGCTGACTTCAGCATCTCCCACAGATAAGCTGCCGAGCCCAACATCTTCCAAAGATACAACTTCTGTCCGCACCATCTCCCAGATACAGCTGCTGACCGCATTGTCTCCCTCAGATACAGCTGCTGACCTCACCACCTCGCACAGATACAGTTGCTGACTGCAAAATCTCCCACATTTACAGCTGCTGACCACACCATCTCCCACAGATAGATTTAAAAATGTCATCTCCCAGATTTACAGCTGCTGACCTCATCATCTCCCACAGATATAGCTGCTGATCGCAACATCTCCCCCAGACACAGCCGATGAACCTCATAACCTCCCACAGATACAGTCGTTACCTCAGAATCTCCCACAGATACAGCTGCTGACTGCACCATCTCCCAAAGATACAGCTGCTGACCGCAACATCTAGCACAGATACAGCTGTTGACTGCAACATCTCCCACAGATACAGCTGCTGACTGCAACATCTCCCACAGATACAGCTGATAACCACACCATCTCCCACAGATACAGTCGCTTACATCAGAATCTCCCACAGGTACAGCTGCTGAACACACCATCTCCCACAGATAAGCTGCTGATGACACAATCTCCCAAAGACACATCTGCTGAACTTCATCATCTAGCACGGATACAGCTGCCGACCGCACCATCTCCCACAGATACAGCTGCTGAACTCACCATCTGCCCCTGACACAGCAGCTTATTCTGTGCATCTGTCTCAGATAAAGATGCTTAACCTCAGCACCTCCCACAGATATAGCTGGTAACCACAATATCTCCCAAAGATAGATTGAAAACGCCATCTCCCAGAGTTACAGCTGCTGACCGCATCATGTCACACAGGTACAGCTGATGACCACATCATCTACCACAGATACAGCTGCTGACCTCACCATCTCCCACATATCTCGCTGCCCACCTCACCATCTCCCACAGATACATTTGCTGACCGCAAAATCTCCCACAGTTACAACTGCTGGCCACACCAACTCCCACAGATTGATCTGAATACGCCATCTCCCAGAGTTACAGCCGCTGAACCTCATAATTCTCCACAGATAAAGACGCTTACCTCAGAATCTCTCACAGATACAGCTGCAGACCTGAGCATCTCCCAAAGATACAGCTGCTGACCAAACTATCCCCCACAGATACAGCTGCTGACCGCAACATCTAGCACAAATACAGCTGCTGACTGCAACATCTCCCACAGATACAGCTGCTGACTGCAACATGCCACAGTTACAGCTGATAATCACACCATCTCCCACAGATACAGTCGCTTACATCAGAATCTCCCTCATATACAGCTGCTGAACACACCATCAACCACAGATAAGTTGCTGATGACACAATCTCCCAAAGACACATCTGCTGAACCTCATTATCTAGCACGGATACAGCTGCTGACCGCACCATCTCCCACAGATACAGCTGCTGAACTCACCATCTGCCCCTGACACAGCTGCTTATTCTGTGCATCTGTCTCAGATAAAGCTACTTACCCTCAGCACCTCCCACAGATATAGCCGATGACGACGATATCTCCCAAAGATAGATTGAAAACGCCATCTCCCAGAGTTACAGCTGCTGACCGCATCATGTCACAAAGATACAGCTGATGACCACATCATATACCACAGATATAGCTGCTGACCGCTTCATCTTCCATAGATACAACTGAACAAGACATCACCCACAGATACAGCTGCTGACCTCACCATCTCCCACAGATACAGCTGCTGACCGCAAAATCTCCCACAGTTACAACTGCTGGCCACACCATCTCCCACAGATAGATCTGAAAACGCAATCTCCCAGAGTTACAGCCGTTGAACCTCATAATCTCCCACAGATAAAGACGCTTACCTCAGAATCTCCCACCGATACAGCTGCGGACCTTATCATCTCCCAAAGATACAGTTGCTGACCACACGATCCCCCACAGATTCAGCTGCTGACCGCAACATCTAGCACAAATACAGCTGCTGACTGCAACATCTCCCACAGATACAGCTGCTGACTGCAACATCTGCCACAGTAACAGCTGATAACCACACCATCTCCCACAGATACAGTCGCTTACATCAGAATCTCCCACAGATATAGCTGCTGAACACACTTTCCCCCACAGATAAACTGCTGATGATACAATCTCCGAAAGACACATCTGCTGAACCTCATCATCTAGCACGGATACAGCTACTGACCGCACCATCTCCCACAGATACAGCAGCTGAACTCACCATCTGCCCCTGACATTGCTGCTTATTCTGTGCATCTGTCACAGATAAAGCTGCCTACCCTCAGCACCTCCTATAGATATAGCTGGTGATCACACCATCTCCCAAAGATTGATCTGAAAACGCCATCTCCCAGAGTTACAGCTGCTGCCGCATCATGTCACACAGGTACAGCTGATGACCGCATCATCTACCACAGATACAGCTGCTGACCGCATCATCTTCCATAGATACAGCTGAAAAAGACATCACCCACAGATACAGCTGCTGACCTCACCATCTACCACATATCTAGCTGCTGACCTCACCATCTCCCACAGAAACATTTGCTGACCGCAAAATCTCCCCCAGTTACAGCTGCTGACCACACCAGCTCCCACAGATTGATCTGAAAATGGCATCTCCCAGAGTTACAGCCGCTGAACCTCATAATCTCCCACAGATAAAGACGCTTTCATCAGAATCTCCCACAGATACAGCTGCAGACCTGACCATCTCCCAAAGATACAGCTGCTGACCAAACTATCCCCCACAGATACAGCTGCTGACCACAACATCTAGCACAAATACAGCTGCTGACTGCAACATCTCCCACAGATACAGCTGCTGACTGCAACATCTAGCACAAATACAGCTGCTGACTGCAACATCTCCCACAGATACAGCTGCTGACTGCAACATCTGCCACAGTTACAACTGATAATCACAACATCTCCCACAGATACAGTCGCTTACATCAGAATCTCCCACAGATACAGCTGCTGAACACACCATCTCCCACAGATAAGCTGCTGATGACACAATCTCCCAAAGACACATCTGCTGAACCTCATCATCTAGCACGGATACAGCTGCCGACCGCACCATCTCCCACAGATACAGCTGCTGAACTCACCATCTGCTCGACACAGCTGCTTATTCTGTGCATCTGTCACAGATAAAGCTGCTTACCCTCAGCACCTCCCACAGATATAGCTGGTGACCACACCATCTCCCAAAGATAGATCTGAAAACGCCATCTCCCGGAGTTACAGCTGCTGACCGCATCATGTCACACAGGTAAAGCTGATGACCGCATCATCTACCATAGATACAGCTGCTGACCGCATCATCTTCCATAGATACAGCTGAACAAGTCATCACCCACAGATACAGCTGCTGACCTCACCATCTCCCACATATCTAGCTGCTGACCTCACCATCTCTCAAAGATACAGTTGCTGACCACAAAATCTCCCACAGTTACAGCTGCTGACCACACCATCTCCCACAGATACAGTTGCTGACCGCAAAATCTCCCACAGTCACAGCTGCTGACCACACCATCTCCCACAGATAGATCTAAAAATGCCATCTCCCAGAGTTACAGCTGCTGACCTCATCATCTCCCACAGATATAGCTGCTAATCGCAACATCTCCCCCAGACATTGTCACTGAACCTCAAAATCTCCCACAGATAAGGACGCTTACCTCAGAATCTCCTACACATGCATCTGCGGACCTGACCATCTCCCAAAGTTACAGCTGCTGACAGCAAAATCTAGCACAGATACAGCTGCCGACTGCAACGTCTCCCACAGATACAGTCACTTACATCAGAATCTCCCTAAGATATAGCTGCTGAACACACCAAATTCCACAGATAAGTTGCTGATGACACAATCTCCCAAAGAAACATCTGCTAAACCTCATCATCTAGCACGAACACAGCTGCTGACCGCACCAACACCCACAGATACAGCTGCTAACCACACCATCTCCCAAAGATTGATCTGAAAATGCCACCTCCCAGAGTTACAGCTGCTGACTGCATCAAGTCACACAGGTACAGCTGATGACCGCATCATCTACCACAGATAGAGCTGCTGACCGCATCATCTACCATAGATACAGCTGAACACGACATCACCCACAGATACAGCTGCTGACCTCAGCATCTCCCACAGCTAAATGTGCTGACCCCACCATATCCCACAGCTATAGCTGCTCATGTCACCATCTCCCACAGATACAGTTGCTGACCCCAACATCGCCCAAGGATAATGCTGCTGAACTCACCTTCTTCCCCTGATACAGCTACCTAATCTGTTCATCTGCCACAGATAAAGTTGCCTACCCTCATTATATCCCATAGATATAGCTGGTGTCCACAACATCTCCCACAGATAGATCTGAAAACGCCATCTCCCAGAGTTACAGCTGCTGACTGCATTTCTCTCACAGATACAGCTGCTGAACCTGATCATCTCCCACAGATACAGCTGCTGACCGCATCATCTCCCACAGATACAGCTGCTGACCGCACCATCTCCCACAGATACAGCTGTTGACCTCACGAACTCCCACAGATAAAGCTGAAAATGTCACCATTTGCCACAGATATAGCTGCTGACCGCATCGTCACCCGCAGATACAGCTGCTGACCGCAACATCTCCTACACATACAGCTGCTGACCACAACATCTCCCACGGTTACTGCGGCTGACTTCAGCATCTCCCACAGATACAGCTGCCGAGCCCAACATCTTCCAAAGATACAGCTTCTGTCCGCACCATCTCCCAGATACAGTTGCTGATCGCATTGTCTCCCTCAGATACAGCTGCTGACCTCACCACCTCCCACAGATACAGTTGCTGACTGCAAAATCTCCCACATTTAAAGCTGCTGACCACACCATCTCCCACAGATAGATTTAAAAACGTCATCCCCCAGAGTTACAGCTGCTGACCTCATCATCTCCCACAGATATAGCTGCTGATCGCAACATCTCCCCCAGACACAGCCGCTGAACCTCATAATCGCCCACAGATACAGTCGTTACCTCAGAATCTCCCACAGATACAGTTGTTACCTCAGAATCTCCCACAGATACAGCTGCTGACTGCAACATCTCCCACAGATACAGCTGTTGACTGCAACATCTCCCACAGTTACAGCTGATAACCACACCATCTCCCACAGATACAGTCGCTTACATCAGAATCTCCCACAGGTACAGCTGCTGAACACACCATCTCCCACAGATAAGCTGCTGATGACACAATCTCCCAAAGACACACCTGCTGAACCTCATCATCTAGCACGGATACAGCTGCCGACCGCAACTTCTCCCACAGATGCAGCAGCTGAACTCACCATCTGCCCCTGACACAGCTGCTTATTCTGTGCATCTGTCTCAGAGAAAGCTGCTTACCCTCAGCACCTCCCATAGATATAGCTGGTGACCACAATATCTCCCAAAGATAGATTGAAAATGCCATCTTCCAGAGTTACAGCTGCTGACCGCATCATGTCACACAGGTACAGCTGATGACCACATCATCTACCACAGATACAGCTGTTGACCTCACCATCTCCCACAGATACATTTACTGACCGCAAAATCTCCCACAGTTACAGCTGCTGGCCACACCAACTCCCACAGATTGATCTGAAAACGCCATCTCCCAGAGTTACAGCCGCTGAACCTCATAATATCCCACAGATAAAGACGCTTATGTCAGACTCTCCCACAGATGCAGCTGCAGACCTGAGCATCTCCCAAAGATACAGCTGCTGACCAAACTATCCCCACAGATACAGCTGCTGACCGCAACATCTAGCACAAATACAGCTGCTGACTGCAACATCTCCCACAGATACAGCTGCTGATGACACAATCTCCCAAAGACACATCTGCTGAACCTCATCATCTAGCACGGATACAGATGCTGACTGCACCATCTCCCACAGATACAGCTGCTGAACTCACCATCTGCCCCTGACACAGTTGCTTATTATGTGCATCTGCCACAGATAAGGCTGCCTACCCTCAGCACCTCCCACAGATATAGCTGGTGACCACACCATCTCACAAAGATAGATCTGAAAACGCCATCTCCCACAGTTACAGCTGCTGACTGCACCATCTAACACAGATACAGTCGTTTACCTCAGAATTTCCCAGAGATACGGCAGCTGACCACACCATCACCCACAGATGCAGCTTTTGTCCACACCATCTCCCACAGATACAGCTTCTGTCCGCAACATCTCACACAGATACAGCTGCTGACTGCAACATTTCCCACAGATAGAGCTGCCTACCCTCAGCATCTACCATCTCCCACAGATAGATCTGAAAACGCCATCTCCCAGACTTACTGCTGCTGACTGCATCTTCTCCCACAGATCTAGCTGCTGATGTCACCATCTCCCACAGACACAGCTGCTGAACCTCATCATCTCCCAAAGATACAACTGCAGACCGCATCAACTCCCACAGATATAGCTGCTGACCGCACCATCTCGCACAGATACAGCTGCTGACCTCACCATCTCCATCAGATACAGCTGCTGATCACATCTTCTCCCAGAGCTATAGCTGCTGACCTCAACATCATCCACACATAAAAGGTGCTGACCGCACCATCGCGCACAGATACAGCTGTTGGCTGCATCATCTCCCACAGATACAGCTGCTGAACTCACCATCTCGCCCAGATACAGCGGCTTATTCTGTGCATCTGCCACAGATAACGCTGCTTACCTTCTGCAACTCCCACAGATATAGTTGGTGACCACAACATCTCCAACAGATAGATCTGAAAACGCCATCTCCCACAGTTACAGCTGCTGACTGTATCTTCTCTCGCAGATAAAGCTGGTGATGTCACCAGCTCCCACAAAAACAGCTGCTGAAACTCATCATCTCTCACAGATACAGCCGCTGACCGCACCATCGCCCACAGATAGAGATGCTTACGACAATATCTCCCATAGATACAGCTCTGTCCGCACCAACTCCCATCGATACAGCAGCTGACTGCAACAACTACCACAGATACAGATGCTGACCGCTACATCTCCAACAGTTACAGCTGCTGACTGCTGACTGCAAGTTCTCCCACAGTTACAGCTGCTGACCGCACCAACAAACACAGATACAGTCGCTTACCTCAGAATTTCCCAGAGAAAAGGCAGCTGTCCACACCATCACCCACAAATGCAGCTTTTGTCCACACCATCTCCCACAGATACAGCTTCTGTCTGCACAATCTACCACAGATACAGCTGCTGACCGCAACAGCTCCCACAGATACAGCTGCTGACTGCAACATCTTGCACAGATACAGCTGCTGACTGCAACATTTCCCACAGATACAGCTGCTAACCGCATCATTTTCCAAATATACAGCTGCTGCCCTCTCAATCTCCCACAGATAAAGACACTTACCTCATAACCTCCCACAGATACAGCTGCTGACTGCACTATGCCCCACAGATACAGTGCTGACCGCTACATCTAGCACAGATACAGCTGCTAACATTACCATCTCCCACAGATAAAGCTGCTGATGTCACCATCTCCTACACACAGCTGCTGAACCTCACCATCTCCTACAGATACAGTCGCTTACCTCAGAATCTCCCACAGAGACAGCTGCTGAACACACCATCTCCAAAAGATACAGCTGAACAGGCCATCTCACACAGATATAGCCACTGACTGCACTATCGCCTACAGATACTAATGCTTACCACAAAATCTCCCATAGATACAGCTTTTGTCTGCACCAACTCCCACCAATACAGCAGCTTACTGCAACAACATCCATAGATACAGATACTAATCGCTACTTCTCCCAAAGTTACAGCTGCTGACTGCATCATCTCCCACAGTTACAGCTGCTGAGCGCACCATCTCCCACAGCTACAGTCGCTTACCTCAGAACTTCCCAGAGATACAGCAGCTAACCATACCTTCACTCACAGATGAAGCTTCTGTCCGCATCATCTCCCACAGATACAGCTGCTGACCTCACCATCTCCCAAAGATTCAGCGGCTAGTTCTCTGCATCTCCCACAGATACAGCTGCCTACCCTCAGCATCTCCCACAGATACAGCTGGTGACCACACCATCTCCCAAAGGTAGATCTGAAAATGCCAACTCCCAGAGTTACAGCTGCTGACTGCATCTTCTCCCACAGATCTAGCTGCTGGTGTCACCATCTCCCACAGATACAGCTGCTGAACCTCATCATCTCACACAGATACAACTGCTGACCGCACCAACTCCCACAGATACAGCTGCTGACCTCACCATCTCCATCGGATACAGCTGCTGATCACATCTTCTCCCACAGCTATAGCTGCTGACATCAACATCATTCACACATAAAGGTGCTGACCGCACCATATCCCACAGATAAAGCTGCTGATGTCACCATCTCCCACAGATACAGCTGCTGAACTCACCATCTCGCCCAGATACAGCGGCTTATTCTGTGCATCTGCCACAGAGAAGGCTGCCTACCATCTGCAACTCCCACAGATATAACTGGTGACCACAACATCTCCAACAGATAGATCTGAAAACTCCAGCTGCTGACTGTATCTTCTCCCGCATATAAAGCTGGTGATGTCACCAGCTCCCACAAAAACAGCTGCTGAAACTCATCATCTCTCATAGATACAGCCGCTGACCGTACCATCGCCCACAGACAGAGATGCTTACGACAATATCTCCCATAGATACAGCTGCTGTCCGCACCAACTCCCATCAATACAGCAGCTGACTTCAACAACTACCACAGATACAGCTGCTGACAGCACCATCTACCACAGATGCAGTCGCTTACCTCAGAATTTCCCAGAGATACGGCAGCTGACCACACCATCACCCACAAATGCAGCTTTTGTCCACACCATCTCCCACAGATACAGCTTCTGTCTGCACAATCTACCACAGATACAGCTGCTGACCGCAACAGCTCCCACAGATACAGCTGCTGACTGCAACATCTTGCACAGATACAGCTGCTGACTGCAACATTTCCCACAGATACAGCTGCTAACCGCACCATCTCCCTCAATACAGCTGCTGACTGCAACATTTCCCACAGATACAGCTGCTGACCACACCATCTCCCACAGTTACAGCTGCTGACTGCAACATCTCCCACAGATACAGCTGCTGACCGCATCATTTCCCAAATATACAGCTGCTGCCCTCTTAATCTCCCACAAATAGACACTTACCTCATAACCTCCCACAGATACAGCTGCTGACCAAATCATTTCCTAAAGATACAGCTGCTGACCGCAACATCTCCCACAGATACAGCTGCTGACTGTAACATCTCCAACACAGCTTCTGTCCGCACCATCTCCCATGGATACAGCTGCTGACCGCAACATCTCCCACTGATATTACTGTTGAACACACCATCTCCCACAGACACTGCTGCTGATCGCAATGTCTCCCACGGTAACAACTGTTGACCGCATCGTCTCGCACGGACACAGGTGCTGACCTCACCATCTCCCACAGACATTGCTGAACCTCATCATTTCGCACAGATACAGCTGGTGACCGCAGCATCTCCACAGATACTGCTGCTGACCGCATCATTTCCCAAATATACAGCTGCTGCCCTCGCCATCTCCCACAGATAAAGACGCTAACCTCAGAATCTCCCAAAGATACAGCTGTTGACCACACCATCTCCCACAGATAGATCTGAAAACGCCACCTCCCAGACTTACAGTTGCTGACCTCATCATATCCCACAGATCTTGCTGCTGATGTCACCATCTCCTACAGATACATCTGGTGACAGCAACATCGCACATAGTTACAGTTGCTGACCGTACCATCACCCATAATACAAATACTGACCGCAACATCTCCCACAGATACAGCTGCTGAACTCACCAACTCGCCCAGGTACAGCGGCTTATTCTGTGCATCTGTCACAGATAAGGCTGCCTACCCTCTGCAACTCCCACAGATATAACTGGTGACCACAACATCTTCAACAGATAGATCTGAAAACGCCATCTCCCAGAGTTACAGCTGCTGACTGCAAATTCTCTCACAGATAAAGCTGCTGATGTCATCATCTCCCACAAAAGCAGCTGCTGAACATCATCATCTCACACAGATACAGAAGCTTACTACGAAATCTCCCAAAATCTTTTGTCTGCACCAACTCCAACAGATACAGCTGCTGACCGCACCATCTCCCACAGATACAGTCGCTTAACTCCAAAATTCCCAGAGATACAGCAGCTGACCACACCATCACCCACAGATACAGCTTCTGTCCGTACCATCTCCCAAAGATACAGCTGCTAACCTTACCATCTTCCACAGATAAAGCTGCTGATGTCACCATCTCCTAGACACAGCTGCTGAACCTCACCATCTTCCACAGATACAGTCGCTTACCTCAGAATCTCCCACAGAGACAGCTGCTGAACACACCATCTCCAAAAGGTACAGCTGAACAGGCCATCTCACACAGATATAGCCGCTGACCGCACTATCACCCACAGATACTGATGCTTACCACAAAATCTCCCATAGATACAGCTTTTGTCTGCACCAACTCCCACCGATACAGCAGCTGACTGCAACAACACCCAAAGATACAGATTCTGATCGCTACATCTCCCAAAGTTACAGCTGGTGACTGCATCATCTCCCACAGTTACAGCTGCTGAGCGCACCATCTCCCACAGCTACAGTCGCTTACCTTAGAACTTCCCAGAGATACAGCAGCTGACCACACCTTCACCCACAGATAAAGCTTCTGTCCGCATCATCTCCCACAGAAACAGTTGCTGACCACACCATTTCCCACAGCTACAGCAGCTAAACTTACCATCTCGCACAGATACAGTTGCTGATGTCAACATCTCACACAGACACAGCTGCTGAACCTCATCATCTCCCACAGATACAGATGCTGACCGCACCATCTCCCAAAAATACAGCTGCTGACCGCACCATCACCCACAGATAGATCTGAAAACGCCACCTCCCAGAGTTACATTTGCTGACCTCATCATCTCCCACAGATATAGCTGCTGATGTCACCATCTCCCACAGATACAGCTGCTGACCGCACCATCACCCATAATACAAATGCTGACCGCAACATCTCCCACAGATACAGCTGCTGAACTCACCAACTTGCCCAGGTACAGCGGCTTAATCTGTGCATCTGCCACAGATAAGGCAGCCTACCCTCTGCAACTCCCACAGATATAGCTGGTAACCACAACTTCTCCAACAGATAGATCTGAAAACGCCATCTCCCACAGTTACAGCTGCTGACTGTATCTTCTCCCGCAGATAAAGCTGGTGATGTCACCATCTCCTACAAAAGCAGCTGCTGAACATCATCATCTCACACAGATACACCCACTGACCGCACTATTGCCCACAGATACAGATGCTTCCCACAAAATCTCCCAAAATCTTTTGTCTGCACCAACTCCAACAGATACAGCTGCTGACCACACCATCTCCCACAGATACAGTCTCTTACCTCAGAAATTCCAAGAGATACAGCAGCTGACCACACCGTCACCCACAGATAAAGCTTCTGTCCATACCATCGCCCAAAGATACAGCTGCTAACATTACCATCTCCCACAGATAAAGCTGCTGATGTCACCATCTCCTAGACACAGCTGCTGAACCTCACCATCTCCCACAGATACAGTCGCTTACCTCAGAATCTCCCACAGAGACAGCTGCTGCACACACAATCTCCAAAAGATACAGCTGAACAGGCCATCTCACACAGATATAGCCGCTGACCGCATTATCGCCCACAGATACTGATGCTTACCACAAAATCTCCCATAGATACAGCTTTTGTCTGCACCAACTCCCACCGATACAGCAGCTGACTGCAACAACTCCCAAAGATACAGATGCTGACCGCTACATCTCCCAAAGTTACAGCTGGTGACTGCATCATCTCCCACAGTTATAGCTGCTAAGCGTACCATCTCCCACAGATAAAGCTTCTGTCTGCATCATCTCCCACAGAAAGAGTTGCTGACCACACCATTTCCAACAGCTACAGCAGCTAAACTTACCATCTCCCACAGATACAGCTGCTGATGTCAACATTTCACACAGACACAGCTGCTGAACCTCATCATCTCCCATAGATGCAGCTGCTGACCGCAACATCTCCCACAGATACAGCTGCTGACCACAACATCTCCCACAGATACAGCTGCTGACCACAACTTCTCCCAGATACAGCTGCTGATCTCACCATCTCCCCCATATACAGCTGCTTATTCTGTGCATCTGCCACAGGTAAAGGTGCCTACCCTCACCATCTCCCACAGACATAGCCGCTGAACCTCATAATCTCCCACAGATACAGCTGCTGACTGCATCGTCTCCCACAGATACAGCTGCTGACCTTACCATCTCCCACAGACTTTGCTGCTGACCGCATCGTCTCCCACAGATACAACTGCTGACCTCACCATCTCCCACAGACATTGCTGCTGACCACAACATCTCCCAGAGTTACAGCTGCTGACTGCATCGTCTCCCACAGATACAGCTGCTGCTGTCAACATCTCACACAGACACATCAGCTGAACCTCATCATTTCGCACAGATGCAGCTGCTGACTGCACCATGTCCCATAGATACAGTTGCTGACACTCAGCATCTCCCACAGATACAGCCGAACACACCGTCTACCACAGATACAGCTGCTGCCATCACCATCTCTCACAGATACTGTCGATTACCTTAGAATCTCCCACAGATAAAGCTGCTGACCGCATCTTCTCCCACAGATACAGCTGCTGACCTCACCATCTCCCATAGATACAGCTGCTGACCTCACCATCTCCCAAAGATTCAGTGGCTTGTTCTCTGCAACTCCCACAGATATAGCTGCCTACCCTCAGCAGCTCCCACAGATATAGCTGGTGACCACACCATCTCCCAAAGGTAGATCTGAAAACACCAACTCCCAGAGTTACAGTTGCTGACTGCATCTTCTCCCACAGATAAAGCTGCTGATCTCACCATCTCCCACAGACACAGCTGCTGAACATCATCATCTCCCAAAGACATAACTGCTGACCGCATCAACTCCCACAGATATAGCTGCCGACCGCACATGTCGCACAGATACACCATCTCCGTCAGATACAGCTGCTGATCACATCATCTCCCACAGTTATATCTGCTGACATCAACATCATCCACACATAAAGGTGCTGACTGCATCATCTCCCACAGATACAGTTGCTGAACTCACCATCTCGCCCAGATACAGCAACTTATTCTGCGCATCTGTCACAGATAAGGCTGCTTACCCTCTGCAACCCCCACAGATATAGTTGGTGACCACAACATCTCCAACAGATAGTTCTGAAAACGCCACCTCCCAGAGTTACATTTGCTGACCTCATCATCTCCCACAGATATAGCTGCTGATATCACCATCTCCCACAGATACACTTGCTGACCGCACCATCACCCATAATACAAATGCTGACCGCAACATCTCCCACAGATACAGCTGCTGAACTCACCAACTCGCCCAGGTACAGCAGCTTATTCTGTGCATCTGCCACAGAAAAGGCTGCCTACCCTCTGCAACTCCCACAAATATAAATGGTGACCACAACATCTCCAACAGATAGATCTGAAAACGCCATCTCCCACAGTTACAGCTGCTGACTGTATCTTCTCCCGCAGATAAAGCTGGTGATGTCACCATCTCCTACAAAAGCAGCTGCTGAACATCATCATCTCACACAGATACACCCACTGACCGCACTATCGCCCACAGATACAGATGCTTCCCACAAAATCTCCCAAAATCTTTTGTCTGCACCAACTCCAACAGATACAGCTGCTGACCACACCATCTCCCACAGATACAGTCGCTTACCTCAGAAATTCCCAGAGATACAGCAGCTGACCACACCGTCACCCCCAGATAAAGCTTCTGTCCGTACCATCTCCCAAAGATACAGCTGCTAACATTACCATCTCCCACAGATAAAGCTGCTGATGTCACCATCTCCTAGACACAGCTGCTGAACCTCACCATCTCCCACAGATACAGTCGCTTACCTCAGAATCTCCCACAGAGACAGCTGCTGCACACACAATCTCCAAAAGATACAGCTGAACAGGCCATCTCACACAGATATAGCCGCTGACCGCATTATCGCCCACAGATACTGATGCTTACCACAAAATCTCCCATAGATACAGCTTTTGTCTGCACCAACTCCCACCGATACAGCAGCTGACTGCAACAACTCCCAAAGATACAGATGCTGACCGCTACATCTCCCAAAGTTACAGCTGGTGACTGCATCATCTCCCACAGTTATAGCTGCTAAGCGCACCATCTCCCACAGACACAGCTTCTGTCTGCATCATCTCCCACAGAAAGAGTTGCTGACCACATCATTTCCAACAGCTACAGCAGCTAAACTTACCATCTCCCACAGATACAGCTGCTGATGTCAACATTTCACACAGACACAGCTGCTGAACCTCATCATCTCCCATAGATGCAGTTGCTGACCGCAACATCTCCCACAGATACAGCTGCTGACCACAACATCTCCCACAGATACAGCTGCTGACCACAACTTCTCCCAGATACAGCTGCTGATCTCACCATCACCCCCATATGCAGCTGCTTATTCTGTGCATCTGCCACAGATAAAGGTGCCTACCCTCAGCATCTCCCACAGATATTGCTGGTGATCACACCATCTCCCACAGATAGATCTGAACGCACCATCTCCCACAAATACAGCTTCTGTCCGCACCATCTCCCATAGACATAGCCGCTGAGCCTCATAATCTCCCACAGATAAAGCTGCTGACCTCAACATCTCCCACAGACATTGCTGCTGACCGCAACATCTCCCACAGATACAGCTGCTGACCGCATCGTCTCCCACAGATACAGCAGCTGCTGTCAACATCTCACACAGACACATCTGCTGAACCTCATCATTTCGCACAGATGCAGCTGCTGAATGCATCGTCTCCTACAAATGCAGCTGCTGACCGCACCATGTCCCATAGATACAGCTGCTGACACTCAGCATCTCCCACAGATACAGCTGAACACACCATCTACCACAGATACAGCTGCTGCCATCACCATCTCTCACAGATACTGTCGATTACCTTAGAATCTCCCACAGATATAGCTGCTAACCGCACCATCTCCCACAGATAAAGCTGCTGACCGCATCTTCTCCCACAGATACAGCTGCTGACCTCACCATCTCCCATAGATACAGCTGCTGACCTCACCATCTCCCAAAGATTCAGCGGCTTGTTCTCTGCAACTCCCACAGTTTTAGCTGCCTACCCTCAGCATCTCCCACAGATATAGCTGGTGACCACACCATCTCCCAAAGGTAGATCTGAAAACACCAACTCCCAGAGTTACAGTTGCTGACTGCATCTTCTCCCACAGATAAAGCTGCTGATCTCACCATCTCCCACAGACACAGCTGCTGAACATCATCATCTCCCAAAGACATAACTGCTGACCGCATCAACTCCCACAGATATAGCTGCTGACCGCAAATCTCGCACAGATACACCATCTCCGTCAGATACAGCTGCTGATCACATCATCTCTCACAGCTATATCTGCTGACATCAACATCATCCACACATAAAGGTGCTGACTGCATCATCTCCCACAGATACAGTTGCTGAACTCACCATCTCGCCCAGATACAGCGGCTTATTCTGTGCATCTGTCACAGATAAGGCTGCTTACCCTCTGCAACTCCCACAGATATAGTTGGTGACCACAACATCTCCAACAGATAGATCTGAAAACGACATCTCCCACAGATACAGCTGCTGACCGCACCGTCACCCATAATACAAATGCTGACCGCAATAGCTCCCACAGATACAGCTGCTGAACTCACCAACTCGCCTAGGTACAGCAGCTTATTCTGTGCATCTGCCACAGATAAGGCTGCCTACCCTCTGCAACTCCCACAGATATAGCTGGTGACCACAACATCTCCAACAGATAGATCTGAAAACGCCATCTCCCACAGTTACAGCTGCTGACTGTATCTTCTCCCGCAGATAAAGCTGGTGATGTCACCATCTCCTACAAAAGCAGCTGCTGAACATCATCATCTCACACAGATACACCCACTGACCGCACTGTCGCCCACAGATACAGATGCTTCCCACAAAATCTCCCAAAATCTTTTGTCTGCACCAACTCCAACAGATACAGCTGCTGACCACACCATCTCCCACAGATACAGTCGCTTACCTCAGAAATTCCAAGAGATACAGCAGCTGACCACACCGTCACCCCCAGATAAAGCTTCTGTCCGTACCATCTCCCAAAGATACAGCTGCTAACATTACCATCTCCCACAGATAAAGCTGCTGATGTCACCATCTCCTAGACACAGCTGCTGAACCTCACCATCTCCCACAGATACAGTCGCTTACCTCAGAATCTCCCACAGAGACAGCTGCTGCACACACAATCTCCAAAAGATACAGCTGAACAGCCCATCTCACACAGATATAGCTGCTGACCGCATTATCACCCACAGATACTGATGCTTACCACAAAATCTCCCATAGATACAGCTTTTGTCTGCACCAACTCCCACCGATACAGCAGCTGACTGCAACAACTCCCAAAGATACAGATGCTGACCGCTACATCTCCCAAAGTTACAGCTGGTGACTGCATCATCTCCCACAGAAACAGTTGCTGACCACACCATTTCCAACAGCTACAGCAGCTAAACTTACCATCTCCCACAGATACAGCTGCTGATGTCAACATTTCACACAGACACAGCTGCTGAACCTCATCATCTCCCATAGATGCAGCTGCTGACCGCAACATCTCCCACAGATACAGCTGCTGACCGCAACATCTCCCACAGATACAGCTGCTGCCATCACCATCTCTCACAGATACTGTCGATTACCTTAGAATCTCCCACAGATATAGCTGCTAACCGCACCATCTCCCACAGATAAAGCTGCTGACCGCATCTTCTCCCACAGATACAGCTGCTGACCTCACCATCTCCCATAGATACAGCTGCTGACCTCACCATCTCCCAAAGATTCAGTGGCTTGTTCTCTGCAACTCCCACAGATATAGCTGCCTACCCTTAGCAGCTCCCACAGATATAGCTGGTGACCACACCATCTCCCAAAGGTAGATCTGAAAACGCCAACTCCCAGAGTTACAGTTGCTGACTGCATCTTCTCCCACAGATAAAGCTGCTGATCTCACCATCTCCCACAGACACAGCTGCTGGACCTCATCATCGCCCAAAGACATAACTGCTGACCGCATCAACTCCCACAGATATAGCTGCTGACCGCACATCTCGCACAGATACACCATCTCCGTCAGATACAGCAGCTGATCACATCATCTCCCACAGCTATATCTGCTGACATCAACATCATCTACACATAAAGGTGCTAACTGCATCATCTCCCACAGATACAGTTGCTGAACTCACCATCTCGCCCAGATACAACGGCTTATTCTGTGCATCTGTCACAGATAAGGCTGCTTAACCTCTGCAACTCCCATAGATAAAGTTGGTGACCACAACATCTCCAACAGATAGATCTGAAAACGCCACCTCCCAGAGTTACATTTGCTGACCGCATCAACTCCCACAGATATAGCTGCTGACTGTAGCATCTCGCACAGATACAGCTGCTGACCTCACCATCTCCATCAGATACAGCTGCTGATCACATCTTCTCCCAGAGATATAGCTGCTGACCTCAACATCATCCACACATAAAGGTGCTGACTGCACCATCTCGCACAGATACAGCTGTTGGCTGCATCATCTCCCACAGATACAGCTGCTGACCACTACATCTCCCACAGACACATCTGCTGACCACAGCTTCACCCGCACATACAGCTGCTGACATCTGCAACTCCCTACTTTACAGCTGCTGACCACACCATCTTCCAGAGGTGCAGCTGCTGACCGCACCAACCCCAACATATACAGATGCTGACCCTCATCATCTCTGACAGATACAGCTACTGACCTCACCATATCCCACAGATACAGCTGCTGACCTCACCATGTCCCACAGATACAGCTGCTGACCTCAACATCTCCCATAGATGCAGCTGTGACCTCAAAATCTCCGACAGATACAGCTGCTGACCGCACCATCTCCCACTGATGCAGCTGCGGACCACAACACCTCCCACAGACACAGCTGCTTACCACACCATCTCACAGACACAGCGATGGCCATAATATCTCCCTCACATGGAGCTGCTGACCTCTGCAACTCCCAAATTTACAGCTGCTGACCACACCATCTCCCAGAGGTACAGATGCTGACCGCACCATCCCCAACATACACAGATGCTGACCTCACCATCTCCCACAGATACAGCTGCTGACCACACCATCTCCCACAGTTACAGTTGCTGACCGTACCATCTCCTACAATTACAGTTGCTGACCGCATCATCTGCCACAAATAAAGGTGCTGATGTCACCATCTCCCACAGGTACAGCTGCTGACCGCATCATCTCTCACAGATACAGCTGCTGATCACAACATCTCTCACAGATACAGCTGCTGACCACACCATCTCCCACAGGTACAGCTGCTGACCGCATCATCTCCCACTGATGCAGCTGCGGACCACAACACCTCCCACAGACACAGCTGCTTACCACACCATCTCACAGACACAGCGATGGCCATAATATCTCCCTCACATGGAGCTGCTGACCTCTGCAACTCCCAAATTTACAGCTGCTGACCACACCATCTCCCAGAGGTACAGATGCTGACCGCACCATCCCCAACATACACAGATGCTGACCTCACCATCTCCCACAGATACAGCTGCTGACCACACCATCTCCCACAGTTACAGTTGCTGACCGTACCATCTCCTACAATTACAGTTGCTGACCGCATCATCTGCCACAAATAAAGGTGCTGATGTCACCATCTCCCACAGGTACAGCTGCTGACCGCATCATCTCTCACAGATACAGCTGCTGATCACAACATCTCTCACAGATACAGCTGCTGACCACACCATCTCCCACAGGTACAGCTGCTGACCGCATCATCTCTCACAGATACAGCTGCTGATCGCAACATCTCCCACAGGTACAGCTGCTGACCGCATCATCTCTCACAGATACATCTGCTGATCGCAACATCTCTCACAGATACAGCTGCTGACCGCATCATCTCCCACAGATAAAGCTGCTAACGGCAACATCTCCTTCAGATACAGCTGCTGACCGCAACATCTCTCACAGATACAGCTGCTGATCACACAATATCCCACAGATACAGTTGCTGACCTCGACAGCTCCCACGGATACAGCTGCTGACCACAACATCTCCCATAGACGCATTTGCTTACCAAACCATCTCCCACACACACAGCTGCTGACCACACCATCTCACTCAAAAACAGCTGCTGACCTCTGCAACTCCCAACTTTACAGCTGCTGACCACACCATCCCCAACATATATAGATGCTGGTCTCAACATCTCCCACAGATACAGATGCTGACCCTCAGCATCTCCCATAGATACAGCTGCTGACCTCACCATCTCCAACGGATACAGCTGCTGACCGCACCATCTCCCAGAGACACAGCAGCTGACCACACCATCTCTCTCACAAACAGCTGCTGACCTCTGCAACTCCCAAATTTACAGCTGCTGACCACACCATCCTCCACAGTTACAGCTGCTATACACTCCATTTCCCACCGATGTCGCTGCTGACCACACCATTTGCCTATCATACAGCTGCTGACCTCTGCAACTCCCAACTGTAAAGCTGCTGACCACACCATCTCCCAGAGGTACAGAGGCTGACCGCACCTCCAGAACATGCACAGATGCTGACCCTCATCTTCTCCCACAGATACAGCTGCTGGTCGCATCATCTCCCATAGTTACAGCTGCTGACCGCACCATCTCCCACAGGTACAGGTTCTGACCGCAACATCTCCAATAGATACAGCTGCTGACCGCACCATCTTCACTAGATACAGCAGCTGACCACAACATCTCCCACAGATACAGCTGCTGACCACATCATCTCCCACACATACAGCTGCAGACCACAACATCTCCCACATATCCAGCTGTTCCCCTTAGCACCTCCGACAGCTACTGCTGCTGACCGCACCATCTCCCACAGATACAGCTGCTGACAACTGCAACTCCCAGCAATACAGCTGCTGACCGCACCATCCCCAAAATTTACAGATGCTGACCCTCATCATTTCCGACAGATTCAGCTGCTGACCGCACCATCTCCCACAGATAAAGCTGCTGACCACAACATTTCCCACAGATACAGCAGTTGACCACACCATCTCCCGCACATACAGCTGCTGGCATCTGAACTCCCAACTTTACAGCTGCTGACCACACCATTTCCCAGAGGTGCAGCTGCTGACTGCACCATCCCCATCATATAAGGATGCTGACCCTCATCATCTCCCACAGATACAGCTGCTGATCATATCATCTCCCACACATGCAGCTGCTGCCCACACCATCTCACAGACACAGCTGCTGACCACAATATCTCCCTCACATAGAGCTGCTGACCTCTGCAACTCCCAAATTTACAGTTGCTGACCACACCATCTCCCAGAGGTACAGACGCTGACTGCACCATCTCCAATATACACAGATGCTGACCTCACCGTCTACCACAGAAACAGCTGCTGACCGCACCATCTCCCACGGTTACAGCTGCTGACCGCACCTTCTCCCACAGTTACAGTTGCTGACCGCACCATCTCCCACAGATGCAGCTGCTGTCCGCACCATTCCCACATTTACAGCTGCTGACCGCACCATCTCCCAAAGATACAACTGCTGACCACACCACCGCACACAGACACAGTTGCAGACCACACCATCTCCCACAGATGCACCTGCTGACCACTACATCTCCAACAGATGCAGCTGCTTACCACACTGTCACCCTCATATACAGCAGCTGACCTCTGCAACCCACAAATTTACAGCTGCTGACCACACCATTCCCCACAGTTACAGATGCTGAACGCACCATCTTCCGCCGATGCAGCTGCTGACCACCTCATCTCCCATATATACAGATGTTGACCCTCATCACCTCCCACAGATACAGCTGCTGACTATACTATCTCCCACAGATACAGCTGCTGACCTCACCATCCCCACAGATACAGCTGCTGACCTCACCATCTCCCACAGATACAGCTGCTGACCTCAACATCTCCCACAGATACAGCTGCTGACCTCACCATCTCCCACAGATACAGCTGCTGACCTCACCATCTCCCACAGATACAGCTGCAGACATTACCATCCCCCACAGATACAGCTGCTGACCCTCAACATCTCCCACAGATACAGCTGCTGACCTCACTTACTCCCACAGATCACAGAATCATACATTGCAGAAGAGTCCCTTCAGCCCATTGAGTCTGCACCGACACATTAGAAACACCTGACCTACTTACCTAATCCCATTTATCAGCTCTTGGCCCATAGCCTTGAATGTTATGATGTGCCAAGTTCTCATCCAGGTATTTTTTAAAGGATGTTAGGCAACCCGCCTCCACCAGCCTCTCAGACCATCACCTCCCTCTGGGTAAAACAGCTTTTCCAAACATCCCCTCTAAGCCTTCTGCCCCTCACCTTGAACTAATGTCCCCTCGTGACTGACCCTTCAACTAAGGGGAACAGCTGCTCCCTATCCACCCTGTCCATGCCCCTCATGATCTTGTACACCTCGATCAGGTCACCCCTCAGTCTTCTCTGCTCCAACAAAAACAACCCAATTCTATCCAACCTCTCTTCATAACTTTAATGTTTCATCCCAGGCAACATCCTGGTGAACCTCCTCTGCAACCCCTCCAGTGCAGTCACATCCTTCCTATAATGTGGCGACCAGAACTGCACACAGTACTCCAGCTGTGGCCTCATCAAGGTTCTATACAACTCCAACATGACCTCCCTACTTTTGTAATCTCTGCCCCGTTTGATCAAGGCAAGTATCCCATATGCCTTTTTCATCACCCCATTAACATGCCCTCCGCCTTCAGAGATCTATGGACACACACGCCAATGTCCCCTTGTTCCTCAGAACTTCCTAGTGTCATGCCGTTCATTGAATACTTCCTTGTCAAATTACTCATTCCAAAGTGTATCACCTCACACTTTTCAGGGTTAAATTCCATCTGCCACTTATCTGCCCATTTTACCATCCTGTCTATATCTTCCTGTAGCCCAAGACACTCAACCTCATTGTTAACCACCTGGCCAATCTTTGTGTCATCCACAAATTTACTAATCCTAACCCCCACACATTCATCTATGTTGTTTCTATAAATGACAAACAGTAGGGGACCCGGCATAGATCCCTGTGGTATGCCATGGGACATTGGTTTCCAGTCACTAAAGCATCCTTCTGTCATCACCCTCTGTCTTCTACAACTAAACCGATTTTGAATCCACCTTATCAAATTACCCTGTATCCCATGTGCATTTGCCTACTTTATAAGTCTCCCATGTGGGACCTTGTTAAAGGCTTTGCTGAAATTTATTTAAACTACACCAACTGCACTACCCTCATCTACACACCTGGTCACCTCCTCAAAAAATTTAATCGAATTTGTTAGGCATGACCTCCCTCTGACAAAACCATGCTGACTATCCCTGATCAAATCTTGCCTTTCCAAGTGGAGATAGATTCTCTCCTTCAGAATTTTCCCCAATAGTTTCCCTACCACTGACATGAGACTCACTAGCCTGTAGTTCCCTGGCTTATCTCTACAACCCTTCTTAAATAGTGGACCCACATTAGCTATTTCCAATCCTCTGCTACCTCTCCCGTGACCAGAGAGGGATTAAAAATCTGGGTCAGAACCCCTGCGATCTCCTCCCTTGCCTCCCTCAGTAGTCTGGGACACAAAACACAGAATTACAGAATCATAGAATCACAGAATCACAGAGCAGAAGAGGCCCTTCGGCCCATCGAGTCTGCACCGACACATGAGAAACACCTGACTGACCTACCTAATCCCATTTATCAGCACTTGGCCCATAGCCTTGAATGTTATGACGTGCCAAGTGCTCATCCAGGTAATTTTTAAACGATGTGAGTCAATCCGCCTCTACCACCCTCCCAGGCAGTGCATTCCAGATCTGAAGATTTGTCCACTTTTAAGCCTGCCAACGCCTCCAATACCTTGTCACTCCCCATATCAATTTGCTCAAGAACCTCGCAGTCTCTCTCCCCAAGTTCAAAATCTTCATCCTCCTCCTCTTGGGTGAAGATGGACGTGAAGTATTTATTCAACACTCTAGTGATGTCCTCTGGCTCCACCCATAGATCCCTTATGGGCCCTAATCTTTCCCTGGTTACCCTCTTCCCATTGATATATTTACAGAATATCTTGGGATTTTCCCTACTTTTACCAGCCAGAGCTTTCTCATATCCCTTCTTTGCTCTCCTAATTACTTTCTTAAGCCCCAATTACAGCTGCTGACACTCACCATCTCCCACAGTTACAGCTGCTGACCACACCATCTTCCACAGGTACAGCTGCTGACCTCACCATCTCCCACAGTTGCAGCTGCTGACCTCACCATCTCCCACAGATACAGCTGCTGAACTCACCATCTCACACAGATACAGCTGCTGACCACAACATCTTCCACAGATACAGCTGCTGACCTCACCATCCCCCACAGATACAGCTGCTGAACTCACCATCTCACACAGATACAGCTGCTGACCACACCATCTTCCACAGATACAGCTGCTGACCTCACCATCCCCCACAGATACAGCTGCTGAACTCACCATCTCACACAGATACAGCTGCTGACCTCACCATCTTCCACAGATACAGTTGCTGAACTCACCATCTCCCACCAATACAGATTCTTACCGCACCATCTCTCACAAATACAGCTGCTGACTGCATCATCTATCCCAGATACAGCTGCTGACTGCACCATCTCCCACAGATACAGCTGCTGACCACACCATCTCCCGCCAATACAGATTCTGACCGCACCATCTCCCACAGATACAGCAGTTTGTTACCTTGCTGACCTTTTTTGTGTTGCAGATGCCCTCTGTTCCCCTGCTTCTTATGCAATATTTGCAGGAGAAATTTGGGCACAACGATGATGTGAATTCAAGAAAGCCCATCAATTGTAGGCTACCTCACAGATGTAATTTCCATGATTAAGTTTAGAGGACTGTTATAATGCTAGAAGGGTTTTTAATATTCTGCACACATCTCATAGATTTTCAGGGAGATGGTGGTACATATGGCAGGAATTTCATCCCTTTTTTCTCATTTTGCCTCCTTATATTCAGGAGAAATTCCATGGAAAGTTTATATTCACATACAAGCAGAGTTTTTATCAAATTGGTAGTAATAGTTATGGCAGGAGAAATGCCTGATCTAAAGTGTAAAATCCCAAATTAGGTGACCCTCGCATCCAGAATGCAATGCAGCTGTTAGTTTTATTGGGTGAAGAGGGCGCTGATGCCCAATGCGCTCATATAGGGATAGACAAGTGGACAGCATATTATCTTGTGTAAAACAAAAACAAAAACAGAATTACCTGGAAAAACTCAGCAGGTCTGGCAGCATCGGCGAAGAAGAAAAGAGTTGACATTTCGAGTCCTCATGACCCTTCGACAGAACTTGAGTTCGAGTCCAAGAAAGAGTTGATATATATTCTATATATATTTCAACTCTTTCTTGGACTCGAACTCAAGTTCTGTCGAAGGGTCATGAGGACTCGAAACGTCAACTCTTTTCTTCTCCGCCGATGCTGCCAGACCTGCTGAGTTTTTCCAGGTAATTCTGTTTTTGTTTTTGTTTTGGATTTCCAGCATCCACAGTTTTTTTGTTTTTATATTATCTTGTGTGTCTGGTCAGGCCAATAAATCTATTTGCAGCTAGCTTCCTCCACGTTGTTTCCTCCCACAAAGACCCAGCTGTCAATCCTTCCATTGCTGAAATTTTCAGACGGAGTGTTTCTGAATGGCTTTGGACATTGTTTTTTTGGTGATATTTTGCTATTTCATTCTTAGTTCTTTGGCTGTCCGCTCCAGATACTCCAGTGAAAGACAATGTTGAAAAGTGGGGCAAAAGTCACACATGGAATAATAGAATCATTGAATGATGCAGCATGTAGAAGGAGGCAATTCATCTCATCATGTCTTTGTCAGTGTTTTGAGCACTCCTCTGTTCTTTCTACATAGTAACGCAGTCTCACCTTCTTTTAAATATTTATCCCATTCCCTTTCGGTAGATGCTATTAATTCTGCTTCCACCACTTTCAGGCAGTGCATTCCAGATCATAACAACTCATTACATAAATAAAAATTCTCCACGTTGGTCTTCTGGTTCTTTTGTTTATTATCTTGTATCCAAGTCCTCTAGTTACCGAACATTCTGCCACTGGAAAAATAGTTTATCCCTAATTACTTTGTCAAGCCCTCTCATTATTTTGATCACCTACATTAAATTTCTCCTCAACCTGTTTTGAGGAGAACAATCCCAGCTTCTATAGTTTCTTCACCTATCCAAAGTCCTTGATCCCTGGTACCAGTTTAATAAATCTCTTTTTCACTCTCTGCAGTGATTTCACATCTTTCCTACAGCATGTTGCCCAGAATTATAGACAATGGGTGGAATTTTCCCAGATTTGCACCAAGTGTGGTGGCGGGCGGGTAAGCTGGAGTACTACTCGCTAATGAAAATGGCGGGTTTTCACGCTGTATCTTCCCAAGGCCACCTCATTATATATTCACTCCCGCAAAACGCGCTGTTTCCATGGCGAGCAGGATCTCATTCACCCGCTCACCATCACCCCACTGTTACATCATGCCGGCCGCCATCTTTAAAAGGCAGCCGCCAGCAAAATGCTCACCGCCATCAGCTCACCACCGTTGCCTGGGAGACATGGCCAGCAAAGGCAAAAAGACTGCAGCCTCCCCGCTTCAACAATAAGTCCCTCAAGCAACTGTTGGATGCTGTGGAGGCCGCCAGGATGTGCTCTATCCCCGCTCTGGCCGCAGGGTGGGCAGCAATGTCACCAACCTGGCTTGGGAGGCAGTGGTAGCGGTGGTCAGCGTAAACACCCTGCAGAGGAGGACAGCCACCCAGTGCTGCAAAAGGGTGAATGATCTCCTCCGTTCCTCCTGGGTAAGTCACTCTTTTCATCACTCCCAACTCACACATTCACAAACCCATCACACATCCACAGGGCCCTCACTCACTGCCAGTTCAAGGGACATCACCATTCACTCTTTCACATTCACTGTCATTGTCCTCATCCCGTCCATGGTACCACTCACCACCCACACAGGCCAGGCATCCTTATCATCTGGCCCGGCAGGCATCCTGATACACTCTCCGCATCTCTATCCATGCAGGACAAGCTGGTTCACAACAAGAGGGAGAGGTCACAGACAGGTAGAGGGATGCCAGAGATCAAAGTTCTGACAGAATTTGAAAACCGAGCCACCCAGCTGGCCGGCGATGACCAGGACCGGTCCTGTACTGACAGTGAGGTCGGTGCTGCTCTACCAAGTGAGGATCCAGCAGTGCAACATCCATCAGACAACCATGCTGTGAGTGATGTGTCCTGTTTCACAGGCCACTGCCACGCACTAATTATCTCTCCCTGGTTTTGCAGGCACATCTGGGAAACAGCCAATTGAGTCCATGACCCAGGCCCTCCAAGCAAGCCCCGAAGAAACCTTTGAAGAGGAATCTGAAGGTAACCTCCCTGAACTCCCATCACAGCGCTCACCCACACCCTCTACCAGCACAGAGACACACACCTCGGTAGGATCTAGCTTTAGAATAGCCTCAGGATCACAATCTGGTGAGCACATTGCACTGTCTGATCCACAGCAGGCAGCAGCAGGGACTTCCCAGGTCTCCGGCACTCCGGGGACTGATGGAGGCCAGAACGTTGCTGAGTCCGAGTCAGATGATGAGCCTCTGAACTCGGTCATGTCACAGTTGCTGGAGCTGCAAAGGCAAACTCGGGAACTTCAGGAAGGGATGTCCACTGCACTCCTCAGATTGCAAGGCATGATGGAGGAGGCCGTCCACCTTCTGTCTGAGGTGATAGCGCTGGCATTCCAACACACTGAGGGCAACACTGGTAGAATGGTGGCTGCCATGGAGACCTCGGATCAGGACGTCGCTCCTACGCTGCTGCAAGGACTGAACTCCATTGATGATGCCATCGTTGGCCTCCAACAGTCTGTACACAAGAGAGGTGCTGGGCAGTTCAATCTCACTTCAACTAACCCTTCCGCTCACAGATTCAGCCAGGGGCCCTCGGGCACCCATAGGGAGGAGGATCAGCAGGTGCACACTCCAGGCCCATCCATCCAGGTGACTCTGGCAGTGACTGGCCCATCCGAATCCCATCTTCCTGTGACCACTGCAGATCCAGCTCCACAGGCCAAGGAGGGTGCCACTGCCACACAGCAGGATCCCGAAAGCAGGCCGGGGCTTTCCAAGTCTCGGCCCTCCAGAGGATGCCCGCCAAAGTCATCACAGGCAGGGTGTCACAGTCAGCAGGATGCCTCCATCTCCATTGTGGATATCCATGGAGCACTGAGACGTAGGGACAGGGTTAGGAAAGTTAGGGCATGGGTGTTGATCACTTATACATACTGTTCATTATTGTCAATAAACTCCCAAGAAAGTCTCCCTGCCAATGGCTCCTTGTTCTGATGAGCAGTGTTCATGTCAGTCCGATGTGAAACCTTTCTGTACAAGATAAAGGCAGGTGTCTTAGTCCAGGGCCTCTTCCCTGTGCTCTGTGCAGCCTTCAGACCTCAGTGAAGGTCCAACCTCACACCCTGGAAACATTACTGACTCCTGCTCCTCAGCGGATCTGGTCATTGCTGCCAGAATGTAGTGGGCAGGCGTCACAGAGTTCTCTCATTCTCTCTGTTTACCCCTCTTTAAGGTGGGGCTGGTCCCCATCACACCAGCACCTGCAACCAGTGATGCTGTGCACCAGCTCCTGAAGGGCTGAGGTCATCAGATGCGTCTAAAGTTTCAAGACTGCATCTCTGAGATGGTCCTGATCACAGAGCGCAAGCGAGTTGCCGTTGGCCATACAGGAGTCAGACATTCACAGAGGCTATCTGAAGATCTATGGAGTGTCCTCACTGCTTGTTGTCATCATCCTCCTCCGAAGGAGCGACTATTAGGGCCTCCACTGCGTCTCCATGACAGGAGCATTCTCACAGAGGGTATTGGCGCTGCCATAAGCCAGACTGGAGCCAAACTTTCACAACTGCAATGTAAGGATCTACGGGGACATCTCACTGCATGTCATCATCATCCTCCACAAATCTGGCAGCTATGAGGACCTCCTGAGCATGCCTGCCTCATCTGGCCAGTGTAAGGGCCTCATCCCCATCATCATCACCATTGAGGACCTCTTCACCCTCATCCCCGTCAGCGTTCTCCTCATCGGAGGAGACCTCCAGCTCCTCCATCTCCTCCTCAGCCAGCTGCACTCCCCATTGCAGCACCAGGTTGTAAAGGGTGCAACAGACAATGACGATGCGTGACACCCTCTGTGGACTGTATTGCAGGGCTCCATCAGACTGGTCCAGACACTGGAATCTCATCTTCAACATCCCGATGGTCTGCTGCACCAAATTGTGAGCTGCAGAATGAGCCTCATTCTAGCATTGCTCTGCTGCAGTCTGAGGCCGCCGCACGGGTATAATTAGCCACGGCCTCTGCAGGTAGCCCTTGTCCCTGAGGAGCCAATCACTGCAGCCTCTGTGGACCTTGAAAGACTCCAGGGATCTGCAAGCAACTGAGGATACAGGTGTCCTGCGCGCTCCCTGGAAAACGTGCGCATATCTGCAGGATGTGTTTCTGGTGGTCGCACACCAGCTACACATTCAGTGAGTGGAAGCCCTTGTGGTTGGTGAAGTCCATCGAGTGTAACAATGGAGACCTGAGCACCATATGAGTGCAGTCAATCGCACCCTGCACCTGTGGGAATCCCGAGATCAGGGCGAATCCAATGCCCCTTGCTTCCTGACTGTTTCGGTCCTGGGCGAAATGCACAAAGTTGTTGTCATGGAGAAGGTGGCGTCCATGACCTCATGGATGTATTTGTGGGTGGCCGGATTGTGAAACCCCACAGAGGTCACCTGTGGAGCCCTGAAAGGAGAAATTGAGCAACATGTTCACTTTCACAGCCACTGCCAGTGGATGCCCTCCATGTCCTCTTGGCACCAAGTCCTGCAGTAAGTGGCAGACGTGAGCCACCAGGTCCCTAGTCATGCGCAGTTGTCAATGACACTGGTTCTCAGTCATCTGCAGGAATGTGGATGTTGCCAGGTGCCAACCAGCCACGGCTCACTGTCACTCCTGGGCAGTATGTGCGGGAGCCCCTGCTGCCCCTTCTTCCTGAGTTGCTGCTTCTGCCTTTGTGCAGCCAGGAGCTCTCTCTTCAGTCTTCTATGGCCTCTGTAGGCCATCAGGCATACAGCTAGGCCACCAGGATCCATGAACCTGTTCTGGTCCTCCTGCAGCATGAAAGAGAGAGAGAGACGTGGTTACCATGGCTGTACTTAGCACCTTTCCTGGCCCTATGTGACTGCCCCTTAACACTTCCCGGAGAGTGCTGGTCACTCCTCGGATGGCCAGATATGAGTGCGCTGCATGGCTGCCCTGTCAGCTGTGACATGGGGGCCACTGGTCCAAACCAGGATGCTGAGATTGCAAGGGGCTGTGAGCGCCTCCAGCAGTGACTGCTACATGGCCAGTGTTGGTGAGGAGATTGTACAACGTGTGCAGACCAACTGCTCCGCGGTCCAGTAAAGTGGTTGCAGACTCACAGCCTGTGCTGGGGGGGGGTAGGAGGGCAGGGTGGGGAAGGGGTAAGTCTGGAGCACTTGGTAGCCCTTTGGCGCCTCTGCGTTGTTTGCATGGGCGGGCAGGTTAGGAGCCTAACCCCAGTCATATCACAGTGGCTGTGACCGATCTGTCTCAGTTACAGAGGCATGATCAGCTTATACAGGTGTTCCTAATGCGTGGCCGCTTCCCTCGCTTACCCTGCCCCCCACCTCAATTGCCTGTGTGCAGGAAGCAGGACTAGGGCAGCACTCGCAGCCCCCCCCACCAAGCTCGGCTGTCACCTCCAAGGCTGGCCAGCACTTGCACCCGGACAAAGCCCGCACCCCCTTCAACAGTTGTCTGTGAGGCCAGACATCAGTTTCCCCCACCTCCGTGGCACCCCTGGGGCCTGTAAACAGTGGGTGAGCTGTGGAAAACACTGCTGCTCACTCACCTCAGTTCCCCCTAAGCGAAGCCGCCAAGTGCACGTTGCCTGTGTGCTGTTGTGAAACACGTCTCCGTGCTTTCCCGCCGACGTGGATGGACGATACAGCGGGGTTCCGAGAGCCTGGTGGGATGGCCTTTTAATTATATGCTAATGTATTACAATTAGCTCCTGTGACTGATGGCAGGAAACGCGGCCCGCTGTCGGCGGGCTGAACAGAAGATTGTGACCTTTTGTCACGAAGTGGGTCCCACCATTTTTTCCATGCACACCACCTATCACACCCACCGCCAGCGGGATCAGAAAATTCCGCCCAATGCCCCAGCTGAGGCCTAAGCAGTGATTTATAAATGTGCACTTTTACATCCCTACTTTTGCACTCTATGCCTCTATTTGAAAAACCGAGGAACCCAAATACTTTATCTTTGACAATCTTATCAACTTGTCATGATTTGTGTATACAAATGCCCTAACCTCTCAGTTCCTACATTAACTTTAACATTGTAACTTTATGTCATATTGCCTCTCTTCATTCTTCCTACCAAAATGCATCACTTTGCACTTCTCTGCCTAAACATAATCTCCTATTTGTCTGCCTATTTTACCATTGTGTCCATGTCATAAGATCATAAGAAATAGGAGCAGGAGTAGACCAGGCCACACAATCCATCGAGCCTGCTTCACTATTCAATACGGTCATGGCTGATCTTCAGCTTCAGCTCCACTTCCCTGCCAGCTCGCTACACCCCTTAATTGTCTGAGAGACCAAAAGCCTGTATCCCAGCCTTAAATATATTCAATGCCTTCTTTTATCCTCCACACTATTTACTGACTTTGATATCATTGCAAACTTTGAAACTATGTCCTTTAAACCCAAGTCCAAGGTAGTAACATACATCAAAAATAGCAATGGTCATAACACCAATTCCCAGGCCACCTCTGTCTGAAAACAGCTGTTCACTGCTTTCTGTCTCAGCCCATTTTGTTTCCATGCTGCCACTGTCCTTTAATCTTATGGGCTTCAATTTTGCTAACAAGTCTATTATATGGTACTTTATCAAACAGTTTCTATGTCTATTATGTGGTACTTCATTAAAACTGGGCCATTAGGTGCAGCTACTTGGCAGTCAGCTCACTGAGCCAAGCATTTTTTAACTTCTTTAATGTTCATCTAGCCTTTCTGCTGTCTGCAGCCAGAATTGGCTTTTTAAAGGATGCACATTACTCTTGTTTGATATGTAATTTGCACTGGTAAACCAAGAGGACTAGAGGAAAAGGAATAGGCCATTTAGCCCCTCAAGCCTGTCCACTATTCAGTTAGGCCATATCTGATTTGTACCTCACCTCCCTTCAGCTGCTTTTGAATATCCTTTAATGTTACCTAGAAAAAAATTGGTTCACTGAGTCTTTAAAGTTTTTGTTGATTTAGCATCCACAACCTTAACAGGAGATTTCGACAACCAATTCTGTGAGGGAATGTTTCCTGATTTCATTCCAGAATGACCTAGTTCGAATCTTAAGCTTGTGCCCCTTTGACTCGCTGAGCAGAGGAAATGGATTCTCTTTATTTATTCTCTTGAAGCTTTTTATAATTTGAACACCTTAACTAGATTTGCCCTTTGCAGTTCAGAGAAACTAAGTCCCGTTTACTCAACCTCTTAAGTTCATTATTTTACCCTGGCATTATTCTGCTGAATCTGTTTGGCATTCACACAAAGGCCAATCTTTCCTCAAATATGGTGCTCAGGCTGAATGCCGTTATCCAGATGGAGTTTGACCATATCTATATTAACGAAGAAACTTATTTTTCTTTGTATCCCAGTTCCCTTGAGACAAATCTTCTAAGCTTCCTGAGACAGCACCTTCCAAACCGATGACCAATACTGTTTAGAAGGATGAGGGCAGCAGAGAGGTGGGAACACCACCACCTAGAAGTTCCCCTCCAAGTCACTCATCATCCTGACTTGGAAACATATCACCGTTCCTTCACTGTCGCTGGGTCAAAACTGTGGAACTCCCTTCCTAACAGCACTGGGGGTGTACCTACACCACATGGACTGCAGCAGTTCAAGAAAGCAGCTCACCACCACCTTCTCAAGGGCAACTAGGGATGGACAATAAATGCTGGCCCAGCCAGTGAAGCCCACATCCTATGAAATTTTTTTTTTAAAATCCAAAAGCCTTTTTGTGCCTATCAACAAGCTTTCAGTGATTTGTACACTGCATACCCAAATCTCTTTGTTCCTCCAGTTTCTAGTTGGTCACCAGTTAGGAAATGTTTTGTTTTGTCTTTCCTTGATACAAAGTGGATGGCCACTCACTTAATCCATTGTACCTTTCTGTTCTCATCTGAGCTACTTGTTGTGCCTCCCATGCTAATGTTGTCTGCAAACTGGGATATATTACTCTCTGGGGTTATTTTGGCCAAAGGGTGAAAACTGGTGATGTCTTAATAAGACATATCTGTTTGAAAGTATGGATTTTGCACTCAATTTTGGTCCCAATTGCTGATTATCGTAATTTTAAACTACAGTTGCAGGTAATTGAGGGGGATACCCAGTTCAATGACTCCAAATTGGAAACAATGGTGAGAAATGTGGAATCCAAGGGAGAAACAATCTTTCTGCAGTCAAGCAGACAGCTCTCAAGGATAACCCTGTGAAGACAGGGGCAGCAGCTGGCTGGAGAGGTAAATTCATAGAAACTATCTCCTCAGATATGGCAGCAGTGCCAGAAAATGTTTAATGACCTCGCATGTGTGGTCAAGTTTCATGAATTCATCTTTACATGACATCTCATAATCACAACTCCACCAACCTCTGACACTGCTCGGTGCATCATACCTCATCACTCACCTAGCAACACTCCCTGGCTCCCATCTAATATTCATGTACTCCACCTCACCCTCGGATACCTACTAATGCTGTCAGCCTCATCCTCACCTTCCACTGCCTCCACACACTTCCAGCTACTCAGCTATGACAGACACATCACCAAACACAGTGCAACACAATGACTGACATTCTGTCCCCTCTCTTGCTGGTAAAGGTAATAATAGACGAGAAGGAGAAGTGGCAAAGGCATCACATGCCTTCAGTCATGGAGAGCGTGGTTTCCAGTGCCACAGAGGCTGTGTGGAATGATGGTAGGTGAGTGCCGCATGCCCAACCACAGCTTCACTCTAAGATTTAGTATGAAGCAGAAACTGCAGGTAGTGACCATACAGTTCCTGCTTTCCCCACCAATCCTCTCTCACCCCAATGGTTCCAATCATCTTCTTGATCACCTATCACTGCCACATTCAGAGCTCCAACACGTACAAGAGCAGGAGGAAAAGCATCACTCGGTTGTAAAGAGGGGACACCAGTTCAATGCACGCTATTTTACAATGTATGGATATTTCAATGAGCTGTCCCAGCAAATTATTAGAGGTCAGAGTGACAGGTCAGAGTGGCTGGTCAGAGTGAGAGGTCAGAGTGGCTGGTCAGAAAGACAGGTCACAGTGAATGTTCAGAGTGGCTGGTCAAAGTGAAGGGTTCGAACGGCGGAGTGGGGGGTCAGAGTGACAGGTCAGAGTGACAGGTCACAGTGGCAGGTCAGAGTGGCAGGTCAGAGTGGGAAATCAAATGGGAGGTCAGGATGGCTGGTCAGAGTTGCAGGTCAGAGTGGCAGGTGAGAGTGAAAGGTCACAGTGGGTGGTCAGAGTGGCAGGTTAGAGTACTGGTCAGGGTGACAAGTCAGAGTGGCTGGTCAGAGTGTCTGGACAGAGTGAAAAGTCAGAGTGGCAGGTCAGACTGACTGGACAGAGTGACAGGTCAAAATGACAGGTCAGACTGACTGGTCAGAGTGGATGGTCACAGTGGTAGGTCAGAGTGGCTGGTCAGAGTGAAAGATCAGAGGGACAGGTCAAAGTGACAGGTCAGAGTGGCTGGTCACAGTGGTAGGTCAGAGTGGCTGGTCAGAGTGACAGGTCAGAGTGACAGGTCAGAGTGACAGGTCAGTGTGACAGGTCAGAGTGAGAGGTCGGAGTGGATGGTTAGAGTGGATGGTCAGAGTGGATGCTCAGAGTGGATATTCAGAGCGGCTGGTCCGATTGTCTGGTAAGACTGGCTGGTAAGAGTGGCAGGCCAGAGAGACAGGTCAGAGTAACAGATCAGAGGGACAGGTCAAAGTGACTGGTCAGGTCAGAGTGGCTGGTCAGAGTCGCAGATCAAAGTGACTGGTCAGAGTGGCAGGTCAAACTTGCTGGTCAGGGTGACAGGTCACAGGGACTGGTCAGGGTCGCAGGTCAGATTGACAGGTCAGAGTGGCAGGTCAGACTGGGTGTCAGATTGACAGGTCAGAGTGGCAGGTCAGAGAGGCAGGAGAGACTGGTAGGTCAGAGTGACAGGTCAGAGAGGCAGGAGAGACTGGCAGGTCAGAGTGACAGGTCAGAGTGACAGGTCAGAGTGGCAGGTCTGAGTGGCTGGTCAGAGTGAGAGGTCAGAGTGGCTGGTCAGCATGACAGGTCAGTGTGAGAGGTCAGAGTGACAGCTCAGAGTAACAGGTCAGAGGGACAGATCAAAGTGACTGGTCAGGTCAGAGTGGCTGGTCAGAGGAGCAGATCAAAGTGACTGGTCAGAGTGGCAGGTCACACTTGCTGGTCGGCTTGCCAGGTCACAGGGGCTGGTCAGGGTCGCAGGTCAGATTGACAGGTCAGAGTGGCAGGTCAGAGTGACAGGTCAGAGAGACAGGTCAGAGAGGCAGGAGAGAGTGACAGGTCAGAGTGACAAGTCAGAGTGGCAGGTCAGAGTGGCAGGTCAGAGTGACAGGTCAGAGTGACAGGTCAGAGAGGCAGGAGAGAGTGACAGATCAGAGTGACAGGTCTGAATGACAGGTCAGAGTGGCAGGTCAGAGTGACAGGTCAGAGTGGCAGGTCAAGGTGACAAGTCAGAGTGAGAGGTCAGAGTGGCTGGTCAGAGTGGATGGTCAGCGTGACAGGTCAGCGTGAGAGGTCAGAGTGACAGGTCAGAGTGACAGGTCAGAGTGAGAGGTCAAAGTGACAGGTCAGAGTGACGATTCATAGTGGCAGTTGAGAGTGGCAGGTCAGAGTGACAGGTCAGAGTGGTTGGACAGATTGGCTGGTCAGAGCGGCTGGTCAGAGTGGCTGGTCAGAGTGGCTGGTCAGGGTGACAGGTCAGAGTGGATGGACAGATTGGCTGGTCAGAGAGGCTGGTCAGAGTGGCTGGTCAGAGTGGCTGGTCAGGGTGACAAGTCAGAGTGACAGGTCAGAGTGGCAGGTCACAGTGACCGGTCAGAGAGGCTGGTCAGAAAGACAGGTCACAGTGGCTGGTCAGAGTGGCTGGTCAGAGTGGTAGGTCAGAGCGACAGGTCAGAGTGGCTGGTGGGGATGACAGGTCAGAGTGACAGGTCAGAATGACAGGTCAGAGGGTCAGGTCAGAGTAGCTGTTCAGAGTTGGGTGTCAGAGTGGGAGGTCAGACTGACAGGTCATAGTAATAGGTCAGAGTAGGAAATCAAATGGGAGATCAGGATGGCTGGTCAGAGTTGCAGGTCATAGTGGGAGGTGAGAGTGAAAGGTCAGAGTGACTGGTGAGAGTGAAAGGTCACAGTGGCTGGTCAGAGTGGCAGGTCAGAATACTGGTCAGGGTGACAGGTCAGAGTGGCTGGTTAAAGTGGCTGGTCAGAGTGACAGGTTAGAGTGAAAGGTTAGAGCGTTTGGTCAGAGTGGCTGGTCAGAGTGACAGGTCAAAGTGACAGGTCAGACTGACTGGTCAGAGTGACAGGTCAGAGTGACAGGTCAGTGTGACAGGTCAGATTGACAGGTCAGTGTGACAGGTCAAAGTGGCTGGTCAGAGCGACAGGTCAGAGAGAAAGTTCAAAGTGGCAGGTCAAAGTGCTGATCAGATGGGAGGTCAGAGTGTCTGGTCAGAGTTGAACGTCAGAGCGACAGGTCAGAGTGACAGGCCAGAGTGACAGGTCAGAGTGACAGGTTAGAGAGGCTGGTCAGCATGAGAGGTCAGAGAGACAGGTCAGAGTGACAGGTCAGTGTGACAGGTCAGAGTGACAGGTTAGAGAGGCTGGTCAGCGTGAGAGGTCAGAGTGACAGGTCAGTGTGACAGGTCAGTGTGACAGGTCAGAGTGAGAGGTTAGAGTGACAGGTCAGTGTGAGAGGTCAGAGAGGCTGGTCAGAGTGGCTGGTCAGAGTGACAGGCCAGCGTGACAGGTCAGATTGACAGATCAGTGTGACAGGTCAGAGTGAGAGGTCAGAGTGAGAGGTCAGAGTGACTGGTCAGATTGTCTGGTCAGCGTGACAGGTCAGAGTGAGAGGTCAGAGCGACAGGTCAGAGTGACAGGTCAGAGTGTCTGGTCAGAGTGACAGGACACAGTGGCAGGTCAGAGTGAATGGTCAAAGTGGCTGGTCCGATTGGCAGGACAGACTGGCTGGTCAGAGTGGCTGGTCAGAGTGGCTGGCCAGAGGGACAGGTCAGAGGGAGAGGTCAGAGTGGCTGGTCAGGGTGGCAGGTCAGAGGGTCAGGTCAAAGTGACTGGTAAGGTCAGAATGGCTGGTAAGAGTGGTAGATCAAAGTGAATGGGCAGGTCAGAGTGGCTGGTCAGAGTGGCAGAGCAAAATGACCGGTCAGACTTGAAGGTCACAGTGGCTGGTCAGACTGACAGGTCATAGTGATAGGTCAGAGTGGGAAATCAAATGGGAGATCAGGATGGCTGGTCAGAGTTGCAGGTCATAGTGGGAGGTGAGAGTGAAAGGTCAGAGTGACTGGTTAGAGGGAAAGGTCACAGTGTCTGGTCAGAGTGGCAGGTCAGAATACTGGTCAGGGTGACAGGTCAGAGTGGCTGGTCAAAGAGACAGGTCAGACTGACTGGTCAGAGTGACAGGTCAGTGTGACAGGTCAGAGTGACAGGTCAGAGTGACAGGTCAGAGGGACAGGTCAGAGGGACAGGTCAGAGTGGCTGCTCAGAGTGACAGGTCAAAGAGACAGGTCAGACTGACTGGTCAGAGTGACAGGTCAGTGTGACAGGTCAGAGTGACAGGTCAGTGTGACAGGTCCGAGTGACAGGTCAGAATGACAGGTCAGGTTGACAGGTCAGGGAGACAGGTCAGAGAGAGAGGTCACAGTGGAGGTTCAGGGTTGCAGGTCAGAATCACAGGTCAGAGTGGCAGGTCAGACTGGCTGTCGGAATGACAGGTCAGAGTGCTGATCAGATGGGGGGTCAGGCTGGCTGTACAGAGTGGCAGGTCAGAGTGACAGGTCAGAGAGGCTGGTCAGAGTGGCTGGTCAGAACGATAGGTCAGAGAGACAGTTCAGAATGAATGGTCAGAGTGACAGGTCAGAGTGGCTGGTCAGAGTGAGAGGTCAGAGTGGCTGGTCGGAAAGACAGGTCACAGTGAATGTTCAGAGTGGCTGGTCAAAGCGAAGGGTTCGAACGGCAGGTCAGAGTGGCAGGGCAGAGAGTCAGGTCAGAGTAGCAGTTCAGAGTGGGGGGTCAGCGTGAGAGGTCAGAGTGACAGATCAGAGTGACTGGTGAGAGTGGCTGGTCACACTGGCTGGTCGGTGTGACAGGTCATAGTGGCTGATCAGGGTTTCAGTTCATAATGACAGGTCAGAGTGGCTGGTCAGAGTGACAGGTCAGAGCGAGAGGTCAGTTGACAGGTCAGATAGACAGGTCAGCGCAAGAGGTCAGAGTGAGAGGTCAGAGTGAGGTCAGCATGACAGGTCAGAATGGCAGGTCAGTACGACAGGTCAGAGTGACAGGTCAGGGTGACAGGTCAGAGTGGCTGGTCAGATTGGCTGGTCAGAGTGGCTGGTCAGAGTGGCTGGTCAGATTGGCTGGTCAGTGTGACAGGTCAGAGTGGCAGGTCACAGTGACTTGTCAGAGAGGCTGGTCAGAGTGGTAGGTCAGAGGGACAGGTCAGAGTGGCTGGTGGGGATGAGAGGTCTGTGTGACAGGTCAGAATGACAGATCAGAGGGTCAGGTCAGAGTCGCTGTTAAGAGTGGAAAGTCAGAGTGTGAGGTTAGAGTGATAGGTCAAAGTGACAGGTCAGAGTGGGAAATCAAATGGGAGATCAGGGTGGCTGGTCAGAGTTACAGGTCAGAGTGGGAGGTGAGAGTGAAAGGACACGGTGACTGATGAGAGTTAAAGGTCACAGTGGCTGGTCAGAGTGGCTGGTCAGAGTGACAGGTCAGTGTGGCTGGTCAGAGTGGCTGGTCAGAGTGACAGGTTAGAGTGAAAGGTTAGAGTGTTTGTTCAGAGTGGCTGGTCAGAGTGACAGGTCAATGTGACAGGTCAGACTGACTGGTCAGAATGACAGGTCAGTGTGACAGATCAGAGTGACAGGTCAGTGTGACAGGTCAGTGTGACAGGTCAGTGTGGCTGGTCAGAGCGACAGGTCAGTGTGACAGGTCAGTGTGACAGGTCAGAGTGGCTGGTCAGAGCGACAGGTCAGAGTGACAGGTCAGAGTGGCTGGTCAGAGCGACAGGTCAGAGTGACAGGTCAGAGAGAAAGTTCAGAGTGGCAGGTCAGAGCGACAGGTCAGAGCGGCTGGTCAGAGTGGCTTGTCAGAGTGACAGGTCAGAGTGCTGGTCAGAGTGGCTGGTCAGAGTGGCAGGTCAGAGTGTCAGTTCAGAGTGGCTGGTCAGAGTGGCTGGTCAGAGTGGCAGGTCAGAGTGTCAGTTCAGAGTGGCTGGTCAGAGTGGCTGGTCAGAGTGGCTGGTCAGAGTGGCAGGTCAGAGTGACAGGTCAGGGTGGCTGGTCAGCGTGACAGGTCAGGGTGGCTGGTCAGAGTGACAGACACAGTGGCAGGACAGAGTGACAGGTCAGAGTGACAGGTCAGAGTGAGAGGTCAGATTGAGAGGTCAGAGCGACAGGTCACAGCGGCTGATCAGATGGGAGGTCAGATTGACAGGTCAGAGTTGAAGGTCAGAGTGGCAGGTCAAAGTGAATGGTCAGAGGGGATGGTCACAGTGGCAGATCAGAGTGGCTGGTCAGAGTGGCTGGTCAGAGGGACAGGTCAGGGTGGCTGGTCAGAGTGGCACGTCAGAGGGACAGGTCAAAGTGAATGTTAAGGTCAGAGTGGCTGGTCAGAGTGGCAGAGCAAATTGACCGGTCAGAGTGTCAGGTCACAGTTGCTGGTCAGAATTACAGGTCAGGGTGACAGGTCAGGGTGACAGGTCAGAGAGACATTTCAGAGAGACAGGTCAGACTGACAGGTAAGAGTGAGAGGTCAGAGTGACAGGTCAGAGTGACAGGTCAAAGCGGCAGGTCACAGTGCATGGTCAGAGTGGCTGGTCAGAGTGGCAGGTCAGAGGGACAGGTCAAAGTGAATGTTAAGGTCACAGTGGCTGGTCAGAGTGGCAGAGCAAAGTGACCAGTCAGAGTGTTAGGTCACAGTGTCTGGTCAGAATGACAGGTCAGGATGCCAGGTCAGAGTGACAGGTCAGAGTGACAGGTCAGGGTGACAGGTCAGAATGACAGGTCAGAATGACAGGTCACGGTGACAGGTCAGGGTGTCAGGTCAGTGTGACAGGTCAGAGAGATATGTCAGAGTGGCTGGTCAGAGTGACAGGTCAGAGTGGCTGGTCAGAGTGACAAGGCATTGTGGCAGGTTAGAGCGACAGGTCAGAGTGGCTGGTAAGATTGACAGGTCCGGGTGTCTGGTCAGACTGACAGATCAGAGTGAATGGTCACAGTGGCGGTCACAGTGGCAGGTCACAGTGCATGGTCAGAGTGGCTGGTCAGAGTGACAGTTCAGAGTGGCTGGTCAGAGTGGCTGGTCAGAGTGACAGGTCAGGGTGGCTGGTCAGCGTGACAGGTCAGGTTGGCTGATCAGAGTGACAGGACACAGTGGCAGGTCAGAGTGAGACGTCAGATTGATAGGTCAGAGTGGCTGGTCAGAGTGACAGGTCAGGGTGGCTGGTCAGAGTGACAGGTCACAGTGGCAGGACAGTGACAGGTCAGAGTGAATGGTCAGAGTGAGAGGTCAGATTGAGAGGTCAGAGCGACAGGTGAGAGTGACAGGTCACAGCGGCTGATCAGATGGGAGGTCAGATTGGCAGGTCAGAGTTGAAGGTCAGAGTGGCAGGTCAAAGTGAATGGTCAGAGGGGATGGTCACAGTGGCAGATCAGAGTGGCTGGTCAGAGTGACACGTCAGAGGGACAGGTCAAAGTGAATGTTAAGGTCAGAGTGGCTGGTCAGAGTGGCAGAGCAAATTGTCAAAGTGAATGTTAAGGTCAGAGTGTCAGGTCACAGTGGCTGGTCAGAATTACAGGTCAGGGTGACAGGTCAGGGTGACAGGTCAGAGAGACAGGTCAGACTGACAGGTAAGAGTGAGAGGTCAGAGTGACAGGTCAGAGTGACAGGTCAAAGCGGCAGGTCACAGTGCATGGTCAGAGTGGCTGGTCAGAGTGGCAGGTCAGAGGGACAGGTCAAAGTGAATGGTAAGGTCACAGTGGCTGGTCAGAGTGGCAGAGCAAAGTGACCAGTCAGAGTGTTAGGTCACAGTGTCTGGTCAGAATGACAGGTCAGGATGCCAGGTCAGAGTGACAGGTCAGAGTGACAGGTCAGGGTGACAGTTCAGAACGACAGGTCACGGTGACAGGTCAGGGTGTCAGGTCAGGGTGACAGGTCAGAGAGATATGTCAGAGTGGCTGGTCAGAGTGACAGGTCAGAGTGTCTGGTCAGAGTGACAAGGCATCGTGGCAGGTTAGAGCGACAGGTCAGAGTGGCTGGTAAGATTGACAGGTCCGGGTGTCTGGTCAGACTGACAGGTCAGAGTGAGAGGTCAGAGTGGCTGGTCAGAGTGACAGGTCACAGTCGCAGGTCACAGTGACAGGTCAGAGGGGCTGGTCAGAATGACAGGTCAAGGTGTCTGGTCAGAGTGACCGGTCACAGTGAGAGGTCAGAGTGAGAGGTCACATCGACAGGTCAGAGTGACAGGTCAGAGTGGCTGATCAGATGGGAGTTCAAACTGGTTGGTGAGAGTTGAAGGTCAGAGTGGCAGGTCAGAGTGCATGGTCAGAGTGGCAGGTCAGAGTGAATGGTCAGAGTGGCAGGTGAGAGTGAATGGTCAGAGTGGCTGTTCAGAGTGAATGATCAGAGTGAATGGTCAGAGTGGCTGGTCAGAGTGGCAGAGCAAAGTAACCGGTCAGAGTGTCAGGTCACAGAGACTGGCCAGAATGACAGCTTAGTATGACAGGTCAGGGTGACCGGTCAGGGTGACAGGTGACGGTGACAGGTCAGGGTGACTGGTCAGAGTGAGAGGTCAGAGAGAGAGGTCAGGGTGCCAGGTCAGAGTGACAGGTCAGGGTGGCTGGTCAGGGTGGCTGGTCAGAGTGACAGGTCAGGGTGGCTGGTCAGAGTGACAGTCAGAGTTGCAGGTCAGGTTGGCTGGTCAGAGTGACAGGACAGGGTGACAGGTCAGAGTGAGAGGTCAGATTGAGAGGCCAGAGCGACAGGTCAGAGTGACAGGTCACAGTGGCAGGACAGAGTGACAGGTCAGAGTGACAGGACAGAGTGACAGGTCAGAGTGACAGGTCAGAGTGACAGGTCAGAGCGACAGGTCAGAGTGAGGTCAGATTGAGAGGCCAGAGCGACAGGTCAGAGTGACAGGTCACAGTGGCAGGACAGAGTGACAGGTGTCAGTTACAGGTCAGACTGAGAGGTCAGATTGAGAGGTCAGAGTGACAGTCAGAGTGACAGGTCAGAGCGACAGGTCAGAGTGAGGTCAGATTGAGAGGCCAGAGCGACAGGTCAGAGTGACAGGTCACAGTGGCAGGACAGAGTGACAGGTGTCAGTTACAGGTCAGACTGAGAGGTCAGATTGAGAGGTCAGAGTGACAGTCAGAGTGACAGGTCAGAGAGACAGTTCAGAGTGACAGGTCAGTGTGGCTGGACAGAGTTGAAGGCCAGATTAACAGGTCAGAGAGGCAGGTCAGAGTGGCTGGTCAGAGTGACAGGTCAGAGTGGCTGGTCAGAGTGACAGGTCAGAGTGACAGGTCAGATTGAGAGGTCAGAGCGACAGGTCAGAGTGACGGGTCACAGCGGCTGATCAGATGGGAGGTCAGATTGGCAGGTTGGAGTTGAAGGTCAGAGTGGCAGGTCAGAGTGAATGGTCACAGAGGCGGTCACAGTGGCAGGTCACAGTGCATGGTCAGAGTGGCAGGTCAGAGAGGATGGTCAGAGTGGCAGGTCAGAGTGGCACGTCAGAGTGGCTGGTCAGAGTGGCAGGTCAGAGTGAATGATCAGAGTGAATGGTCAGAGTGGCTGGTCAGAGTGGCAGAGCAAAGTAACCGGTCAGAGTGTCAGGTCACAGAGACTGGCCAGAATGACAGCTTAGTATGACAGGTCAGGGTGACCGGTCAGGGTGACAGGTGACGGTGACAGGTCAGGGTGACTGGTCAGAGTGAGAGGTCAGAGAGAGAGGTCAGGGTGCCAGGTCAGAGTGACAGGTCAGGGTGGCTGGTCAGGGTGGCTGGTCAGAGTGACAGGTCAGGGTGGCTGGTCAGAGTGACAGTCAGAGTTGCAGGTCAGGTTGGCTGGTCAGAGTGACAGGACAGGGTGACAGGTCAGAGTGAGAGGTCAGATTGAGAGGCCAGAGCGACAGGTCAGAGTGACAGGTCACAGTGGCAGGACAGAGTGACAGGTCAGAGTGACAGGACAGAGTGACAGGTCAGAGTGACAGGTCAGAGTGACAGGTCAGAGCGACAGGTCAGAGTGAGGTCAGATTGAGAGGCCAGAGCGACAGGTCAGAGTGACAGGTCACAGTGGCAGGACAGAGTGACAGGTGTCAGTTACAGGTCAGACTGAGAGGTCAGATTGAGAGGTCAGAGTGACAGTCAGAGTGACAGGTCAGAGCGACAGGTCAGAGTGAGGTCAGATTGAGAGGCCAGAGCGACAGGTCAGAGTGACAGGTCACAGTGGCAGGACAGAGTGACAGGTGTCAGTTACAGGTCAGACTGAGAGGTCAGATTGAGAGGTCAGAGTGACAGTCAGAGTGACAGGTCAGAGAGACAGTTCAGAGTGACAGGTCAGTGTGGCTGGACAGAGTTGAAGGCCAGATTAACAGGTCAGAGAGGCAGGTCAGAGTGGCTGGTCAGAGTGACAGGTCAGAGTGGCTGGTCAGAGTGACAGGTCAGAGTGACAGGTCAGATTGAGAGGTCAGAGCGACAGGTCAGAGTGACGGGTCACAGCGGCTGATCAGATGGGAGGTCAGATTGGCAGGTCGGAGTTGAAGGTCAGAGTGGCAGGTCAGAGTGAATGGTCACAGAGGCGGTCACAGTGGCAGGTCACAGTGCATGGTCAGAGTGGCAGGTCAGAGAGGATGGTCAGAGTGGCAGGTCACAGTGGCACGTCAGAGTGGCTGGTCAGAGTGGCAGGTCAGAGTGAATGTTAAGGTCAGAGTGGCTGGTCAGAGTGGCTGGTCAGAGTGGCAGATCAATGTGACTGATCAGGTCAGAGTGGCTGGTCAGAGTGGCAGAGCAAAGTGACCGGTCAGAGTGTCAGGTCAGAGTGGCTGGTCAGAATGACAGTTCAGGGTGCCAGATCAAACTGACAGTTCAGAGTGAGAGGTCAGAGTGACAGGTCAGAGTGACAGGTCAAAGCGGCAGGTCACAGTGCATGGTCAGAGTGGCTGGTCAGAGTGGCAGGTCAGAGGGACAGGTCAAAGTGAATGGTAAGGTCACAGTGGCTGGTCAGAGTGGCAGAGCAAAGTGACCAGTCAGAGTGTTAGGTCACAGTGTCTGGTCAGAATGACAGGTCAGGATGCCAGGTCAGAGTGACAGGTCAGAGTGACAGGTCAGGGTGTCAGGTCAGAGAGATATATCAGAGTGGCTGGTCAGAGTGACAGGTCAGAGTGTCTGGTCAGAGTGACAAGGCATTGTGGCAGGTCAGAGTGACAGGTCAGAGTGGCTGGTAAGATTGACAGGTCCAGGTGTCTGGTCAGACTGACAGGTCAGAGTGAGAGGTCAGAGTGGCTGGTCAGAGTGACAGGTCAGAGTGACTGATCAGACGGGAGGTCAGACTGGCTGGTCAGAGTCGAAGGTCAGAGTGGATGGTCAGAGTGGATGGTCAGTGTGGATGGTCGGAGTGGATGGTCGGAGTATCAGGTCAGAGTGGTTGGTCAGAGTGGCAGGTCAGACTGAATGGTCAGAATGTCTGGTCAGAGTGAATGGTCAGAGTGAATGGTCAGAGTGGCTGGTCAGGGTGGCTGGTCAGAGTGACAGGTCAGGGTGGCTGGTCAGAGTGACAGTCAGAGTGACAGGTCAGAGTGGCTGATCAGATGGGAGTTCAGACTGGCTGGTGAGAGTTGAAGGTCAGAGTGGCAGGTCAGAGTGCATGGTCAGAGTGGCAGGTCAGAGTGAATGGTCAGAGTGGCAGGTGAGAGCGAATGGTCAGAGTGGCTGGTCAGTATGAATGGTCAGAGTGGCTGGTCAGAGTGGCAAGTCAGAGTGAATGATCAGAGTGAATGGTCAGAGTGGCAGAGCAAAGTAACCGGTCAGAGTGTCAGGTCACAGAGACTGGTCAGAATGATAGGTTAGTATGACAGGTCAGGGTGACAGGTCAGGGTGACAGGTGACGGTGACAGGTGACGGTGACAGGTCGGGGTGACAGGTCAGAGAGACATTTCCGAGGGACAGGTCAGGATGACAGGTCAGAGTGACAGGTCAGAGTGGCTGGTCAGAGTGACAGGTCAGCGAGGCTGGTCAGAATGACAGGTCAGAGTGATATGTTCAGAGTGACAGGTCAGAGTGACTGATCAGACGGGAGGTCAGACTGGCTGGTCAGAGTTGAAGGTCAGAGTGGCAGGTCAGAGTGGATGGTCAGAGTGGATGGTCAGAGTGGATGGTCGGAGTGGATGGTCGGAGTATCAGGTCAGAGTGGTTGGTCAGAGTGGCAGGTCAGACTGAATGGTCAGAATGTCTGGTCAGAGTGAATGGTCAGAGTGGCTGGTCAGAGTGGCTGGTCAGGGTGGCTGGTCAGAGTGACAGTCAAAGTGACAGGTCAGGGTGGCTGATCAGAGTGACAGGACAGAGTGACAGGACAGAGTGACAGGTCAGAGTGACATTCAGAGTGACAGGTCAGGGTGGCTGGTCAGGGTGGCTGGTCAGAGTGACAGGTCAGGGTGGCTGGTCAGAGTGACAGTCAGAGTGACAGGTCAGGGTGGCTGATCAGAGTGACAGGACAGAGTGACAGGTCAGAGTGAGAGGTCAGATTGAGAGGCCAGAGCGACAGGTCAGAGTGACAGGTCACAGTGGCAGGACAGAGTGACAGGTGTCAGTTACAGGTCAGACTGAGAGGTCAGATTGAGAAGTCAGAGCGACAGTCAGAGTGACAGGTCAGAGAGACAGTTCAGAGTGACAGGTCAGTGTGGCTGGACAGAGTTGAAGGCCAGATTAACAGGTCAGAGAGGCAGGTCAGAGTAGCTGGTCAGAGTGACAGGTCAGAGTGGCTGGTCAGAGTGACAGGTCAGATTGAGAGGTCAGAGCGACAGGTCAGAGTGACGGGTCACAGCGGCTGATCAGATGGGAGGTCAGATTGGCAGGTCGGAGTTGAAGGTCAGAGTGGCAGGTCAGAGTGAATGGTCACAGTGGCGGTCACAGTGGCACGTCAGAGTGGCTGGTCAGAGTGGCAGTTCAAAGTGAATGTTAAGGTCAGAGTGGCTGGTCAGAATGGCTGGTCAGAGTGGCAGATCAATGTGACTGATCAGGTCAGAGTGGCTGGTCAGAGTGGCAGAGCAAAGTGACCGGTCAGAGTGGCTGGTCAGAATGACAGTTCAGGGTGCCAGGTCAGAGTGACAGGTCAGAGTGACAAGTCAGAGTGGCTGGTCAGACTGGCTGGTCAGAGTTGAAGGTCAGAGTGGCAGGTCAAAGTGGAAGTTTAGAGTGGCAGTTCAGAGTGAAAGGTCAGAATGGCTGGTCAGAGTGAATGGTCAGAGTGAATGGTCAGAGTGGCTGGTCAGGGTGGCTGGTCAGAGTGACAGGTCAGGTGGCTGGTCACAGTGACAGGTCAGAGTGACTGTCAGATTGACAGGTCAGAGAGGCAGGACAGAGTGACAGGTCAGAGGGGCTGGTCAGAGTGACAGGTCACAGTGGCAGGACAGAGTGACAGGTCAGAGTGACAGGTCAGAGTGACAGGTCAGAGTGAGAGGTCAGATTGTGAGGTCAGAGCGACAGGTCAGAGTGACAGGTCACAGCGGCTGATCAGATGGCAGGTCAGAGTTGAAGTTCAGAGTGGCTGGTCAGAGTGAATGGTCAGAGTGGCAGGTCACAGAGGCAGGTCAGTGTGGCTGGACAGAGTGGCAGGTCAGAGGGACAGGTCAAAGTGAATGGTAAGGTCAGAGTGGCTGGTCAGATTCACAGATCAAAGTGACTGATCAGGTCAGAGTGGCTAGTCAGGGTGGCAGAGCAAAGTGACCGGACAGAGTGTCAGGTCAGTGTGGCTGAACTGAGTTGAAGGCCAGATTAACAGGTCAGAGAGGCAGGTCAGAGTGGCTGGTCAGAGTGACAGGTCAGAGTGGCTGGTCAGAGTGACAGGTCAGAGTGACAGGTCAGAGTGACAGGTCAGATTGAGAGGTCAGAGCGACAGGTCAGAGTGACGGGTCACAGCGGCTGATCAGTTGGGAGGTCAGATTGGCAGGTCGGAGTTGAAGGTCAGAGTGGCAGGTCAGAGTGAATGGTCACAGAGGCGGTCACAGTGGCAGGTCACAGTGCATGGTCAGAGTGGCAGGTCAGAGAGGATGGTCAGAGTGGCAGGTCACAGTGGCACATCAGAGTGGCTGGTCAGAGTGGCAGGTCAGAGTGAATGTTAAGGTCAGAGTGGCTGGTCAGAGTGGCTGGTCAGAGTGGCAGATCAATGTGACTGATCAGGTCAGAGTGGCTGGACAGAGTGGCAGAGCAAAGTGACCGGTCAGAGTGGCTGGTCAGAATGACAGTTCAGGGTGCCAGGTCAGAGTGACAGGTCAGAGTGAGAGGTCACGGTTAAAGGTCAGGGTGACAGGTCAGGGTGACAGGTCAGGGTGACAGGTCAGAGTGACAGGTCAGAGTGGCTGGTCAGACTGGCTGGTCAGAGTTTAAGGTCAGAGTGGCAGGTCAGAGTGGAAGGTTAGAGTGGCAGGTCGGACTGAAAGGTCAGAATGGCTGGTCAGAGTGAATGGTCAGAGTGAATGGTCAGAGTGGCTGGTCAGGGTGACTGGTCAGGGTGACTGGTCAGAGTGACAGGTCAGGTGGCTGGTCAGAGTGACAGGTCACAGTGACAGGTCAGAGTGACAGGTCAGAGTGGCTGGACAGAGTTGAAGGCCAGATTGACAGGTCAGAGAGGCATGTCACAGTGACAGGTCAGAGGAGCTGGTCAGAGTGACAGGTCACAGTGGCAGGACAGAATGACAGGTCAGAGTGAATGGTCAGAGGGAGAGGTCAGATTGAGAGGTCAGAGCGACAGGTCAGAGTGACAGGTCACAGCGGCTGATCAGATGGCAGGTCAGAGTTGAAGTTCAGAGTGGCTGGTCAGAGTGAATGGTCAGAGTGGCAGGTCACAGAGGCAGGTCAGAATGACAGGTCAGGGTGCCAGGACAGAGTGACAGGTCAGAGTGAACGGTCAGAGTGACAGGTCAGAGTGACAGGTCAGAGTGACAGGTCAGAGTGACAGGTCATGGAGACAGGTCAGGATGTCAGGTCAGGGTGACAGGTCAGAAAGATATGTCAGAGTGGCTGGTCAGAGTGACAGGTCAGAGTGACTGGTCAGATGGGAGTTCAGGCTGGCTGGTCAGAGTGGATGGTCAGAGTGGATGGTCACATTGGATTATCAGAGTGGCAGGTCAGAGTGAATGGTCAGACTGGCAGGTCAGAGTGACAGGTCAAAGTGACTGGTAAGGTCAAAGTGACTGGTAAGGTCAGAGTGACTGGTCAGAGTGCAGGTCACACTTGCTGGTCTGGGTGACAGGTCACAGTGGATGGTCAGGGTCGCAGGTCAGATTGACAGGTCAGAGTGGCTGGTCAGAGTGGCTGGTCAAATTGACAGTTCAGATTGGCTGGTCAGAGTGCCGGTCAGAATGACAGTTCACAGTGGCATGTCAGGGTGACAGGTCAGGGTGAGAGGTCACAGTGGCGGGCCACGGTTGCAGGTCAGATTCACAGGTCAGAGTGGCTGGTCATAATGACAGGTTAGAGTGCCTTGTCAGAGTAACAGGTCAATGGGACTGGTCAAAGTGACTGGTAAGGTCAGAGTGGCTGGTCAGAGTGGCAGATCACAGTGACTGGTCAGAGTGGCTGGTCACACTGGCTGGTCGGGGTGACAGGTCATATTGGCTGATCAGGGTTGATGGTCAGTGTGGATGGTCAGAGTGGCTGTTCAGAGTGGTAGGTCAGAGGGACAGGTAAAATTGACTGGTCAGGTTAGAGTGGCTGGTCAGAGTGGCTGGTCAGAGTGGCAGGTCAGAGTGGCTGGTCAGAGTGGCAGGTCAGAGTGGCAGGTCAGAGTGGCAGGTCAGAGAGGCAGGTCAGAGTGATAGGTCAGGGAGGCTGGTCAGAGAGGCAGGTCAGAGAGGCTGGTCAGAAAGACAGGACACAGTGGATGTTCAGAGTGGCAGGTCAAAGCCACAGGTTCGAGCGGCAGGTCAGAGGGTCAGGTCAGATGGTCAGGTCAGAGTGAATGATCAGAGTGGCAGGTCAGTGTGACAGGTCAGAGTGAGAGTCATATTGACAGATCAGAGTGGCAGGTCAGAGTGGCTGGTCAAGTGGAAGGTCAGAGTGCATAGTCAGAGTGGCTGGTCAGTTGATAGGTCAGATTGGCTTGTCAGATTGGTTGGACAACATGATATGTCAGAGTGGCTGGTCAGAGTGACAGGTTAGATTGGCTGGTCAGATTGGCTGGTCAGAGTGGCTGGCCAGAGTGGCTGGTCAGCATGAGAGGTCAGAGTGACAGGTCAGAGTGACTGGTGAGAGTGGCTGGTCACACTGGCTGGTCGGTGTGACAGGTCATAGTGGCTGATCAGGGTTTCAGTTCATAATGACAGGTCAGAGTGGCTGGTCAGAGTGACAGGTCAGAGCGAGAGGTCAGTGTGACAGGTCAGATAGACAGGTCAGAGCGAGAGGTCAGAGTGAGAGGTCAGAGTGAGGTCAGCGTGACAGGTCAGAGTGGCAGGTCAGTGTGACAGGTCAGAGTGACAGGTCTGAGTGACAGGTCAGAGTGACGATTCATAGTGGCAGTTGAGAGTGTCAGGTCAGAGTGACACGTCAGGGTGACAGGTCAGAGTGGCTGGTCAGATAGGGAGGTCAGAGTGGCTGGTCAGATTGGCTGGTCAGTGTGACAGGTGAGAATGACAGGTCAGAGTGGCAGGTCACAGTGACTGGTCAGAGAGGCTGGTCAGAAAGACAGGTCACAGTGGCTGGTCAGATTGGCTGGTCAGTGTGACAGGTCAGAGTGACAGGTCAGAGTGGCAGGTCACAGTGACTGGTCAGAGAGGCTGGTCAGAAAGACAGGTCAGAGTGGCTGGTCAGAGTGGCTGGTCAGAGTGACAGGTTAGAGTGAAAGGTTAGAGTGTTTGTTCAGAGTAGCTGGTCAGAGTGACAGGTCAGTGTGGCTGGTCAGAGTGGCTGGTCAGAGTGACAGGTTAGAGTGAAAGGTCAGTGTGACAGGTCAGAGTGGCTGGTCAGAGGGACAGGTCAGTGTGACAGGTCAGTGTGACAGGTCAGAGCGGCTGGTCAGAGCGACAGGTCAGTGTGACGGGTCAGTGTGACAGGTCAGTGTGACGGGTCAGAGTGTTAGGTCAGAGTGACAGGTCAGAGTGGCTGGTCAGAGCGACAGGTCAGAGTGACAGGTCACAGAGAAAGTTCAGAGTGACAGGTCAGAGCGGCTGGTCAGAGTGGCTGGTCAGAGTGGCTGGTCAGAGTGGCTTGTCAGAGTGACAGGTCAGAGTGTGTGGTCAGAGTGGCTCGTCAGAGTAACAGTGCAGAGTGGCTGGTCAGAGTGACAGTTCAGAGTGGCTGGTCAGAGTGGCTGGTCAGAGTGGCTGGTCAGAGGGACAGGTCAGGGTTGCTGGTCAGCGTGACAGGTCAGGGTGGCTGGTCAGAGTGACAGGTCACAGTGGCAGGTCAGAGTGAGACGTCGGAGTGACAGGTCAGAGTGACAGGTCAGAGAGACAGGTCAGAGTAGCCGGACAGATTTGAAGGTCAGATTGACAGGTCAGAGTGGCTGGTCAGAGTGACAGGTCAGGGTGGCTGGTTAGAGTGACAGGTCACAGTGGCAGGACAGAGTGACAGGACAGAGTGACAGGTCACAGCGGCTGATTGGCAGGTCAGGGATGAAGGTCAAAGTGGCAGGTCAGAGTGAAAGGTCAGAGGGGATGGTCACAGTGGCAGATCAGAGTGGCTGGTCAGAGTGGCAGGTCAGGGTGGCTGGTCAGAGTGACAGGTCACAGTGGCAGGTCAGAGTGAGACGTCAGAGTGAGACGTCAGAGTGACAGGTCAGAGTGACGATTCATAGTGGCAGTTGAGAGTGTCAGGTCAGAGTGACTGGTCAGATGGGAGTTCAGGCTGGCTGGTCAGATAGGCTGGTCAGAGTGGCTGGTCAGATTGGCTGGTCAGTGTGACAGGTCAGAGTGACAGGTCAGAGTGGCAGGTCACAGTGACTGGTCAGAGAGGCTGGTCAGAAAGACAGGTCACAGTGGCTGGTCAGAGTGGCTGGTCAGAGTGGTAGGTCAGAGGGACAGGTCAGAGTGGCTGGTGGGGATGAGAGGTCTGTGTGACAGGTCAGAATGACAGGTCAGAGGGTCAGGTCAGAGTCGCTGTTCAGATTGGAGAGTCAGAGTGTGAGTTCAGTGTGATAGGTCAAAGTGACAGGTCAGAGTGGGAAATCAAATGGGAAATCAGGATGGCTGGTCAGAGTGACAGGTCAGTGTGACAGGTCAGTGTGACAGGTCAGAGTGGCTGGTCAGAGCGACAGGTCAGTGTGACAGGTCAGTGTGACAGGTCAGAGTGGCTGGTCAGAGCGACAGGTCAGTGTGACAGGTCAGTATGACAGGTCAGAGTGTTAGGTCAGAGTGGCTGGTCAGAGCGACAGGTCAGAGTGACAGGTCAGAGAGAAGGTTCAGAGTGGCAGGTCAGAGCGACAGGTCAGAGCGGCTGGTCAGATTGGCTGGTCAGAGTGGCACAGCAAATTGACCGGTCAGAGTGTCAGGTCACAGTGGCTGGTCAGAATTACAGGTCATGGTGACAGGTCAGGGTGAAAGGTCAGGGAGACATTTCAGAGGGACAGGTCAGAGTGACAAGTCAGAGTGACAGGTCAGAGAGACAGGTCAGAGAGACAGGTCAGAATGACAGGTCAGATTGACAGGTCAGAGTGACAGGTCAAAGCGGCAGGTCACAGTGCATGGTCAGAGTGGCTGGTCAGAGTGGCAGGTCAGAGGGACAGGTCAAAGTGAATGGTAAGGTCACAGTGGCTGGTCAGAATGACAGGTCAGGATGCCAGGTCAGAGTGACAGGTCAGAGTGACAGGTCAGAATGACAGGTCAGAATGACAGGTCAGAATGACAGGTCACGGTGACAGGTCAGGGTGTCAGATCAGGGTGACAGGTCAGAGAGATATGTCAGAGTGGCTGGTTAGAGTGACAAGGCATCGTGGCAGGTCAGAGTGACAGGTCAGAGTGGCTGGTAAGATTGACAGGTCCGGGAGTCTGGTCAGACTGATAGGTCAGAGTGAGAGGTCAGAGTGGCTGGTCAGAGTGACAGGTCACAGTCGCAGGTCACAGTGACAGGTCAGAGGGGCTGGTCAGAATGACAGGTCAAGATGTCTGGTCAGAGTGACAGGTCAGAGTGACAGTTCAGAGTGGCTGATCAGATGGGAGTTCAGACAGGTTGGTGAGAGTTGAAGGTCAGAGTGGCAGGTCAGAGTGCATGGTCAGAGTGGCAGGTCAGAGTGAATGGTCAGAATGGCAGGTGAGAGTGAATGGTCAGAGTGGCTGGTCAGAGTGGCAGAGCAAAGTAACCGGTCAGAGTGTCAGGTCACAGTGACTGGTCAGAATGACAGATTAGTATGACAGGTCAGGGTGACAGGTCAGGGTGACAGGTGACGGTGACAGGTGACGGTGACAGGTCAGGGTGACTGGTCAGGGAGACATTTCCGAGGGACAGGTCAGGGTGACAGGTCAGGGTGACAGGTCAGAGTGACAGGTCAGAGTGGCTGGTCAGAGAGGCTGGTCAAAAATACAGGTCACAGTGGATGTTCAGAGTGGCTGGTCAAAGCGGCAGGTCAGAGTGGAATGTCAGAGTAGCAGGTCAGAGTGGATGGTCAGAGTGGATGGTCAGAGTGAATGGTCGATGTGGATGGTCGGAGTATCAGGTCAGAGTGTTTGGTCAGAGTGGCAGGTCAGACTGAATGGTCAGAATGTCTGGTCAGAGTGACTGGTCAGAGTGGCTGGTCAGAGTGGCTGGTCAGGGTGGCTGGTCAGGGTGGCTGGTCAGGGTGGCTGGTCAGAGTGACAGTCAGAGTGACAGGTCATGTTGGCTGGTCAGAGTGACAGGACAGAGTGACAGATCAGAGTGAGAGGTTAGATTGAGAGGCCAGAGCGACAGGTCAGAGTGACAGGTCACAGTGGCAGGACAGAGTGACAGGTGTCAGTTACAGGTCAGACTGAGATGTCAGATTGAGAGGTCAGAGTGACAGTCAGAGTGACAGGTCAGAGAGACAGTTCAGAGTGACAGGTCAGTGTGGCTGGACAGAGTTGAAGGCCAGATTAACAGGTCAGAGAGGCAGGTCAGAGTGGCTGGTCAGAGTAACAGGTAAGAGTGGCTGGTCAGAGTGCCAGGTCAGAGTGACAGGTCAGATTGAGAGGTCAGAGCGACAGGTCAGAGTGACGGGTCACAGCGGCTGATCAGATGGGAGGTCAGATTGGCAGGTCGGAGTTGAAGAGTTGAAGGTCAGAGTGGCAGGTCAGAGTGAATGGTCACAGTGGCGGTCACAGTGGCAGGTCACAGTGCATGGTCAGAGTGGCAGGTCAGAGAGGATGGTCAGAGTGGCAGGTCACAGTGGCACGTCAGAGTGGCTGGTCAGAGTGGCAGGTCAGAGTGAATGTTAAGGTCAGAGTGGCTGGTCAGAGTGGCTGGTCAGAGTGGCAGATCAATGTGACTGATCAGGTCAGAGTGGCTGGACAGAGTGGCAGAGCAAAGTGACCGGTCAGAGTGGCTGGTCAGAATGACAGTTCAGGGTACCAGGTCAGAGTGACAGGTCAGAGTGAGAGGTCACGGTGAAAGGTCAGGGTGACAGGTCAGAATGGCTGGTCAGATTGGCTGGTCAGAGTTGAAGGTCAGAGTGGCAGGTCAGAGTGGAAGGTTAGAGTGGCAGGTCAGACTGAAAGGTCAGAATGGCTGGTCAGAGTGAATGGTCAGAGTGGCTGGTCAGAGCGACAGGTCAGAGTGACAGGTCACAGAGAAAGTTCAGAGTGACAGGTCAGAGCGGCTGGTCAGAGTGGCTGGTCAGAGTGGCTGGTCAGAGTGGCTTGTCAGAGCGACAGGTCAGAGTGTGTGGTCAGAGTGGCTGGTCAGAGTAACAGTGCAGAGTGGCTGGTCAGAGTGACAGTTCAGAGTGGCTGGTCAGAGTGGCTGGTCAGAGTGGCTGGTCAGAGGGACAGGTCAGGGTTGCTGGTCAGCGTGACAGGTCAGGGTGGCTGGTCAGAGTGACAGGTCACAGTGGCAGGTCAGAGTGAGACGTCGGAGTGACAGGTCAGAGTGACAGGTCAGAGAGACAGGTCAGAGTGGCCGGACAGATTTGAAGGTCAGATTGACAGGTCAGAGTGGCTGGTCAGAGTGACAGGTCAGGGTGGCTGGTTAGAGTGACAGGTCACAGTGGCAGGACAGAGTGACAGGACAGAGTGACAGGTCACAGCGGCTGATTGGCAGGTCAGGGATGAAGGTCAAAGTGGCAGGTCAGAGTGAAAGGTCAGAGGGGATGGTCACAGTGGCAGATCAGAGTGGCTGGTCAGAGTGGCAGGTCAGGGTGGCTGGTCAGAGTGACAGGTCACAGTGGCAGGTCAGAGTGAGACGTCAGAGTGAGACGTCAGAGTGACAGGTCAGAGTGACGATTCATAGTGGCAGTTGAGAGTGTCAGGTCAGAGTGACTGGTCAGATGGGAGTTCAGGCTGGCTGGTCAGATAGGCTGGTCAGAGTGGCTGGTCAGATTGGCTGGTCAGTGTGACAGGTCAGAGTGACAGGTCAGAGTGGCAGGTCACAGTGACTGGTCAGAGAGGCTGGTCAGAAAGACAGGTCACAGTGGCTGGTCAGAGTGGCTGGTCAGAGTGGTAGGTCAGAGGGACAGGTCAGAGTGGCTGGTGGGGATGAGAGGTCTGTGTGACAGGTCAGAATGACAGGTCAGAGGGTCAGGTCAGAGTCGCTGTTCAGATTGGAGAGTCAGAGTGTGAGTTCAGTGTGATAGGTCAAAGTGACAGGTCAGAGTGGGAAATCAAATGGGAAATCAGGATGGCTGGTCAGAGTGACAGGTCAGTGTGACAGGTCAGTGTGACAGGTCAGAGTGGCTGGTCAGAGCGACAGGTCAGTGTGACAGGTCAGTGTGACAGGTCAGAGTGGCTGGTCAGAGCGACAGGTCAGTGTGACAGGTCAGTATGACAGGTCAGAGTGTTAGGTCAGAGTGGCTGGTCAGAGCGACAGGTCAGAGTGACAGGTCAGAGAGAAGGTTCAGAGTGGCAGGTCAGAGCGACAGGTCAGAGCGGCTGGTCAGATTGGCTGGTCAGAGTGGCACAGCAAATTGACCGGTCAGAGTGTCAGGTCACAGTGGCTGGTCAGAATTACAGGTCATGGTGACAGGTCAGGGTGAAAGGTCAGGGAGACATTTCAGAGGGACAGGTCAGAGTGACAAGTCAGAGTGACAGGTCAGAGAGACAGGTCAGAGAGACAGGTCAGAATGACAGGTCAGATTGACAGGTCAGAGTGACAGGTCAAAGCGGCAGGTCACAGTGCATGGTCAGAGTGGCTGGTCAGAGTGGCAGGTCAGAGGGACAGGTCAAAGTGAATGGTAAGGTCACAGTGGCTGGTCAGAATGACAGGTCAGGATGCCAGGTCAGAGTGACAGGTCAGAGTGACAGGTCAGAATGACAGGTCAGAATGACAGGTCAGAATGACAGGTCACGGTGACAGGTCAGGGTGTCAGATCAGGGTGACAGGTCAGAGAGATATGTCAGAGTGGCTGGTTAGAGTGACAAGGCATCGTGGCAGGTCAGAGTGACAGGTCAGAGTGGCTGGTAAGATTGACAGGTCCGGGAGTCTGGTCAGACTGATAGGTCAGAGTGAGAGGTCAGAGTGGCTGGTCAGAGTGACAGGTCACAGTCGCAGGTCACAGTGACAGGTCAGAGGGGCTGGTCAGAATGACAGGTCAAGATGTCTGGTCAGAGTGACAGGTCAGAGTGACAGTTCAGAGTGGCTGATCAGATGGGAGTTCAGACAGGTTGGTGAGAGTTGAAGGTCAGAGTGGCAGGTCAGAGTGCATGGTCAGAGTGGCAGGTCAGAGTGAATGGTCAGAATGGCAGGTGAGAGTGAATGGTCAGAGTGGCTGGTCAGAGTGGCAGAGCAAAGTAACCGGTCAGAGTGTCAGGTCACAGTGACTGGTCAGAATGACAGATTAGTATGACAGGTCAGGGTGACAGGTCAGGGTGACAGGTGACGGTGACAGGTGACGGTGACAGGTCAGGGTGACTGGTCAGGGAGACATTTCCGAGGGACAGGTCAGGGTGACAGGTCAGGGTGACAGGTCAGAGTGACAGGTCAGAGTGGCTGGTCAGAGAGGCTGGTCAAAAATACAGGTCACAGTGGATGTTCAGAGTGGCTGGTCAAAGCGGCAGGTCAGAGTGGAATGTCAGAGTAGCAGGTCAGAGTGGACGGTCAGAGTGGATGGTCAGAGTGAATGGTCGATGTGGATGGTCGGAGTATCAGGTCAGAGTGTTTGGTCAGAGTGGCAGGTCAGACTGAATGGTCAGAATGTCTGGTCAGAGTGAATGGTCAGAGTGGCTGGTCAGAGTGGCTGGTCAGGGTGGCTGGTCAGGGTGGCTGGTCAGGGTGGCTGGTCAGAGTGACAGTCAGAGTGACAGGTCATGTTGGCTGGTCAGAGTGACAGGACAGAGTGACAGATCAGAGTGAGAGGTTAGATTGAGAGGCCAGAGCGACAGGTCAGAGTGACAGGTCACAGTGGCAGGACAGAGTGACAGGTGTCAGTAGGTCAGATGAGGTCAGAGTGGCAGGTCAGAGTGAGTGACAGGTCAGTGAAGGTCAGGGCAGGTGTGAGGTCACAGTGAGGTCAGAGTGGCAGGTCAGAGAGATGGTCAGAGTGGCAGGTCACAGTAACAGGTCAGGTCAGAGTGCAGGTCAGAGTGGCTGGTCAGAGTCAGTCAGACAGGTCAGAGTAGGTCAGAGTGGCTGGTCAGAGTCAGAGTGTCAGAGTGACAGGTCAGTCAGTGACAGGTCAGAGTCAAGTGTCAGAGTGACAGTTCAGAGTGGATCAGATGGGAGGTCAGACAGGTTGGTCAGAGTTGAAGGTCAGAGTGGCAGGTCAGAGTGCATGGTCAGAGTGGCAGGTCAGAGTGAATGGTCAGAATGGCAGGTGAGAGTGAATGGTCAGAGTGGCTGGTCAGAGTGGCAGAGCAAAGTAACCGGTCAGAGTGTCAGGTCACAGTGACTGGTCAGAATGACAGATTAGTATGACAGGTCAGGGTGACAACAGGTCAGACTGAGATGTCAGATTGAGAGGTCAGAGTGACAGTCAGAGTGACAGGTCAGAGAGACAGTTCAGAGTGACAGGTCAGTGTGGCTGGACAGAGTTGAAGGCCAGATTAACAGGTCAGAGAGGCAGGTCAGAGTGGCTGGTCAGAGTAACAGGTAAGAGTGGCTGGTCAGAGTGCCAGGTCAGAGTGACAGGTCAGATTGAGAGGTCAGAGCGACAGGTCAGAGTGACGGGTCACAGCGGCTGATCAGATGGGAGGTCAGATTGGCAGGTCGGAGTTGAAGAGTTGAAGGTCAGAGTGGCAGGTCAGAGTGAATGGTCACAGTGGCGGTCACAGTGGCAGGTCACAGTGCATGGTCAGAGTGGCAGGTCAGAGAGGATGGTCAGAGTGGCAGGTCACAGTGGCACGTCAGAGTGGCTGGTCAGAGTGGCAGGTCAGAGTGAATGTTAAGGTCAGAGTGGCTGGTCAGAGTGGCTGGTCAGAGTGGCAGATCAATGTGACTGATCAGGTCAGAGTGGCTGGACAGAGTGGCAGAGCAAAGTGACCGGTCAGAGTGGCTGGTCAGAATGACAGTTCAGGGTACCAGGTCAGAGTGACAGGTCAGAGTGAGAGGTCACGGTGAAAGGTCAGGGTGACAGGTCAGAATGGCTGGTCAGATTGGCTGGTCAGAGTTGAAGGTCAGAGTGGCAGGTCAGAGTGGAAGGTTAGAGTGGCAGGTCAGACTGAAAGGTCAGAATGGCTGGTCAGAGTGAATGGTCAGAGTGAATGGTCAGAGTGGCTGGTCAGGGTGACTGGTCAGAGTGACAGGTCAGGTGGCTGGTCAGAGTGACAGGTCACAGTGGCAGGTCACAGTGACAGGTCAGAGTGACAGTCAGAGTGACAGGTCAGAGTGGCTGGACAGAGTTGAAGGCCAGATTGACAGGTCAGAGAGGCAGGTCAGATTGACAGGTCAGAGAGGCTGGTCAGAGTGACAGGTCACAGTGTCAGGACAGAGTGACAGGTCAGAGTGACAGGTCAGAGTGAGAGGTCAGATTGTGAGGTCAGAGCGACAGGTCAGAGTGACAGGTCACAGCGGCTGATCAGATGGCAGGTCAGAGTTGAAGTTCAGAGTGGCTGGTCAGAGTGAATGGTCAGAGTGGCAGGTCACAGAGGCAGGTCAGTGTGGCTGGACAGAGTGGCAGGTCAGAGGGACAGGTCAAGGTAAATGGTAAGGTCAGAGTGGCTGGTCAGATTCGCAGATCAAAGTGACTGATCAGGTCAGAGTGGCTAGTCAGGATGGCAGAGCAAAGTGACCGGTCAGAGTGTCAGGTCACAGTGTCTGGTCAGAATAACAGGTCAGGGTGCCAGGTCAGAGTGACAGGACAGAGTGACAGGTCAGAGTGACAGGTCAGAGTGACAGGACAGAGTGACAGGTCAGAGTGACAGGTCAGGGTGACAGATCAGAGTGACAGGTCATGGTGACAGGTCAGGGTGTCAGGTCAGGGTGACAGGTCAGAAAGATATGTCAGAGTGGCTGGTCAGAGTGACAGGTCAGAGTGACTGGTCAGATGGGAGTTCAGACTGGCTGGTCAGAGTGGATGGTCAGAGTGGATGGTCAGATTGGATGGTCAGATTGGATTATCAGAGTGGCAGGTCAGAGTGAAAGGTCAGACTGGCTGGTCAGAGTGGAAGGTCAGAGTGACATTTCAAAGTTACTGGTAAGGTCAAAGTGACTGGTATGGTCAGAGTGACTGGTCAGATTGCAGGTCACACTTGCTGGTCGGGGTGACAGGTCACAGTGGCTCGTCAGTGCCGCATGTCTAATTGACAGGTCACAGTGGCTGGTCAGAGGGGCAGAGCAAAGTGACCGGTCAGAGTGTCAGGTCACAGTGGCTGGTCAGAATGACAGGTCAAGATGTCCGATCAGAGAGACAGGTGAGAATGACAGGTGAGAATGACAGGTCACGGTGACAGGTCAGGGTGACAGGTCAGGGTGACAGATCAGAGTGACAGGTCAGAGTGGCTGGTCAGCGAGGCTGGTCAGAGAGGCTGGTCAAAAATACAGGTCACAGTGGATGTTCAGAGTGGCTGGTCAAAGCGGCAGGTCAGAGTGGAATGTCAGAGTGTCACGTCTGAGTGGTTGGTCAGAGTGGCAGGTCAGAGTGGAAGGTCAGAGTGGCTGGTCAGAGTGGCAGGTCAGAGTGGATGGTCAGAGTGGATGGTCAGAGTGGATGGTCAGAGTGGATGGCCGGAGTGGATGGTCGGAGTATCAGGTCAGAGTGGTTGGTCAGAGTGGCAGGTCAGTCAGAATGGTCAGAATGTCTGGTCAGAGTGGCTGGTCAGAGTGGCTGGTCAGAGTGGCTGGTCAGAGTGACAGGTCAGTGTGGATGGTCAGAGTGGATGTTCAGATTGGCTGGTCGGAATGTCTGGTCAGAGTGAATGGTCAGAGTGGCTGGTCAGAGTGGCAGGTCAGAGTGGCTGGTCAGGGTGGCTGGTCAGGGTGGCTGGTCAGAGTGGCTGGTCAGAGTGACAGTCAGAGTGACAGGTCAGAGTGGCTGATCAGAGTGACAGGACAGAGTGACAGGTCAGAGTGAGGTCAGATTGAGATGCCAGAGCAACAGGTCAGAGTGACAGGTCACAGTGGCAGGACAGAGTGACAGGTCACAGTGGCAGGACAGAGTGACAGGTGTCTGTTACAGATCAGACTGAGATGTCAGATTGAGAGGTCAGAGTGACAGTCAGAGTGACAGGTCAGAGAGACAGTTCAGAGTGACAGGTCAGTGTGGCTGGACAGAGTTGAAGGCCAGATTAACAGGTCAGAGAGGCTGGTCAGAGTGACAGGTCAGAGTGACGGGTCACAGCAGCTGATCAGATGGGAGGTCAGATTGGCAGGTGGGAGTTGAAGGTCAGAGTGGCAGGTCGGAGTGACTGGTCACAGTGGCGGTCACAGTGGCAGGTCACAGTGCATGGTCAGAGTGGCAGGTCAGAGAGGATGGTCAGAGTGGCAGGTCACAGTGGCACGTCAGAGTGGCTGGTCAGAGTGGCAGGTCAGAGTGAATGTTAAGGTCAGTGTGGCTGGTCAGAGTGGCTGGTCAGTGTGGCAGATCAATGTGACTGATCAGGTCAGAGTGGCTGGTCAGAGTGGCAGAGCAAAGTGACCGGTCAGAGTGGCTGGTCAGAATGACAGTTCAGGGTGCCAGGTCAGAGTGACAGGTCAGAGTGAGAGGTCACGGTGAAAGGTCAGGGTGACAGGTCAGAATGGCTGGTCAGACTGGCTGGTCAGAGTTGAAGGTCAGAGTGGCAGGTCAGAGTGGAAGGTTAGAGTGGCAGGTCAGACTGAAAGGTCAGAATGGCTGGTCAGAGTGAATGGTCAGAGTGAATGGTCAGAGTGGCTGGTCAGGGTGACTGGTCAGAGTGACAGGTCAGGTGGCTGGTCAGAGTGACAGGTCACAGTGGCAGGTCACAGTGACAGGTCAGAGTGACAGTCAGAGTGACAGGTCAGAGTGGCTGGACAGAGTTGAAGGCCAGATTGACAGGTCAGAGAGGCAGGTCAGAGTGACAGGTCAGAGGGGCTGGTCAGAGTGACAGGTCACAGTGGCAGGTCAGAGTGACAGGTCAGAGTGAGAGGTCAGATTGTGAGGTCAGAGCGACAGGTCAGAGTGACAGGTCACAGCGGCTGATCAGATGGCAGGTCAGATTTGAAGTTCAGAGTGGCTGGTCAGAGTGAATGGTCAGAGTGGCAGGTCACAAAGGCAGGTCAGTGTGGCTGGACAGAGTGGCAGGTCAGAGGGACAGGTCAAAGTGAATGGTAAGGTCAGAGTGGCTGGTCAGATTCGCAGATCAAAGTGACTGATCAGGTCAGAGTGGCTAGTCAGGATGGCAGAGCAAAGTGACCGGTCAGAGTGTCAGGTCACAGTGTCTGGTCAGAATGACAGGTCAGAGTGACAGGACAGAGTGACAGGTCAGAGTGACAGGTCATGGTGACAGGTCAGGATGTCAGGTCAGGGTGACAGGTCAGAAAGATATGTCAGAGTGGCTGGTCAGAGTGACAGGTCAGAGTGACTTGTCAGATGGGAGTTCAGACTGGCTGGTCAGAGTGGATGGTCAGAGTGGATGGTCAGATTGGATGGTCAGATTGGATTATCAGTGTGGCAGGTCAGAGTGAAAGGTCAGACTGGCTGGTCAGAGTGGAAGGTCAGAGTGACATTTCAAAGTTACTGGTAAGGTCAAAGTGACTGGTATGGTCAGAGTGACTGGTCAGAGTGCAGGTCACACTTGCTGGTCGGGGTGACAGGTCACAGTGGCTGGTCAGGGTCGCATGTCTAATTGACAGGTCACAGTGGCTGGTCAGAGGGGCAGAGCAAAGTGACCGGTCAGAGTGTCAGGTCACAGTGGCTGGTCAGAATGACAGGTCAAGATGTCCGATCAGAGAGACAGGTGAGAATGACAGGTGAGAATGACAGGTCACGGTGACAGGTCAGGGTGACAGGTCAGGGTGACAGATCAGAGTGACAGGTCAGAGTGGCTGGTCAGCGAGGCTGGTCAGAGAGGCTGGTCAAAAATACAGGTCACAGTGGATGTTCAGAGTGGCTGGTCAAAGCGGCAGGTCAGAGTGGAATGTCAGAGTGTCACGTCTGAGTGGTTGGTCAGAGTGGCAGGTCAGAGTGGAAGGTCAGAGTGGCTGGTCAGAGTGGCAGGTCAGAGTGGATGGTCAGAGTGGATGGTCAGAGTGGATGGTCAGAGTGGATGGCCGGAGTGGATGGTCGGAGTATCAGGTCAGAGTGGTTGGTCAGAGTGGCAGGTCACAGTGGCTGGTCAGAATGACAGGTCAAGATGCCAGATCAGAGAGACAGGTGAGAATGACATGTCACGGTGAAATGTCAGGGTGACAGGTCAGGGTGACAGGTCAGAGTGACAGGTCAGAGTGACAGGTCAGAGTGGCTGGTCAGAGAGGCTGGTCAGAGAGGCTGGTCAGAAATAGAGGTCACAGTGGATGTTCAGAGTGGCTGGTCAAAGCGGCAGGTCAGAGTGGAATGTCAGAGTGTCACGTCTGAGTGGTTGGTCAGAGTGGCAGGTCAGAGTGGCTGGTCAGAGTGGCATGTCAGAGCGGATGGTCAGAGTGGATGGTCAGAGTGGATGGTCAGAGTGGATGGTCGGAGTATCAGGTCAGAGTGGTTGGTCAGAGTGGCAGGTCAGACTGAATGGTCAGAATGTCTGGTCAGAGTGAATGGTCAGAGTGGCTGGTCAGAGTGGCTGGTCAGAGTGGCTGGTCAGGGTGGCTGGTCAGGGTGGCTGGTCAGAGTGACAGGTCAGGGTTGCTGGTCAGAGTGACAGTCAGAGTGACAGGTCAGGGTGGCTGATCAGAGTGACAGGACAGAGTGACAGGTCAGAGTAAGAGGTCAGATTGAGAGGCCAGAGAGACAGGTCAGAGTGACAGGTCACAGTGGCAGGACAGAGTGACAGGTGTCAGTTACAGGTCAGACTGAGAGGTCAGATTGATAGGTCAGAGTGACAGTCAGAGTGACAGGTCAGAGAGACAGTTCAGAGTGACAGGTCAGTGTGGCTGGACAGAGTTGAAGGCCAGATTAACAGGTCAGAGAGGCAGGTCAGAGCGGCTGGTCAGAGTGACAGGTCAGAGTGCCTGGTCAGAGTGACAGGTCAGAGTGACAGGTCAGAGTGACAGGTCAGATTGAGAGGTCAGAGCGACAGGTCAGAGTGACGCGTCACAGCGGCTGATCAGATGGGCGGTCAGATTGGCAGGTCGGAGTTGAAGGTCAGAGTGGCAGGTCAGAGTGAATGGTCACAGTGGCGGTCACAGTGGCACGTCAGAGTGGCTGGTCAGAGTGGCAGGTCAGAGTCAATGTTAAGGTCAGAGTGGCTGGTCAGAGTGGCAGATCAATGTGACTGATCAGGTCAGAGTGGCTGGTCAGAGTGGCAGAGCAAAGTGACCGGTCAGAGTGGCTGGTCAGAATGACAGTTCAGGGTACCAGGTCAGAGTGACAGGTCAGAGTGAGAGGTCACGGTGAAAGGTCAGGGTGACAGGTCAGAGTGACAGGTCAGAGTGGCTGGTCAAACTGGCTGGTCAGAGTTGAAGGTCTGAGTGGCAGGTCAGAGTGGATGGTTAGAGTGGCAGTTCAGGCTGAAAGGTCAGAATGGCTGGTCAGAGTGAATGGTCAGAGTGAATGGTCAGAGTGGCTGGTCAGGGTGACTGGTCAGAGTGACAGGTCACAGTGGCAGGTCACAGTGACAGGTCAGAGTGACAGTCAGAGTGACAGGTCAGTGTGGCTGGTCAGAGTGACAGGTCACAGTGGCAGGACAGAGTGACAGGTCAGAGTGAATGGTCAGAGGGAGAGGTCAGAGCGACAGGTCAGAGCGACAGGTCAGAGTGACAGGTCACATCGGCTGATCAGATGGCAGGTCAGAGTTGAAGTTCAGAGTGGCTGGTCAGAGTGAATGGTCAGAGAGGCTGGTCACAGAGGCAGGTCAGTGTGGCTGGACAGAGTGGCAGGTCAGAGGGACAGGTCAAAGTGAATGGTAAGGTCAGAGTGGCTGGTCAGATTCGCAGATCAAAGTGACTGGTCAGGTCAGAGATGCTAGTCGGGGTGGCAGAGCAAAGTGACCGGTCAGAGTGTCAGGTCACAGTGTCTGGTCAGAATGACAGGTCAGAGTGACAGGACAGAGTGATAGGTCAGAGTGACAGGTCATGGTGACAGGTCAGGATGTCAGGTCAGGGTGACAGGTCAGAAAGATATGTCAGAGTGGCTGGTCAGAGTGACAGGTCAGAGTGACTGGTCAGATGGGAGTTCAGACTGGCTGGTCAGAGTGGATGGTCAGAGTGGATGGTCAGATTGGATGGTCATATTGGATTATCAGAGTGGCAGGTCAGAGTGAAAGGTCAGACTGGCTGGTCAGAGTGACAGGTCAAAGTGACTGGTAAGGTCAAAGTGACTGGTAAGGTCAGAGTGACTGGTCAGAGTGCAGGTCACACTTGCTGGTCTGGGTGACAGGTCACAGTGGATGGTCAGGGTCGCAGGTCAGATTGACAGGTCAGAGTGGCTGGTCAGAGTGGCTGGTCAAATTGACAGTTCAGATTGGCTGGTCAGAGTGCCGGTCAGAATGACAGTTCACAGTGGCATGTCAGGGTGACAGGTCAGGGTGAGAGGTCACAGTGGCGGGCCACGGTTGCAGGTCAGATTCACAGGTCAGAGTGGCTGGTCATAATGACAGGATAGAGTGCCTTGTCAGAGTAACAGGTCAATGGGACTGGTCAAAGTGACTGGTAAGGTCAGAGTGGCTGGTCAGAGTGGCAGATCACAGTGACTGGTCAGAGTGGCTGGTCACACTGGCTGGTCGGGGTGACAGGTCATATTGGCTGATCAGGGTTGATGGTCAGTGTGGATGGTCAGAGTGGCTGTTCAGAGTGGCTGGTCAGAGTGGCTGGTCAGAGTGGCTGGTCAGAGTGACGATTCATAGTGGCATTTGAGAGTGTCAGGTCAGAGTGACTGGTCAGATGGGAGTTCAGGCTGGCTGGTCAGATAGGCTGGTCAGAGTGGCTGATCAGTTTGGCTGGTCAGTGTGACAGGTCAGGGTGACAGGTCAGAGTGGCAGGTCACAGTGACTGGTCAGAGAGGCTGGTCAGAAAGACAGGTCACAGTGGCTGGTCAGAGTGGTAGATCAGAGGGACAGGTCAGAGTGGCTGGTGGGGATGAGAGGTCTGTGTGACAGGTCAGAATAACAGGTCAGAGGGTCAGGTCAGAGTCGCTGTTCAGAGTGGAGAGTCAGAGTGTGAGTTCAGTGTGATAGGTCAAAGTGACAGGTCAGAGTGGGAAATCAAATGGGAGATCAGGATGGCTGGTCAGAGTGACAGGTCAGTGTGACAGGTCAGTGTGACAGGTCAGAGTGGCTGGTCAGAGCGACAGGTCAGTGTGACAGGTCAGTGTGACAGGTCAGAGTGTTAGGTCAGAGTGACAGGTCAGAGCGGCTAGTCAGAGCGACAGGTCAGAGCGGCTGGTCAGATTGGCTGGTCAGAGTGGCACAGCAAATTGACCGGTCAGAGTGTCAGGTCACAGTGGCTGGTCAGAATTACAGGTCACGGTGACAGGTCAGGGTGACAGGTCAGAGAGACATTTCAGAGGGACAGGTCAGAGTGACAAGTCAGAGTGACAGGTTAGATTGGCTGGTCAGAATGGCTCGTCAGAGTGACAAGACAGATTGGCTGGTCAGAGTGGCTGGTCAGAGTGGCTGGCCAGAGTGGCTGGCCAGAGTGGCAGGTCAGAGTGGCAGGTCAGAGTGGCTGGTCAGAGTGGCTGGTCAGAGTGACAGGTCAGAGTGGCTGGTCAGAGTGATAGGTCAGAGTGGCTGGTCAGAGTGGCTGGTCAGAGTGACAGGTTAGAGTGAAAGGTTAGAGTGTTTGTTCAGAGTAGCTGGTCAGAGTGACATGTCAAAGTGACAGGTCAGACTGACTGGTCAGAGTGACAGGTCAAAGTGACAGGTCAGACTGACTGGTCAGAGTGACAGGTCAGAGCGAGAGGTCAGAGTGTTAGGTCAGAGTGACAGGTCAGAGCGGCTAGTCAGAGCGACAGGTCAGAGCGGCTGGTCAGATTGGCTGGTCAGAGTGGCACAGCAAATTGACCGGTCAGAGTGTCAGGTCACAGTGGCTGGTCAGAATTACAGGTCACGGTGACAGGTCAGGGTGACAGGTCAGAGAGACATTTCAGAAGGACAGGTCAGAGTGACAGGTCAGAGTGACAGGTCAAAGTGACAGGTCAGACTGACTGGTCAGAGTGACAGGTCAGAGTGGCAGGTCAGTGTGACAGGTCAGAGTGACAGGTCTGAGTGACAGGTCAGAGTGGCTGGTCAGAGAGAAAGTTCAGAGTGGCAGGTCAGAGCGACAGGTCAGAGCGGCTGGTCAGAGTGGCTGGTCAGAGTGGCTTGTCAGAGTGACAGGTCAGAGTGGCTTGTCAGAGTGGCTGGTCAGAGTGACAGTGCAGAGTGGCTGGTCAGAGTGACAGTTCAGAGTGGCTAGTCAGAGTGGCTGGTCAGAGTGGCTGGTCAGAGTGACAGTTCAGAGTGGCTGGTCAGAGTGGCTGGTCAGAGTGGCTGGTCAGAGTGGCTGGTCAGAGTGACAGGTCAGGGTGGCTGGTCAGCGTGACAGGTCAGGGTGGCTGGTCAGAGTGACAGGTCACAGTGGCAGGTCAGAGTGAGACGTCAGAGTGACAGGTCAGAGTGACAGGTCAGAGAGACAGGTCAGAGTGGCTGGACAGAGTTGAAGGTCAGATTGACAGGTCAGAGTGGCTGGTCAGAGTGACAGGTCAGGGTGGTTGGTCAGAGTGACAGGTCACAGTGGCAGGACAGAGTGACAGGTCAGAGTGACAGGTCAGATTGAGAGGTCAGAGTGACAGGTCACAGCGGCTGATCAGATGGGAGGTCAGATTGGCAGGTCAGAGTTGAAGGTCAAAGTGGCAGGTCAGAGTGAATGGTCAGAGGGGATGGTCACAGTGGCAGATCAGAGTGGCTGGTCAGAGTGGCAGGTCAGGGTGGCTGGTCAGAGTGACAGGTCACAGTGGCAGGTCAGAGTGAGACGTCAGAGTGACAGGTCAGAGTGAGACGTCAGAGTGACAGGTCAGAGTGACGATTCATAGTGGCAGTTGAGAGTGTCAGGTCAGAGTGACTGGTCAGATGGGAGTTCAGGCTGGCTGGTCAGATAGGCTGGTCAGAGTGGCTGATCAGTTTGGCTGGTCAGTGTGACAGGTCAGGGTGACAGGTCAGAGTGGCAGGTCACAGTGACTGGTCAGAGAGGCTGGTCAGAAAGACAGGCCACAGTGGCTGGTCAGAGTGGCTGGTCAGAGTGGTAGATCAGAGGGACAGGTCAGAGTGGCTGGTGGGGATGAGAGGTCTGTGTGACAGGTCAGAATAACAGGTCAGAGGGTCAGGTCAGAGTCGCTGTTCAGAGTGGAGAGTCAGAGTGTGAGTTCAGTGTGATAGGTCAAAGTGACAGGTCAGAGTGGGAAATCAAATGGGAGATCAGGATGGCTGGTCAGAGTGACAGGTCAGTGTGACAGGTCAGTGTGACAGGTCAGAGTGGCTGGTCAGAGCGACAGGTCAGTGTGACAGGTCAGTGTGACAGGTCAGAGTGGCTGGTCAGAGCGACAGGTCAGAGTGACAGGTCAGAGTGGCTGGTCAGAGTGACAGGTCAGTGTGACAGGTCAGAGTGATAGGTCAGAGTGACACGTCAGAGTGGCTGGTCAGAGCGACAGGTCAGAGTGACAGGTCAGAGAGAAAGTTCCGAGTGGCAGGTCAGAGCGACAGGTAAGAGCGGCTAGTCAGAGTGGCTGGTCAGAGTGGCTGGTCAGAGTGGCTTGTCAGAGTGACAGGTCAGAGTGACAGGTCAGAGAGAAAGTTCAGAGTGGCAGGTCAGAGCGACAGGTCAGAGCGGCTGGTCAGATTGGCTGGTCAGAGTGGCATAGCAAATTGACCGGTCAGTGTGACAGGTCACAGTGGCTGGTCAGAATTACAGGTCACGGTGACAGGTCAGGGTGACAGGTCAGAGAGACATTTCAGAGGGACAGGTCAGAGTGACAGGTCAGAGTGACAGGTCAGAGAGACAGGTCAGACTGACAGGTCAGAGTGACAGGTCAGAGTGACAGGTCAAAGCGGCAGGTCACAGTGCATGGTCAGAGTGGCTGGTCAGAGTGGCAGGTCAGAGGGACAGGTCAAAGTGAATGGTAAGGTCACAGTGGCTGGTCAGAATGACAGGTCAGGATGCCAGGTCAGAGTGACAGGTCAGAGTGACAGGTCAGGGTGACAGGTCAGGGTGACAGGTCAGAATGACAGGTCAGAATGACAGGTCACGGTGACAGGTCAGGGTGTCAAGTCAGGGTGACAGGTCAGAGAGATATGTCAGAGTGGCTGGTCAGAGTGACAAGGCATCGTGGCAGGTCAGAGTGACAGGTCAGAGTGGCTGGTAAGATTGACAAGTCCGGGTGTCTGGTCAGACTGACAGGTCAGAGTGAGAGGTCAGAGTGGCTGGTCAGAGTGACAGGTCACAGTAGCAGGTCACAGTGATAGGTCAGAGGGGCTGGTCAGAATGACAGGTCAAGGTGTCTGGTCAGAGTGACCGGTCAAACTGAGTGGTCAGAGTGAGAGGTCAGATCGACAGGTCAGAGTGACAGGTCAGAGTGACAGTTCAGAGTGGCTGATCAGATGGGAGTTCAGACAGGTTGGTGAGAGTTGAAGGTCAGAGTGGCAGGTCAGAGTGCATGGTCAGAGTGGCAGGTCAGAGTGAATGGTTAGAGTGGCAGGTGAGAGTGAATGGTCAGAGTGGCTGGTCAGATTGAATGATCAAAGTGGCTGGTCAGAGTGGCAGAGCAAAGTAACCGGTCAGAGTGTCAGGTCACAGAGACTGGTCAGAATGACAGGTTAGTATGACAGGTCAGGGTGACAGGTCAGGGTGACAGGTCAGGGTGACAGGTGACGGTGACAGGTCAGGGTGACTGGTCAGAGAGACATTTCCGAGGGACAGGTCAGGGTGACAGGTCAGAGTGACAGGTCAGAGTGACAGGTCAGAGTGACAGGTCAGCGAGGCTGTCAGAATGACAGGTCAGAGTGATATGTTCAGAGTGACAGGTCAGAGTGACTGATCAGACGGGAGGTCAGAGTGGCTGGTCAGAGTTGAAGGTCAGATTTGCAGGTCAGAGTGGATGGTCAGAGTGGATGGTCAGAGTATCAGGTCAGAGTGGATGGTCAGAGTGGCAGGTCAGACTGAATGGTCAGAATGTCTGGTCAGAGTGAATGGTCAGAGTGGCTGGTCAGGGTGGCTGGTCAGGGTGGATGGTCAGGGTGACAGTCAGAGTGACAGGTCAGTGTGGCTGGTCAGAGTGACAGGACAGAGTGACAGGTCAGAGTGAGAGGTCAGATTGAGAGGCCAGAGCGGCAGGTCAGAGTGACAGGTCACAGTGGCAGGACAGAGTGACAGGTGTCAGTGACAGGTCAGACTGAGAGGTCAGATTGATAGGTCAGAGTGACAGTCAGAGTGACAGGTCAGAGAGACAGTTCAGAGTGACAGGTCAGTGTGGCTGGACAGAGTTGAAGGCCAGATTAACAGGACAGAGAGGCTGGTCAGAGTGACAGGTCAGAGTGACAGGTCAGATTGAGAGGTCAGAGCGACAGGTCAGAGTGACGGGTCACAGCGGCTGATCAGATGGGAGGTCAGATTGGCAGGTCGGAGTTGAAGGTCAGAGTGGCAGGTCAGAGTGAATGGTCACAGAGGCGGTCACAGTGGCATGTCACAGTGCATGGTCAGAGTGGCAGGTCAGAGAGGATGGTCAGAGTGGCAGGTCACAGTGGCACGTCAGAGTGGCTGGTCAGAGTGAATGTTAAGTTCAGAGTGGCTGGTCAGAGTGGCTGGTCAGAGTGGCAGATCAATGTGACTGATCAGGTCAGAGTGGCTGCTCAGAATGGCAGAGCAAAGTGACCGGTCAGAGTGTCAGGTCAGAGTGGCTGGTCAGAATGACAGTTCAGGGTACCAGGTCAGAGTGACAGGTCAGAATGAGAGGTCACGGTGAAAGGTCAGGGTGACAGGTCAGAATGGCTGGTCAGACTGGCTGGTCAGAGTGGCAGGTCAGAGTGGCAGGTCAGGGTGACAGTGAGAGTGACAGGTCAGAGTAGCTGGACAGAGTTGAAGGCCAGATTGACAGGTCAGAGAGGCAGGTCAGATTGACAGGTCAGAGGGGCTGGTCAGAGTGACAGGTCACAGTGGCAGGACAGAGTGACAGGTCAGAGTGACAGGTCAGAGTGACAGGTCAGTGTGAGAGGTCAGATTGTGAGGTCAGAGCGACAGGTCAGAGTGACAGGTCACAGCAGCTGATCAGATGGCAGGTCAGAGTTGAGGTTCAGAGTGGCTGGTCAGAGTGAATGGTCAGAGTGACTGGTCAGGGTGACAGGTCAGGGTGACTGGTCAGAGTGACAGGTCAGGTGGCTGGTCAGAGTGACAGGTCACAGTGACAGGTCAGAGTGACAGGTCAGAGTGACAGGTCAGAGTGACAGGTCAGAGTGGCTGGACAGAGTTGAAGGCCAGATTGACAGGTCAGAGAGGCAGGTCAGAGTGACAGGTCAGAGTGGCTGGTCAGAGTGACAGGTCACAGTGGCAGGACAGAGTGACAGGTCAGAGTGACAGGTCAGAGTGACAGGTCAGAGTGAGAGGTCAGAGTGACAGGTCAGATTGTGAGGTCAGAGCGACAGGTCAGAGTGACAGATCACAGCGGCTGATCAGATGGCAGGTCAGAGTTGAAGTTCAGAGTGGCTGGTCAGAGTGAATGGTCAGAGTGGCAGGTCACAGAGGCAGGTCAGTGTGGCTGGACAGAGTGGCAGGTCAGAGTGACAGGTCAAAGTGAATGGTAAGGTCAGAGTGGCTGGTCAGATTCGCAGATCAAAGTGACTGATCAGGTCAGAGTGGCTAGTCAGGGTGGCAGAGCAAAGTGACCGGTCAGAGTGTCAGGTCACAGTGTCTGGTCAGAATAACAGGTCAGGGTGCCAGGACAGAGTGACAGGTCAGGGTGTCAGGTCAGGATGTCAGGTCAGGGTGACAGGTCAGAAAGATATGTCAGAGTGGCTCGTCAGAGTGACAGGTCAGAGTGACTGGTCAGATGGGAGTTCAGGCTGGCTGGTCAGAGTGGATGGTCAGATTGGATGGTCAGATTGGATGGTCAGATTGGATTATCAGAGTGGCAGGTCAGAGTGAAAGGTCAGAGTGAAAGGTCAGACTGGCTGGTCAGAGTGACATTTCAAAGTTACTGGTAAGGTCAGAGTGACTGGTAAGGTCAGAGTGACTGGTCAGAGTGCAGGTCACACTTGCTGGTCGGGGTGACAGGTCACAGTGGCTGGTCAGGGTCGCATGGCAGATTGACAGGTCACAGTGGCTGGTCAGAGGGGCAGAGCAAAGTTACCGGTCAGAGTGTCAGGTCACAGTGGCTGGTCAGAATGACAGGTCAAGGTGTCAGATCAGAGAGACAGGTGAGAATGACAGGTGAGAATGACAGGTCACGGTGACAGGTCAGGGTGACAGGTCAGGGTGGCTGGTCAGAGAGGCTGGTCAGAGAGGCTGGTCAGAAATACAGGTCACAGTGGATGTTCAGAGTGGCTGGTCAAAGCGGCAGGTCAGAGTGGAATGTCAGAGTGTCACGTCTGAGTGGCTGGTCAGAGTGGCTGGTCAGAGTGGCAAATCAGAGTGGCTGGTCAGAGTGGCTGGTCAGGGTGGCTGGTCAGAGTGGCTGGTCAGAGTGGATGGTCAGAGTGGATGGTCAGATTGGATTATCAGGGTGGATGGTCAGAGTGGATGTCCAGATTGGCAGGTCAGAGTGGCAGGTCAGAGTGGCAGGTCAGAGTGGATGGTCAGAGTGGATGGTCAGATTGGATTATCAGGGTGGATGGTCAGAGTGGATGTCCAGATTGGCAGGTCAGAGTGGCAGGTCAGAGTGGATGGTCAGAGTGGATGCTCAGAGTGACAGGTCAGAATGGATGGTCAGATTGGATTATCAGGGTGGATGGTCAGAGTGGATGTTCACATTGGCTGGTCAGAATGTCTGGTCAGAGTGAATGGTCAGAGTGGCTGGTCAGAGTGGCTGGTCAGAGTGGCAGGACAGAGTGACAGGTGTCAGTTACAGGTCAGACTGAGAGGTCAGATTGAGAGGTCAGAGTGACAGTCAGAGTGACAGGTCAGAGAGACAATTCAGAGTGACAGGTCAGTGTGGCTGGACAGAGTTGAAGGCCAGATTAACAGGTCAGAGAGGCTGGTCAGAGTGATAGGTCAGAGTGACAGGTCAGATTGAGAGGTCAGAGCGACAGGTCAGAGTGACGGGTCACAGCGGCTGATCAGGTGGGAGGTCAGATTGGCAAGTCGGAGTTGAAGGTCAGAGTGGCAGGTCAGAGTGAATGGTCACAGTGGCGGTCACAGTGGCAGGTCACAGTGCATGTTCAGAGTGGCAGGTCAGAGAGGATGGTCAGAGTGGCAGGTCACAGTGGCACGTCAGAGTGGCTGGTCAGAGTGGCTGGTCAGAGTGGCAGATCAATGTGACTGATCAGGTCAGAGTGGCTGGTCAGAATGGCAGAGCAAAGTGACCGGTCAGAGTGTCAGGTCACAGTGGCAGGTCAGAGTGACAGGTCAGGGTGACTGGTCAGAGTGACAGGTCAGGTGACTGGTCAGAGTGACAGGTCAGGTGGCTGGTCAGAGTGACAGGTCAGAGTGACTGTCAGATTGACAGGCCAGAGAGGCAGGTCAGAGTGACAGGTCAGAGGGGCTGGTCAGAGTGACAGGTCACAGTGGCAGGACAGAGTGACAGGTCAGAGTGACAGGTCAGAGTGACAGGTCAGAGTGAGAGGTCAGATTGTGAGGTCAGAGCGACAGGTCAGAGTGACAGGTCACAGCAGCTGATCAGATGGCAGGTCAGAGTTGAAGTTCAGAGTGGCTGGTCAGAGTGAATGGTCAGAGTGGCTGATCAGGGTGACTGGTCAGGGTGACTGGTCAGAGTGACAGGTCAGGTGGCTGGTCAGAGTGACAGGTCACAGTGACAGGTCAGAGTGACAGGTCAGAGTGACAGGTCAGAGTGGCTGGACAGAGTTGAAGGCCAGATTGACAGGTCAGAGAGGCAGGTCAGAGTGACAGGTCAGAGGGGCAGGTCAGAGTGACAGGTCAGAGGGGCAGGTCAGAGTGACAGGTCACAGTGGCAGGACAGAGTGACAGGTCAGAGTGACAGGACAGAGTGACAGGTCAGAGTGAGAGATCAGAGTGACAGGTCAGATTGTGAGGTCAGAGCGACAGGTCAGAGTGACAGGTCACAGCGGCTGATCAGATGGCAGGTCAGAGTTGAAGTTCAGAGTGGCTGGTCAGAGTGAATGGTCAGAGTGGCAGGTCACAGAGGCAGGTCAGTGTGGCTGGACAGAGTGGCAGGTCAGAGGGACACGTCAAAGTGAATGATAAGGTCAGAGTGGCTGGTCAGATTCGCAGATCAAAGTGACTGATCAGGTCAGAGTGGCTAGTCAGGGTGGCAGAGCAAAGTGACCGGTCAGATTGTCAGGTCACAGTGTCTGGTCAGAATAACAGGTCAGGGTGCCAGGACAGAGTGACAGGTCAGAGTGACAGGACAGAGTGACAGGTCAGAGTGACAGGTCAGGGTGTCAGGTCAGGGTGACAGGTCAGAAAGATATGTCAGAGTGGCTCGTCAGAGTGACAGGTCAGAGTGACTGGTCAGATGGGAGTTCAGGCTGGCTGGTCAGAGTGGATGGTCAGATTGGATGGTCAGATTGGATGGTCAGATTGGATTATCAGAGTGGCAGGTCAGAGTGAAAGGTCAGACTGGCTGGTCAGAGTGGAAGGTCAGAGTGACATTTCAAAGTTACTGGTAAGGTCAGAGTGACTGGTAAGGTCAGAGTGACTGTTCAGAGTGCAGGTCACACTTGCTGGTCGGGGTGACAGGTCACAGTGGCTGGTCAGGGTCGCATGTCAGATTGACAGGTCACAGTGGCTGGTCAGAGGGGCAGAGCAAAGTGACCGGTCAGAGTGTCAGGTCACAGTGGCTGGTCAGAATGACAGGTCAAGATGTCCGATCAGAGAGACAGGTGAGAATGATAGGTGAGAATGACAGGTCACGGTGACAGGTCAGGGTGACAGGTCAGGGTGACAGGTCAAAGTGACAGGTCAGAGTGGCTGGTCAGAGAGGCTGGTCAGAGAGGCTGGTCAGAGTGGAATGTCAGAGTGTCACGTCTGAGTGGCTGGTCAGAGTGGCAAATCAGAGTGGCTGGTCAGAGTGGCTGGTCAGAGTGGATGGTCAGATTGGATTATTTGGGTGGATGGTCAGAGTGGATGTCCAGATTGGCAGGTCAGAGTGGCAGGTCAGAGTGGATGGTCAGAGTGGATGCTCAGAGTGACAGGTCAGAATGGATGGTCAGATTGGATTATCAGGGTGGATGGTCAGAGTGGATGTTCACATTGGCTGGTCAGAATGTCTGGTCAGAGTGAATGGTCAGAGTGGCTGGTCAGAGTGGCTGGTCAGAGTGGCAGGACAGAGTGACAGGTGTCAGTTACAGGTCAGACTGAGAGGTCAGATTGAGAGGTCAGAGTGACAGTCAGAGTGACAGGTCAGAGAGACAATTCAGAGTGACAGGTCAGTGTGGCTGGACAGAGTTGAAGGCCAGATTAACAGGTCAGAGAGGCTGGTCAGAGTGACAGGTCAGAGTGACAGGTCAGATTGAGAGGTCAGAGCGACAGGTCAGAGTGACGGGTCACAGCGGCTGATCAGATGGGAGGTCAGATTGGCAGGTGGGAGTTGAAGGTCAGAGTGGCAGGTCGGGGTGAATGGTCACAGTGGCGGTCACAGTGGCATGTCACAGTGCATGGTCAGAGTGGCAGGTCAGAGAGGATGGTCAGAGTGGCAGGTCACAGTGGCATGTCAGAGTGGCTGGTCAGAGTGGCAGGTCAAAGTGAATGTTAAGGTCAGAGTGGCTGGTCAGAGTGGCTGGTCAGAGTGGCAGATCAATGTGACTGATCAGGTCAGAGTGGCTGCTCAGAATGGCAGAGCAAAGTGACCGGTCAGAGTATCAGGTCACAGTGGCTGGTCAGAATGACAGTTCAGGGTGCCAGGTCAGAGTGACAGGTCAGAGTGAGCGGTCACGGTGAAAGGTCAGGGTGACAGGTCAGAGTGGGTGGTCAGACTGGCTGGTCAGAGTTGAAGGTCAGAGTGGCAGGTCAGAGTGGAAGGTTAGAGTGGCAGGTCAGACTGAAAGGTCAGAATGGCTGGTCAGAGTGAATGGTCAGAGTGGCTGGTCAGGGTGGCTGTTCAGGGTGGCTGGTCAGGGTGGCTGGTCAGAGTGACAGGACAGAGTGACAGGTCAGAGTGACAGGTCACAGTGGCAGGACAGAGTGACAAGTGTCAGTTACAGGTCAGACTGTGAGGTCAGATTGAGAGGTCAGAGTGACAGTCAGAGTGACAGGTCAGAGAGACAATTCAGAGTGACAGGTCAGTGTGGCTGGACAGAGTTGAAGGCCAGATTAACAGGTCAGAGAGGCTGGTCAGAGTGATAAGTCAGAGTGACAGGTCAGATTGAGAGGTCAGAGCGACAGGTCAGAGTGACGGGTCACAGCGGCTGATCAGGTGGGAGGTCAGATTGGCAAGTCGGAGTTGAAGGTCAGAGTGGCAGGTCAGAGTGAATGGTCACAGTGGCGGTCACAGTGGCAGGTCACAGTGCATGTTCAGAGTGGCAGGTCAGAGAGGATGGTCAGAGTGGCAGGTCACAGTGGCACGTCAGAGTGGCTGGTCAGAGTGGCTGGTCAGAGTGGCAGATCAATGTGACTGATCAAGTCAGAGTGGCTGGTCAGAATGGCAGAGCAAAGTGACCGGTCAGAGTGTCAGGTCACAGTGGCAGGTCAGAGTGACAGGTCAGGGTGACTGGTCAGAGTGACAGGTCAGGTGACTGGTCAGAGTGACAGGTCAGGTGGCTGGTCAGAGTGACAGGTCAGAGTGACTGTCAGATTGACAGGTCAGAGAGGCAGGTCAGAGTGACAGGTCAGAGGGGCTGGTCAGAGTGACAGGTCACAGTGGCAGGACAGAGTGACAGGTCAGAGTGACAGGTCAGAGTGACAGGTCAGAGTGAGAGGTCAGATTGTGAGGTCAGAGCGACAGGTCAGAGTGACAGGTCACAGCAGCTGATCAGATGGCAGGTCAGAGTTGAAGTTCAGAGTGGCTGGTCAGAGTGAATGGTCAGAGTGGCTGATCAGGGTGACTGGTCAGGGTGACTGGTCAGAGTGACAGGTCAGGTGGCTGGTCAGAGTGACAGGTCACAGTGACAGGTCAGAGTGACAGGTCAGAGTGACAGGTCAGAGTGGCTGGACAGAGTTGAAGGCCAGATTGACAGGTCAGAGAGGCAGGTCAGAGTGACAGGTCAGAGGGGCAGGTCAGAGTGACAGGTCACAGTGGCAGGACAGAGTGACAGGTCAGAGTGACAGGACAGAGTGACAGGTCAGAGTGAGAGATCAGAGTGACAGGTCAGATTGTGAGGTCAGAGCGACAGGTCAGAGTGACAGGTCACAGCGGCTGATCAGATGGCAGGTCAGAGTTGAAGTTCAGAGTGGCTGGTCAGAGTGAATGGTCAGAGTGGCAGGTCACAGAGGCAGGTCAGTGTGGCTGGACAGAGTGGCAGGTCAGAGGGACACGTCAAAGTGAATGATAAGGTCAGAGTGGCTGGTCAGATTCGCAGATCAAAGTGACTGATCAGGTCAGAGTGGCTAGTCAGGGTGGCAGAGCAAAGTGACCGGTCAGAGTGTCAGGTCACAGTGTCTGGTCAGAATAACAGGTCAGGGTGCCAGGACAGAGTGACAGGTCAGAGTGACAGGACAGAGTGACAGGTCAGAGTGACAGGTCAGGGTGTCAGGTCAGGGTGACAGGTCAGAAAGATATGTCAGAGTGGCTCGTCAGAGTGACAGGTCAGAGTGACTGGTCAGATGGGAGTTCAGGCTGGCTGGTCAGAGTGGATGGTCAGATTGGATGGTCAGATTGGATGGTCAGATTGGATTATCAGAGTGGCAGGTCAGAGTGAAAGGTCAGACTGGCTGGTCAGAGTGGAAGGTCAGAGTGACATTTCAAAGTTACTGGTAAGGTCAGAGTGACTGGTAAGGTCAGAGTGACTGTTCAGAGTGCAGGTCACACTTGCTGGTCGGGGTGACAGGTCACAGTGGCTGGTCAGGGTCGCATGTCAGATTGACAGGTCACAGTGGCTGGTCAGAGGGGCAGAGCAAAGTGACCGGTCAGAGTGTCAGGTCACAGTGGCTGGTCAGAATGACAGGTCAAGATGTCCGATCAGAGAGACAGGTGAGAATGATAGGTGAGAATGACAGGTCACGGTGACAGGTCAGGGTGACAGGTCAGGGTGACAGGTCAAAGTGACAGGTCAGAGTGGCTGGTCAGAGAGGCTGGTCAGAGAGGCTGGTCAGAGTGGAATGTCAGAGTGTCACGTCTGAGTGGCTGGTCAGAGTGGCAAATCAGAGTGGCTGGTCAGAGTGGCTGGTCAGAGTGGATGGTCAGATTGGATTATTTGGGTGGATGGTCAGAGTGGATGTCCAGATTGGCAGGTCAGAGTGGCAGGTCAGAGTGGATGGTCAGAGTGGATGCTCAGAGTGACAGGTCAGAATGGATGGTCAGATTGGATTATCAGGGTGGATGGTCAGAGTGGATGTTCACATTGGCTGGTCAGAATGTCTGGTCAGAGTGAATGGTCAGAGTGGCTGGTCAGAGTGGCTGGTCAGAGTGGCAGGACAGAGTGACAGGTGTCAGTTACAGGTCAGACTGAGAGGTCAGATTGAGAGGTCAGAGTGACAGTCAGAGTGACAGGTCAGAGAGACAATTCAGAGTGACAGGTCAGTGTGGCTGGACAGAGTTGAAGGCCAGATTAACAGGTCAGAGAGGCTGGTCAGAGTGACAGGTCAGAGTGACAGGTCAGATTGAGAGGTCAGAGCGACAGGTCAGAGTGACGGGTCACAGCGGCTGATCAGATGGGAGGTCAGATTGGCAGGTGGGAGTTGAAGGTCAGAGTGGCAGGTCGGGGTGAATGGTCACAGTGGCGGTCACAGTGGCATGTCACAGTGCATGGTCAGAGTGGCAGGTCAGAGAGGATGGTCAGAGTGGCAGGTCACAGTGGCATGTCAGAGTGGCTGGTCAGAGTGGCAGGTCAAAGTGAATGTTAAGGTCAGAGTGGCTGGTCAGAGTGGCTGGTCAGAGTGGCAGATCAATGTGACTGATCAGGTCAGAGTGGCTGCTCAGAATGGCAGAGCAAAGTGACCGGTCAGAGTATCAGGTCACAGTGGCTGGTCAGAATGACAGTTCAGGGTGCCAGGTCAGAGTGACAGGTCAGAGTGAGCGGTCACGGTGAAAGGTCAGGGTGACAGGTCAGAGTGGGTGGTCAGACTGGCTGGTTAGAGTTGAAGGTCAGAGTGGCAGGTCAGAGTGGAAGGTTAGAGTGGCAGGTCAGACTGAAAGGTCAGAATGGCTGGTCAGAGTGAATGGTCAGAGTGGCTGGTCAGGGTGGCTGTTCAGGGTGGCTGGTCAGGGTGGCTGGTCAGAGTGACAGGACAGAGTGACAGGTCAGAGTGACAGGTAACAGTGGCAGGACAGAGTGACAGGTGTCAGTTACAGGTCAGACTGTGAGGTCAGATTGAGAGGTCAGAGTGACAGTCAGAGTGACAGGTCAGAGAGACAATTCAGAGTGACAGGTCAGTGTGGCTGGACAGAGTTGAAGGCCAGATTAACAGGTCAGAGAGGCTGGTCAGAGTGATAAGTCAGAGTGACAGGTCAGATTGAGAGGTCAGAGCGACAGGTCAGAGTGACGGGTCACAGCGGCTGATCAGGTGGGAGGTCAGATTGGCAAGTCGGAGTTGAAGGTCAGAGTGGCAGGTCAGAGTGAATGGTCACAGTGGCGGTCACAGTGGCAGGTCACAGTGCATGTTCAGAGTGGCAGGTCAGAGAGGATGGTCAGAGTGGCAGGTCACAGTGGCACGTCAGAGTGGCTGGTCAGAGTGGCTGGTCAGAGTGGCAGATCAATGTGACTGATCAGGTCAGAGTGGCTGGTCAGAATGGCAGAGCAAAGTGACCGGTCAGAGTGTCAGGTCACAGTGGCAGGTCAGAGTGACAGGTCAGGGTGACTGGTCAGAGTGACAGGTCAGGTGACTGGTCAGAGTGACAGGTCAGGTGGCTGGTCAGAGTGACAGGTCAGAGTGACTGTCAGATTGACAGGTCAGAGAGGCAGGTCAGAGTGACAGGTCAGAGGGGCTGGTCAGAGTGACAGGTCACAGTGGCAGGACAGAGTGACAGGTCAGAGTGACAGGTCAGAGTGACAGGTCAGAGTGAGAGGTCAGATTGTGAGGTCAGAGCGACAGGTCAGAGTGACAGGTCACAGCAGCTGATCAGATGGCAGGTCAGAGTTGAAGTTCAGAGTGGCTGGTCAGAGTGAATGGTCAGAGTGGCTGATCAGGGTGACTGGTCAGGGTGACTGGTCAGAGTGACAGGTCAGGTGGCTGGTCAGAGTGACAGGTCACAGTGACAGGTCAGAGTGACAGGTCAGAGTGACAGGTCAGAGTGGCTGGACAGAGTTGAAGGCCAGATTGACAGGTCAGAGAGGCAGGTCAGAGTGACAGGTCAGAGGGGCAGGTCAGAGTGACAGGTCACAGTGGCAGGACAGAGTGACAGGTCAGAGTGACAGGACAGAGTGACAGGTCAGAGTGAGAGATCAGAGTGACAGGTCAGATTGTGAGGTCAGAGCGACAGGTCAGAGTGACAGGTCACAGCGGCTGATCAGATGGCAGGTCAGAGTTGAAGTTCAGAGTGGCTGGTCAGAGTGAATGGTCAGAGTGGCAGGTCACAGAGGCAGGTCAGTGTGGCTGGACAGAGTGGCAGGTCAGAGGGACACGTCAAAGTGAATGATAAGGTCAGAGTGGCTGGTCAGATTCGCAGATCAAAGTGACTGATCAGGTCAGAGTGGCTAGTCAGGGTGGCAGAGCAAAGTGACCGGTCAGAGTGTCAGGTCACAGTGTCTGGTCAGAATAACAGGTCAGGGTGCCAGGACAGAGTGACAGGTCAGAGTGACAGGACAGAGTGACAGGTCAGAGTGACAGGTCAGGGTGTCAGGTCAGGGTGACAGGTCAGAAAGATATGTCAGAGTGGCTCGTCAGAGTGACAGGTCAGAGTGACTGGTCAGATGGGAGTTCAGGCTGGCTGGTCAGAGTGGATGGTCAGATTGGATGGTCAGATTGGATGGTCAGATTGGATTATCAGAGTGGCAGGTCAGAGTGAAAGGTCAGAGTGAAAGGTCAGAGTGGAAGGTCAGAGTGACATTTCAAAGTTACTGGTAAGGTCAGAGTGACTGGTAAGGTCAGAGTGACTGTTCAGAGTGCAGGTCACACTTGCTGGTCGGGGTGACAGGTCACAGTGGCTGGTCAGGGTCGCATGTCAGATTGACAGGTCACAGTGGCTGGTCAGAGGGGCAGAGCAAAGTGACCGGTCAGAGTGTCAGGTCACAGTGGCTGGTCAGAATGACAGGTCAAGATGTCCGATCAGAGAGACAGGTGAGAATGATAGGTGAGAATGACAGGTCACGGTGACAGGTCAGGGTGACAGGTCAGGGTGACAGGTCAAAGTGACAGGTCAGAGTGGCTGGTCAGAGAGGCTGGTCAGAGAGGCTGGTCAGAGTGGAATGTCAGAGTGTCACGTCTGAGTGGCTGGTCAGAGTGGCTGGTCAGAGTGGATGGTCAGATTGGATTATTTGGGTGGATGGTCAGAGTGGATGTCCAGATTGGCAGGTCAGAGTGGCAGGTCAGAGTGGATGGTCAGAGTGGATGCTCAGAGTGACAGGTCAGAATGGATGGTCAGATTGGATTATCAGGGTGGATGGTCAGAGTGGATGTTCACATTGGCTGGTCAGAATGTCTGGTCAGAGTGAATGGTCAGAGTGGCTGGTCAGAGTGGCTGGTCAGAGTGGCAGGACAGAGTGACAGGTGTCAGTTACAGGTCAGACTGAGAGGTCAGATTGAGAGGTCAGAGTGACAGTCAGAGTGACAGGTCAGAGAGACAATTCAGAGTGACAGGTCAGTGTGGCTGGACAGAGTTGAAGGCCAGATTAACAGGTCAGAGAGGCTGGTCAGAGTGACAGGTCAGAGTGACAGGTCAGATTGAGAGGTCAGAGCGACAGGTCAGAGTGACGGGTCACAGCGGCTGATCAGATGGGAGGTCAGATTGGCAGGTGGGAGTTGAAGGTCAGAGTGGCAGGTCGGAGTGAATGGTCACAGTGGCGGTCACAGTGGCATGTCACAGTGCATGGTCAGAGTGGCAGGTCAGAGAGGATGGTCAGAGTGGCAGGTCACAGTGGCATGTCAGAGTGGCTGGTCAGAGTGGCAGGTCAAAGTGAATGTTAAGGTCAGAGTGGCTGGTCAGAGTGGCTGGTCAGAGTGGCAGATCAATGTGACTGATCAGGTCAGAGTGGCTGCTCAGAATGGCAGAGCAAAGTGACCGGTCAGAGTATCAGGTCACAGTGGCTGGTCAGAATGACAGTTCAGGGTGCCAGGTCAGAGTGACAGGTCAGAGTGAGCGGTCACGGTGAAAGGTCAGGGTGACAGGTCAGAGTGGCTGGTCAGACTGGCTGGTCAGAGTTGAAGGTCAGAGTGGCAGGTCAGAGTGGAAGGTTAGAGTGGCAGGTCAGACTGAAAGGTCAGAATGGCTGGTAAGAGTGAATGGTCAGAGTGAATGGTCAGAGTGGCTGGTCAGAGTGACTGGTCAGAGTGACAGGTCAGGTGGCTGGTCAGAGTGGCAGGTCACAGTGGCAGGTCACAGTGACAGGTCAGAGTGACAGTCAGAGTGACAGGTCAGAGTGGCTGGACAGAGTTGAAGGCCAGATTGACAGGTCAGAGAGGCAGGTCAGAGTGACAGGTCACAGTGGCAGGTCACAGTGACAGGTCAGAGTGACGGTCAGAGTGACAGGTCAGAGTGGCTGGACAGAGTTGAAGGCCAGATTGACAGGTCAGAGAGGCAGGTCAGAGTGACAGGTCAGAGGGGCTGGTCAGATTGGCTGGTCAGAGTGGCAGGACAGAGTGACAGGTGTCAGTTACAGGTCAGACTGAGAGGTCAGATTGAGAGGTCAGAGTGACAGTCAGAGTGACAGGTCAGAGAGACAATTCAGAGTGACACGTCAGTGTGGCTGGACAGAGTTGAAGGCCAGATTAACAGGTCAGAGAGGCTGGTCAGAGTGACAGGTCAGAGTGACAGGTCAGATTGAGAGGTCAGAGCGACAGGTCAGAGTGACGGGTCACAGCGGCTGATCAGATGGGAGGTCAGATTGGCAGTTGGGAGTTGAAGGTCAGAGTGGCAGGTCGGAGTGAATGGTCACAGTGGCGGTCACAGTGGCATGTCACAGTGCATGGTCAGAGTGGCAGGTCAGAGAGGATGGTCAGAGTGGCAGGTCACAGTGGCACGTCAGAGTGGCTGGTCAGAGTGGCTGGTCAGAGTGGCAGATCAATGTGACTGATCAGGTCAGAGTGGCTGGTCAGAATGGCAGAGCAAAGTGACCGGTCAGAGTGTCAGGTCACAGTGGCAGGTCAGAGTGACAGGTCAGGGTGACTGGTCAGAGTGACAGGTCAGGGTGACTGGTCAGAGTGACAGGTCAGGTGACTGGTCAGAGTGACAGGTCAGGTGGCTGGTCAGAGTGACAGGTCAGAGTGACTGTCAGATTGACAGGTCAGAGAGGCAGGTCAGAGTGACAGGTCAGAGAGGCTGGTCAGAGTGACAGGTCACAGTGGCAGGACAGAGTGACAGGTCGGAGTGACAGGTCAGAGTGACAGGTCAGAGTGAGAGGTCAGATTGTGAGGTCAGAGCGACAGGTCAGAGTGACAGGTCACAGCAGCTGATCAGATGGCAGGTCAGAGTTGAAGTTCAGAGTGGCTGGTCAGAGTGAATGGTCAGAGTGGCTGGTCAGGGTGACTGGTCAGGGTGACTGGTCAGAGTGACAGGTCAGGTGGCTGGTCAGAGTGACAGGTCACAGTGACAGGTCAGAGTTGAAGGCCAGATTGACAGGTCAGAGAGGCAGGTCAGAGTGACAGGTCAGAGAGGCAGGTCAGAGTGACAGGTCACAGTGGCAGGACAGAGTGACAGGTCAGAGTGACAGGACAGAGTGACAGGTCAGAGTGAGAGATCAGAGTGACAGGTCAGATTGTGAGGTCAGAGCGACAGGTCAGAGTGACAGGTCACAGCGGCTGATCAGATGGCAGGTCAGAGTTGAAGTTCAGAGTGGCTGGTCAGAGTGAATGGTCAGAGTGGCAGGTCACAGAGGCAGGTCAGTGTGGCTGGACAGAGTGGCAGGTCAGAGGGACACGTCAAAGTGAATGATAAGGTCAGAGTGGCTGGTCAGATTCACAGATCAAAGTGACTGATCAGGTCAGAGTGGCTAGTCAGGGTGGCAGAGCAAAGTGACCGGTCAGAGTGTCAGCTCACAGTGTCTGGTCAGAATAACAGGTCAGGGTGCCAGGACAGAGTGACAGGTCAGAGTGACAGGACAGAGTGACAGGTCAGAGTGACAGATCAGAGTGACAGGTCATGGTGACAGGTCAGGGTGTCAGGTCAGGGTGACAGGTCAGAAAGATATGTCAGAGTGGCTCGTCAGAGTGACAGGTCAGAGTGACTGGTCAGATGGGAGTTCAGGCTGGCTGGTCAGAGTGGATGGTCAGATTGGATGGTCAGATTGGATGGTCAGATTGGATTATCAGATTGGCAGGTCAGAGTGAAAGGTCAGACTGGCTGGTCAGAGTGGAAGGTCAGAGTGACATTTCAAAGTTACTGGTAAGGTCAGAGTGACTGGTAAGGTCAGAGTGACTGTTCAGAGTGCAGGTCACACTTGCTGGTCGGGGTGACAGGTCACAGTGGCTGGTCAGGGTCGCATGTCAGATTGACAGGTCACAGTGGCTGGTCAGAGGGGCAGAGCAAAGTGACCGGTCAGAGTGTCAGGTCACAGTGGCTGGTCAGAATGACAGGTCAAGATGTCCGATCAGAGAGACAGGTGAGAATGACAGGTGAGAATGACAGGTCACGGTGACAGGTCAGGGTGACAGGTCAGGGTGACAGGTCAAAGTGACATGTCAGAGTGGCTGGTCAGAGAGGCTGGTCAGAGAGGCTGGTCAGAAATACAGGTCACAGTGGATGTTCAGAGTGGCTGGTCAAAGCGGCAGGTCAGAGTGGAATGTCAGAGTGTCACGTCTGAGTGGCTGGTCAGAGTGGCAAATCAGAGTGGCTGGTTAGAGTGGCTGGTCAGAGTGGATGGTCAGATTGGATTATTTGGGTGGATGGTCAGAGTGGATGTCCAGATTGGCAGGTCAGAGTGGCAGGTCAGAGTGGATGGTCAGAGTGGATGGTCAGAGTGGATGGTCAGAGTGGATGCTCAGAGTGACAGGTCAGAATGGATGGTCAGATTGGATTATCAGGGTGGATGGTCAGAGTGGATGTTCACATTGGCTGGTCAGAATGTCTGGTCAGAGTGAATGGTCAGAGTGGCTGGTCAGAGTGGCTGGTCAGAGTGGCAGGACAGAGTGACAGGTGTCAGTTACAGGTCAGACTGAGAGGTCAGATTGAGAGGTCAGAGTGACAGTCAGAGTGACAGGTCAGAGAGACAATTCAGAGTTACAGGTCAGTGTGGCTGGACAGAGTTGAAGGCCAGATTAACAGGTCAGAGAGGCTGGTCAGAGTGACAGGTCAGAGTGACAGGTCAGATTGAGAGGTCAGAGCGACAGGTCAGAGTGACGGGTCACAGCGGCTGATCAGATGGGAGGTCAGATTGGCAGGTGGGAGTTGAAGGTCAGAGTGGCAGGTCGGAGTGAATGGTCACAGTGGCGGTCACAGTGGCATGTCACAGTGCATGGTCAGAGTGGCAGGTCAGAGAGGATGGTCAGAGTGGCAGGTCACAGTGGCATGTCAGAGTGGCTGGTCAGAGTGGCAGGTCAAAGTGAATGTTAAGGTCAGAGTGGCTGGTCAGAGTGGCTGGTCAGAGTGGCAGATCAATGTGACTGATCAGGTCAGAGTGGCTGCTCAGAATGGCAGAGCAAAGTGACCGGTCAGAGTATCAGGTCACAGTGGCTGGTCAGAATGACAGTTCAGGGTGCCAGGTCAGAGTGACAGGTCAGAGTGAGCGGTCACGGTGAAAGGTCAGGGTGACAGGTCAGAGTGGCTGGTCAGACTGGCTGGTCAGAGTTGAAGGTCAGAGTGGCAGGTCAGAGTGGAAGGTTAGAGTGGCAGGTCAGACTGAAAGGTCAGAATGGCTGGTCAGAGTGAATGGTCAGAGTGAATGGTCAGAGTGGCTGGTCAGAGTGACTGGTCAGAGTGACAGGTCAGGTGGCTGGTCAGAGTGGCAGGTCACAGTGGCAGGTCACAGTGACAGGTCAGAGTGACAGTCAGAGTGACAGGTCAGAGTGGCCGGACAGAGTTGAAGGCCAGATTGACAGGTCAGAGAGGCAGGTCAGAGTGACAGGTCACAGTGGCAGGTCACAGTGACAGGTCAGAGTGACAGTCAGAGTGACAGGTCAGAGTGGCTGGACAGAGTTGAAGGCCAGATTGACAGGTCAGAGAGGCAGGTCAGAGTGACAGGTCAGAGGGGCTGGTCAGAGTGACAGGTCACAGTGGCAGGACAGAGTGACAGGTCAGAGTGACAGGTCAGAGTGACAGGTCAGAGTGAGAGGTCAGATTGAGAGGTCAGAGCGACAGGTCAGAGTGACAGGTCACAGCGGCTGATCAGATGGCAGGTCAGAGTTGAAGTTCAGAGTGGCTGGTCAGAGTGAATGGTCAGAGTGGCAGGTCACAGAGGCAGGTCAGTGTGGCTGGACAGAGTGGCAGGTCAGAGGGACAGGTCAAAGTGAATGGTAAGGTCAGAGTGGCTGGTCAGATTCGCAGATCAAAGTGAATGGTAAGGTCAGAGTGGCTGGTCAGATTCGCAGATCAAAGTGAATGGTAAGGTCAGAGTGGCTGGTCAGATTGGCAGATCAAAGTGACTGATCAGGTCAGAATGGCTGGTCAGAGTGGCAGAGCAAAGTGACCGGTCAGAGTGGCAGGTCACACTGTCTGGTCAGAATGACAGGTCAAGATGCCAGATCAGAGAGACAGGTCACAGTGACAGGTCAGGGTGACAGGTCAGAGAGACATTTCAGAGTGACAGGTCAGAGTACAGGTCTGAGAGACAGCTCAGAGTGGCAGGTCGGAGTGACAGGTCAGAGGGGTTGGTCAGAGTGACGGATCCGGGTGACTGGTCAGACTGACAGGTCAGAGTGAGAGGTCAGTGTGACAACTCAGAGTGAGAGGTCAGAGTAAGCAGTCAGAGCAATAGGTCAGTGTGAGAGGGCAGAGTGACAGGTCAGAGTGGCTGATCAGATGGGAGTTCAGGCTGGCTGGTGAGAGTTGAAGGTCAGAGTGGCAGATCAGAGTGAATGGTCAGAGTGGCAGGTCAGAGTGCATGGTCTGTGTGGCTGGGCAGAGTAGCAGAGCAAAGTGACCAGTCAGAATGTCAGGTCACAGTGGCTGGTCAGAATGACAGGTCAGGGTGCCAGGTCAGAGTGACAGGTCAGGGTGACAGGTCAGGGTGACAGGTCAGGGTGACAGGTCAGAGGGACAGGTCAGAGGGACAGGTCAGAGTGACAAGACAGAGTGGCTGGTCAGAGTTACAGGTCATGGAGGCTGGTCAGAGTGAGATGTCAGAGTGAGAGGTCAGAGCAACAGGTCAGAGTGAGAGGTCAGAGTGACAGCTCAGAGTGGCTGATCAGATGGGAGGTCAGTGTGGCTGGTCAGAGTTGAAGGTCAGAGTGGCAGGTCAGAGTGGAAGGTTAGAGTGGCAGGTCAGACTGAAAGGTCAGAATGGCTGGTCAGAGTGAATGGTCAGAGTGAATGGTCAGAGTGGCTGGTCAGAGTGACTGGTCAGAGTGACAGGTCAGGTGGCTGGTCAGAGTGGCAGGTCACAGTGGCAGGTCACAGTGACAGGTCAGAGTGACAGTCAGAGTGACAGGTCAGAGTGGCCGGACAGAGTTGAAGGCCAGATTGACAGGTCAGAGAGGCAGGTCAGAGTGACAGGTCACAGTGGCAGGTCACAGTGACAGGTCAGAGTGACAGTCAGAGTGACAGGTCAGAGTGGCTGGACAGAGTTGAAGGCCAGATTGACAGGTCAGAGAGGCAGGTCAGAGTGACAGGTCAGAGGGGCTGGTCAGAGTGACAGGTCACAGTGGCAGGACAGAGTGACAGGTCAGAGTGACAGGTCAGAGTGACAGGTCAGAGTGAGAGGTCAGATTGAGAGGTCAGAGGGACAGGTCAGAGTGACAGGTCACAGCGGCTGATCAGATGGCAGGTCAGAGTTGAAGTTCAGAGTGGCTGGTCAGAGTGAATGGTCAGAGTGGCAGGTCACAGAGGCAGGTCAGTGTGGCTGGACAGAGTGGCAGGTCAGAGGGACAGGTCAAAGTGAATGGTAAGGTCAGAGTGGCTGGTCAGATTCGCAGATCAAAGTGAATGGTAAGGTCAGAGTGGCTGGTCAGATTCGCAGATCAAAGTGAATGGTAAGGTCAGAGTGGCTGGTCAGATTGGCAGATCAAAGTGACTGATCAGGTCAGAATGGCTGGTCAGAGTGGCAGAGCAAAGTGACCGGTCAGAGTGGCAGGTCACACTGTCTGGTCAGAATGACAGGTCAAGATGCCAGATCAGAGAGACAGGTCACAGTGACAGGTCAGGGTGACAGGTCAGAGAGACATTTCAGAGTGACAGGTCAGAGTACAGGTCTGAGAGACAGCTCAGAGTGGCAGGTCGGAGTGACAGGTCAGAGGGGTTGGTCAGAGTGACGGATCCGGGTGACTGGTCAGACTGACAGGTCAGAGTGAGAGGTCAGAGTGACAACTCAGAGTGAGAGGTCAGAGTAAGCAGTCAGAGCGATAGGTCAGTGTGAGAGGGCAGAGTGACAGGTCAGAGTGGCTGATCAGATGGGAGTTCAGGCTGGCTGGTGAGAGTTGAAGGTCAGAGTGGCAGATCAGAGTGAATGGTCAGAGTGGCAGGTCAGAGTGCATGGTCTGTGTGGCTGGGCAGAGTAGCAGAGCAAAGTGACCAGTCAGAATGTCAGGTCACAGTGGCTGGTCAGAATGACAGGTCAGGGTGCCAGGTCAGAGTGACAGGTCAGGGTGACAGGTCAGGGTGACAGGTCAGAGGGACAGGTCAGAGGGACAGGTCAGAGTGACAAGACAGAGTGGCTGGTCAGAGTTACAGGTCATGGAGGCTGGTCAGAGTGAGATGTCAGAGTGAGAGGTCAGAGCAACAGGTCAGAGTGAGAGGTCAGAGTGACAGCTCAGAGTGGCTGATCAGATGGGAGGTCAGTGTGGCTGGTCAGAGTTGAAGGTCAGAGTGGCAGGTCAGAGTGAATGATCAGAGTGGATGGTCAGAGTGGATGGTCAGAGTGGATGGTCAGAGTGGCAGGTCAGAGTGAATGGCCAGAGTGAATGGACAGAGTGGCAGGTCACAGTGACAGGTCAGAGTGGATGGTCAGAGTGGCAGGTCAGAGTGAATGGTCAGTTTGGAAGCTCAGTGTGGAGGGTCAGAGCGGCTGGTCAGAGTGAATGGGCAGAGTGGATGGTCAGAGTGGCAGGTCAGACTGGGTGGCCAGAGTGGCAGGTCAGAAGGACAAGTCAAAGTGACTGGTAAGGTCAGAGTGGCTGGTTAGAGTGGCAGATCAAAGTGACTGGTCAGGTCAGATTGGTTGGTCAGAGTGGCAGAACAAAGTGACTGGTCAGATGGCAGATAACAGTGGCTGGTCTGAATGACAGGTCAAGATGCCAGATCAGAGAGACAGGTCAGAATGACAGGTCACAGTGACAGGTCAGAGTGACAGGTCAGAGTGACAGGTCAGAGAGGCTGGTCAGAGACGCTGGTCAGAAATACAGGTCACAGTGGATGTTCAGAGTGGCTGGTCAAAGCGGCAGGTCAGAGTGGAATGTCAGAGTGTCACGTCTGAGTGGCTGGTCAGAGTGGCTGGTCAGAGTGGCATGTCACACTTGCTGGTCAGGGTGACAGGTCACAGTGGCTGGTCAGGGTCGCAGGTCAGATTGACAGGTCAGAGTGGCTGGTCAGAGTGGCTGGTCAAAGTGACAGTTCAGATTGGCTGGTCAGAGTGGCTGGTCAGAATGACAGGTCACAGTGGCAGGTCAGGGTGACAGGTCAGGGTGAGTGGTCACAGTGGCGGGTCAGGTTTGCAGGTCAGATTCACAGGTCAAAGTGGCAGGTCAGAGTGGCAGGTCAGGGTGACAGGTCAGAGTGGCTGGTCATAATGACAGGTTAGAGTGCCTTGTCAGAGTAACAGGGGGAAGGGACAGGTCAAAGTGACTGGTAAGGTCAAAGTGGCTGGTCAGAGTGACATATCACAGTGACTGGTCAGAGTGGCTGGTCACACTGGCTGGTCGGGGTGACAGGTCATATTGGCTGATCAGGGTAGATGGTCAGTGTGGATGGTCAGAGTGGCTGTTCAGAGTGGCAGGTCAGAGTGACAGATCAAAGTGACTGGTCAGAGTGGCTGGTCACACTGGCTGGTCGGGGTGACAGGTCATATTGGCTGATCAGGGTAGATGGTCAGTGTGGATGGTCAGAGTGGCTGTTCAGAGTGGCAGGTCAGAGGGGCAGGTAAAAGTGACTGGTCAGGTTAGAGTGGCTGGTCAGAGAGGCTGGTCAAAGTGGCAGGTCACAGTGATAGGTCAGGGAGACTGGTCAGACTGGCTGGTCAGAGAGGCAGGTCAAAGCGACAGGATCGAGCAGCAGGTCAGAGTGGAAGGTCAGATGGTCAGGTCAGAGGGTCAGGTTAGAGTGGTTGGTCACAGTAGCAGATCAAAGTGACTAGTCAGGTCAGAATGACAGGGCAGAGTGACATTTGAGAGTGACAGGTCAGAGTGACAGGTCAGAGTGACAGGTCAGAGTGACAGGTCACGGTGACAGGTCAGAGTGACAGGTCACGGTGACAGGTCAGAGTGACTGGACACGGTGACAGGTCAGAGTGACAGGTCAGAGTGACAGGTCAGAGTGACAGGTCAGAATGACATTTGAGAGTGACAGGTCAGAGTGGCAGTTCAGAGTGAAAAGTCAGACTGGCTGGTCAGAGTGGCAGGTCAGAGTGAATGGTCAGAGTGGATGGTCACAGTGGCAGGTCAGAGTGGCAGGTCAGATTGGCAGGTCTGAGTGAAAGGTCAGAGTGGCTGGCCAGAGTGGCAAGGTCATGTGAATAGTCAGAGTGGCAAGGTCATGTGAATAGTCAGAGTGGCAGGTCACAGTGGCAGGTCTGAGTTTATGGTCAGATTGGCAGGTCAGAGTGGAGGGTCAGAGCGGCTGGTCAGAGTGAATGGGCAGAGTGGATGGTCAGAGTGAATGGTCAGACTGGCTGGTCAGAGTGGCAGATCAAAGTGACTGGTCAGGTCAGAGTGGTTGGTCAGAGTGGCAGAGCAAAGTGACCGGTCAGAGTGGCAGGTCACAGTGTCTAGTCTGAATGACAGGTCAAGATGCCAGAACAGAGAGACAGGTCAGAATGACAGGTCAGGGTGACAGGTCAGGGTGACAGGTCAGAGTGACAAGACAGAGTGGCTGGTCAGAGTTACAGGTCATGGAGGCTGGTCAGAGTGAGATGTCAGAGTGAGAGGCCAGAGCAACAGGTCAGAGTGAGAGGTCAGAGTGACAGCTCAGAGTGGCTGATCAGATGGGAGATCAGTGTGGCTGGTCAGAGTGGATGGTCAGAGTGGCAGGTCAGAGTGGCAGGTCAGAGTAGATGGCCAGAGTGGATGGCCAGAGTGGCTGGCCAAAGTGGCTGGCCAGAGCGGCAAGGTCATGTGAATGGTCAGAGTGGCAGGTCACAGTGGCAGGTCTGAGTTTATGGTGAGATTGGCAGGTCAGACTGGAGGGTCAGAGCGGCTGGTCAGAGTGCATGGTCAGACTGGCAGGTCAGAGTGGCAGGTCAGAGGGACAGGTCAAAGTGACTGGCTGGTCAGAGTGGCAGGTCAGAGTGGCAGATCAAAGTGACTGGTCAGGTCAGAGTGGCTGGTCAGAGTGGCAGAGCAAAGTGACCGGTCAGAGTGGCAGGTCAGTGTCTGGTCTGAATGACAGGTCAAGATGCCAGAACAGAGAGACAGGTCAGGGTGACAGGTCAGGGTGACAGGTCAGAATGACAGGTCAGAGTGACAGGTCAGAGTGACAGGTCAGAGTGACAGGTCAGAGTGGCTGGTCAGAGTGGCTGGTCAGAGTGAATGGTCAGAAAGACAGGTCACAGTGGATGTTCAGAGAGGCTGGCCAAAGCGGCAGGTCAGAGTGGAATGTCAGAGGCTCACGTCTGAATGGCTGGTCAGAGTGGATGGTCAGAGTGAATGGGCAGAGTGGCAGGTCAGTGTGGCAGGTCAGCGGGACAGGTCAAAGTGACTGGTAAGGTCAAAGTGACTGGTAAGGTCAGAGTGGCTGGTCAGAGTGACAGGTCAGAGTGAGAGGTCAAAGTGAGAGGTCAGAGCGACAGGTCAGAGCGTTGGGTCAGAGTGAGAGGTCAGAGTGACTGGTCAAAGTGGCTGATCAGATGGGAGGTCAGACTGGCAGGTCAGATTTGAAGGTCAGATTGACAGGTCAGTGTGGTTGGTCAGAATGGATGGTCAGAGTGGCTGGTCAGAGTGGCAGGTCAGAGTGAATGGTCAGAGTGGCCGGTCAGAGTGAATGGTCAGAGTGAATGGTCAGAGTGAATGATCAGAGTGAATGGTCACGGTGGCTGGTCAGAGTGAATCGTCAGACTGGCTGGTCAGAGTGGCTGGTCAGAGTGGATGGCCAGAGTGGCTGGTCAGAGTAACAGGTCAGAGGGACTGGTCAAAGTGGCTGGTAAGGTCAGAGTGGCTGGTCAGAGTGGATGACCAGAGTGAGAGGTCAAAGTGAGAGGTCAGAGCAACAGGTCAGAGCGTTGGGTCAGAGTGAGAGGTCAGAGTGACTGGTCAAAGTGGCTGATCAGATGGGAGGTCAGACTGGCAGGTCAGATTTGAAGGTCAGATTGACAGGTGAGAGTGGCTGGTCAGAATGGTTGCTCAGAGTGAATGGTCAGAGTGGCAGGTCAGAGTGGCTGGTCAGAGTGGCAGGTCAGAGTGAATGGTCAGAGTGGCTGGTCAGAGTGGCTGGTCAGAGTGGCTGGTCAGAATGACAGGTCACAGTGGCAGGTCAGGGTGACAGGTCAGGGTGAGTGGTCACAGTGGCGGGTCAGGTTTGCAGGTCAGATTCACAGGTCAAAGTGGCAGGTCAGAGTGGCAGGTCAGGGTGACAGGTCAGAGTGGCTGGTCATAATGACAGGTTAGAGTGCCTTGTCAGAGTAACAGGGGGAAGGGACAGGTCAAAGTGACTGGTAAGGTCAAAGTGGCTGGTCAGAGTGACATATCACAGTGACTGGTCAGAGTGGCTGGTCACACTGGCTGGTCGGGGTGACAGGTCATATTGGCTGATCAGGGTAGATGGTCAGTGTGGATGGTCAGAGTGGCTGTTCAGAGTGGCAGGTCAGAGTGACAGATCAAAGTGACTGGTCAGAGTGGCTGGTCACACTGGCTGGTCGGGGTGACAGGTCATATTGGCTGATCAGGGTAGATGGTCAGTGTGGATGGTCAGAGTGGCTGTTCAGAGTGGCAGGTCAGAGGGGCAGGTAAAAGTGACTGGTCAGGTTAGAGTGGCTGGTCAGAGAGGCTGGTCAAAGTGGCAGGTCACAGTGATAGGTCAGGGAGACTGGTCAGACTGGCTGGTCAGAGAGGCAGGTCAAAGCGACAGGATCGAGCAGCAGGTCAGAGTGGAAGGTCAGATGGTCAGGTCAGAGGGTCAGATTAGAGTGGTTGGTCACAGTAGCAGATCAAAGTGACTAGTCAGGTCAGAATGACAGGGCAGAGTGGCATTTGAGAGTGACAGGTCAGAGTGACAGGTCAGAGTGACAGGTCAGAGTGACAGGTCACGATGACAGGTCAGAGTGACAGGTCACGGTGACAGGTCAGAGTGACAGGACACGGTGACAGGTCAGAGTGACAGGTCAGAGTGACAGGTCAGAGTGACAGGTCAGAATGACATTTGAGAGTGACAGGTCAGAGTGGCAGTTCAGAGTGAAAAGTCAGACTGGCTGGTCAGAGTGGCAGGTCAGAGTGAATGGTCAGAGTGGATGGTCACAGTGGCAGGTCAGAGTGGCAGGTCAGATTGGCAGGTCTGAGTGAAAGGTCAGAGTGGCTGGCCAGAGTGGCAAGGTCATGTGAATGGTCAGAGTGGCAGGTCACAGTGGCAGGTCTGAGTTTATGGTCAGATTGGCAGGTCAGAGTGGAGGGTCAGAGTGGAGGGTCAGAGCGGCTGGTCAGAGTGAATGGGCAGAGTGGGTGGTCAGAGTGAATGGTCAGACTGGCTGGTCAGAGTGGCAGATCAAAGTGACTGGTCAGGTCAGAGTGGTTGGTCAGAGTGGCAGAGCAAAGTGACCGGTCAGAGTGGCAGGTCACAGTGTCTAGTCTGAATGACAGGTCAAGATGCCAGAACAGAGAGACAGGTCAGAATGACAGGTCAGGGTGACAGGTCAGGGTGACAGGTCAGAGTGACAAGACAGAGTGGCTGGTCAGAGTTACAGGTCATGGAGGCTGGTCAGAGTGAGATGTCAGAGTGAGAGGCCAGAGCAACAGGTCAGAGTGAGAGGTCAGAGTGACAGCTCAGAGTGGCTGATCAGATGGGAGATCAGTGTGGCTGGTCAGAGTTGAAGGTCAGAGTGGCAGGTCAGAGTGAATGATCGGAGTGGATGTTCAGAGTGGATGGTCAGAATGGATGGTCAGAGTGGCAGGTCAGAGTGGCAGGTCAGAGTGGATGGCCAGAGTGGATGGTCAGAGTGGCTGGCCGAAGTGGCTGGCCAGAGCGGCAAGGTCATGTGAATGGTCAGAGTGGCAGGTCACAGTGGCAGGTCTGAGTTTATGGTCAGATTGGCAGGTCAGACTGGAGGGTCAGAGCGGCTGGTCAGAGTGAATGGGCAGAGTGGATGGTCAGAGTGAATGGTCAGACTGGCAGGTCAGAGTGGCAGGTCAGAGGGACAGGTCAAAGTGACTGGCTGGTCAGAGTGGCAGGTCAGAGTGGCAGATCAAAGTGACTGGTCAGGTCAGAGTGGCTGGTCAGAGTGGCAGAACAAAGTGACCGGTCAGAGTGGCAGGTCAGTGTCTGGTCTGAATGACAGGTCAAGATGCCAGAACAGAGAGACAGGTCAGGGTGACAGGTCAGGGTGACAGGTCAGAATGACAGGTCAGAATGACAGGTCAGGGTGACAGGTCAGAGTGACAGGTCAGAGTGACAGATCAGAGTGGCTGGTCAGAGAGGCTGGTCAGAGTGAATGGTCAGAAAGACAGGTCACAGTGGATGTTCAGAGAGGCTGGCCAAAGCGGCAGGTCAGAGTGGAATGTCAGAGGCTCACGTCTGAATGGCTGGTCAGAGTGGATGGTCAGAGTGAATGGGCAGAGTGGCAGGTCAGTGTGGCAGGTCAGCGGGACAGGTCAAAGTGACTGGTAAGGTCAAAGTGACTGGTAAGGTCAGAGTGGCTGGTCAGAGTGACAGGTCAGAGTGAGAGGTCAAAGTGAGAGGTCAGAGCGACAGGTCAGAGCGTTGGGTCAGAGTGAGAGGTCAGAGTGACTGGTCAAAGTGGCTGATCAGATGGGAGGTCAGACTGGCAGGTCAGATTTGAAGGTCAGATTGACAGGTCAGTGTGGCTGGTCAGAATGGATGGTCAGAGTGGCTGGTCAGAGTGGCAGGTCAGAGTGAATGGTCAGAGTGGCCGGTCAGAGTGAATGGTCAGAGTGAATGGTCAGAGTGAATGATCAGAGTGAATGGTCACGGTGGCTGGTCAGAGTGAATCGTCAGACTGGCTGGTCAGAGTGGCTGGTCAGAGTGGATGGCCAGAGTGGCTGGTCAGAGTAACAGGTCAGAGGGACTGGTCAAAGTGGCTGGTAAGGTCAGAGTGGCTGGTCAGAGTGGATGACCAGAGTGAGAGGTCAAAGTGAGAGGTCAGAGCAACAGGTCAGAGTGTCGGGTCAGAGTGAGAGGTCAGAGTGACTGGTCAAAGTGGCTGATCAGATGGGAGGTCAGACTGGCAGGTCAGATTTGAAGGTCAGATTGACAGGTGAGAGTGGCTGGTCAGAATGGTTGCTCAGAGTGAATGGTCAGAGTGGCAGGTCAGAGTGGCTGGTCAGAGTGGCAGGTCAGAGTGAATGGTCAGAGTGGCTGGTCAGAGTGGCTGGTCAGAGTGGCTGGTCAGAGTGGCTGGTCAGAGTGAATGGCCAGAGTGTCATGTCACGGTGGCTGGTCAGAGTGAAATGTCAGACTGGCTGGTCAGAGTGGCAGGTCAGAGTGGCTGGCCAGAGTGGAAGGTCAGAGGGACAGGTCAAAGTGACTGGTAAGGTCAGAGTGGCTGGTCAGAGTGGCTGACCAGAGTGGCAGGTCAGAGGGACTGGTCAAAGTGGCTGGTAAGGTCAGAGTGGCTGGTAAGGTCAGAGTGGCTGGCCAGAGTGGCAGGTCAGAAGGACTGGTCAAAGCGGCTGGTAAGTTCAGAGTGGCTGGTCAGAGTGGCAGGCCAGAGTGGCAGGTCAGAGGGACAGGTCAAGGTGACTGGTCAGGTCAGAGTGGCTGGTCAGAGTGGCAGAGCAAAGTGACTGGTCAGAGTGGCAGGTCACAGTGGCTGGTCAGAGAGACAGGTCATGGTGCCAGATCAGAGTGACAGGTCAGACTGGCTGTTCAGAGTGGCAGGTCAGAGTGAATGGTCAGAGTGGCAGGTCACAGTGGCTGGTCAGAGTGGCAGGTCATGTGAATGGTCAGAGTGGCAGGTCACAGTGGCAGGTCTGAGTTTATGGTCAGATTGGCAGGTCAGAGTGGAGGGTCAGAGCGGCTGGTCAGAGTGAATGGGCAGAGTGGATGGTCAGAGTGAATGGTCAGACTGGCTGGTCAGAGTGGCAGGTCAGAGGGACAGGTCAAAGTGACTGCTAAGGTCAGAGAGGCTGGTCAGAGTGGCAGATCAAAGTGACTGGTCAGGTCAGACTGGCTGGTCAGTGTGGCAAAGCAAAGTGACCGGTCAGAGTGTCAGGTCACAGTGGCTGGTCTGAATGACAGGTCAAGATGCCAGATCAGAGAGACAGGCCAGAATGACAGGTCAGAGTGACAAGTCAGGGTGACAGGTCAGGGCGACAGGACAGAGTGACAGTTCAGAGTGGCTGGTCAGAGAGGCTGGTCAGAGAGGCTGGTCAGAAATACAGGTCACAGTGGATGTTCAGAGTGGCTGGTCAAAGCGGCAGGTCAGAGTGGAATGTCAGAGGGTCACATCTGAGTGGCTGGTCAGAGTGACAGGTCAGAGTGGATGGTCAGAGTGGCTGGTCAGAGTGGCTGGCCAAAGTGGCAGGTCAGAGGGACTGGTCAAAGAGGCTGGTAAGGTCAGAGGGGCTGGTCAGAGTGGCAGATCAAAGTGACTGGTCAGAGTGTCAGGTCACAGTGGCTGGTCAGAATGACAGGTCAGGGTGCCAGATCAGAGTGACAGGTCAGAGTGACAAGTCACGGTGACAGGTCAGAGTGACCGGTCAGGGTGACAGATCAGGGTGACAGGTCAGAGTGACAGGTCAGAGTGACAGGTCAGAGTGACATGTGAGAGGGACAGGTCAGGGTGACAGGTCAGACTGGCAGGTCGGAGTGGCAGGTCAGAGTGAAAGGTCAGACTGGCTGGTGTAGAGGCAGGTCAGAGAGGCTGGTCAGAAAGACAGGTCACAGTGAATGTTCAGAGTGGCTGGTCAAAGTGACAGGTTCGAGCGGCAGGTCAGAGTGGAAGGTCAGAGGGTCAGGTCTGAGTGGTTGATCAGAGTGGCAGGTCAGAGTGGCAGGTCAGAGTGGCTGGTCAGATTGGCTGGCCAGAGTGGCTGGTCAGAGTGGCTGGCCAGAGGGACAGGTCAAAGTGACTGGTAAGGTCAGAGTGGCTGGTCAGAGTGGCAGATCAAAGTGACTGGTCAGGTCAAAGTGACTGGTCAGGTCAGAGTGGCTGGTCAGAGTGGCAGGTCACAGTGGCTGGTCAGAATGACAGGTCAGGGTGCCAGGTCAGAGTGACAGGTCAGAGAGACAGGTCAGAGTGACAGGTCAGAGTGACAGATCAGAGTGGATGGTCAGAGTGACAGGAGGAGAGGCTGGTCAGAGTGACAGGTCAGGGTGCCCTGGTCAGAGTGACAGGTCACAGTGGCAGGTCAGATTGACAGGTCAGTGTGAGAGGTCAGAGTGAAAGGTCAGAGTGGCTGGTCAGAGTGACAGGTTAGAGTGGCTGGTCACAGAGGCAGGTCAGAGTGATTGGCCACAGTGGCAGGTCAGGGGGACAGGTCAAAGTGACAGGTAAGGTCAGAGTGGCTGGTCAGAGTGGCAGATCAAAGTGACCGGTCAGAGTAGCAGGTCACAGTGGCTGGTCAGAATGACAGGTCAGGGTGCCAGGTCAGAGTGACAGATCACAGTGACAGGTCAGAGTGAGAGGTCGGAGTGACAGGTCAAAGTGGCTGATCAGGTGGGAGGTCAGACTGGCAGGTCAGAGTTGAATGTCATATTGACAGGTCAGAGTGGCTGGTCAGAGTGAATGGTCAGAGTGAATGGTCAGAGTGGCAGGTCACAGTGGCAGGTCAGAGTGGCTGCTCAGATTGAATGGTCAGAGTGATCGGTCAGAGTAAATAATCAGAGTGGATGGCCAGGGTGGCTGGTCATTGTGATAGGTCACAGTGGCAGTTCAGAGTGGATGGTCAGATTGTCATGTAATGATGGCTGGTCAGAGTGAAGGTCAGAGTGGCTGATCAGAGTGACAGGTCAGGGTGGCTGGTCAGAGTGACAGGTCACAGTGGCAGGTCAGAGTGACAGGTAAGAGTGAGAGTTCAAAGTGAGAGCTCAAAGTGAGAGCTCAGAGCAACAGGTCAGAGTAACAGGTCAGAGTGATAGGTCAAAGTCGCTGATCAGATGGGAAGTCAGATTGACAGGTCAGAGTGGCTCGTCAGAATGAATGTTCAGAGTGAATGGTCAGAGTGAATGGTCAGAGTGGGAGGTCACAGAGGAGGTCACAGTGGCTGGTCAGAGTGGCTGCTCAGAGCGAATGGTCAGAGAGTATGGTCAGATTGGCAGGTCAGAGTGGATGGTCAGAGCGGCTGGTCAGAGTGAATGGTCAGAGTGAATGGTAAGATTGATTGGTCAGATTGGCTGGTCAGAGTGGCAGGTCAGAGTGGCTGGTAAAGTCAGAGTGGCCGGTCAGAGAGGCAGGTCACAGTGGCTGGTCCGAATGACAGGTCAAGGTGCCGAATCCGTGTGACAGGTCAGAATGACAGGTCAGAGTGACAGGTCAGGGTGACAGGTCATAGTGACAGGTCAGAGTGACAGGTCAGAGTGACAGTTCAGAGTGACAGGTCAGAGAGGCAGGTCAGAGAGGCTGGTCAGAAATACAGGTCACAGTGGATGTCCAGAGTGGCTGATCAAAGCGACAGGTTCGAGTGGTAGGTCAGAGTGGAAGGTCAGAGTGGCTGGTCAGAGTGGTGGGTCAGAGTGGCTGGTCAGAGTGGTGGGTCAGAGTGGTGTTTCAGAGTGGCTGGTCAGAGTGACAGGTCAGAGTGGCTGGTCAGAGTGGCTGGTCAGAGTGGCGGGTCAGAGTGGATGGTCAGACTTGAAGGCCAGAGGGGCTGATCAGAGTGACAGGTCACAGTGGATGGTCAGAGTGGATTATCAGAGTCGCTGGTATGAGTGGCAGGTCAGAGTGACAGGTCAGAGTGGCTGGTCAGGGTGGCTGGTCAGGGTGGCTGGTCAGGGTGGCTGGTCAGAGAGACAGGTCAGGGTTGCTGGTCAGAGTGAGAGGTCAGAGTGAGAGGTCAGAGCGACAGGTCAGAGTGAGAGGTCAGAGTGACAGGTCAGAGTGAGAGGTCAGAGTGAGAGGTCAGAGCGAGAGGTCAGAGTGAGAGATCAGAGTGACAGGTCAGAGTGGCTGATCAGATGGGATGTCAGACAAGCTGGTCAGAGTGGTTGGTCAGAGTGGCAGGTCAGAGTAAATGGTCAGAGTGGCAGGTCACTGTGGCAGGACAGAGTGGATGGTCAGAGTGGCAGGTCAGAGTGGATCGTCAAAGTGGCAGTTCAGAGCGAATGGTCAAAGTGAATGGTAAGGGTGGCTGATCAGAGTGGCTGGTCAGAGTGGCTGGCCAGAGTGGCTGGTCAGAGTGAATGGTCAGAGTGGCTGGACAGAGTGCCAGGTCAAGAGTGGCTGGTCAGATTGACAGGTCAGGGTGGCTGGTCAGAGTGACATGTCACAGTGGTAGGTCAGAGTGACAGGTCAGATTGAGAGGTAAGAGTGGCTGGTCAGAGTGACAGGTCAGGGTGGCTGGTCAGAGTGACAGGTCACAGTGGTAGGTCAGAATGGCTGGCCAGAGACGCAGGTCAGAGGGACAGGTCAAAGTGACTGGTAAGGTCAGAGTGGCTGGTCAGAGTGGCAGATCAAAGTGACTGGTCAGAGTGGCAGGTCGCAGTGGCAGGTCAGAGTGACAGGTCAGAGTGGCTGGTCAGAGTAGTTTGTCAGAGAGACAGGTCAGGGTGTCTGGTCAGAGTGGCAGGTCAGGGTGAGAGGTCAGAGTGAGAGGTCAGAGCGACAGGTCAGAGTGAGAGGTCAGAGTGACAGGTCAGAGTGAGAGGTCAGAGTGACAGGTCAGGGTGGCTGGTCAGAGTGACAGGTCAGAGTGAGAGGTCAGAGTGAGACGTCAGAGCGAGAGGTCAGAGTGAGAGATCAGAGTGACAGGTCAGAGTGGCTGATCAGATGGGATGTCAGACAAGCTGGTCAGAGAAGTAGGTCAGAGTGGCAGGTCAGAGTGAATGGTCAGAGTGGTTGGTCAGAGTGAATGGTCAGAGTGAATGGTCAGAGTGGCAGGTCACTGTGGCAGGACAGAGTGGATGGTCAGAGTGGCAGGGCAGAGTAGATGGTCAAATTGGCAGTTCAGAGCTAATGGTCAAAGTGAATGGTAAGGGTGGCTGATCAGAGTGGCTGGTCAGAGTGGCTGGCCAGAGTGGCTGGTCAGAGTGAATGGTCAGAGTGGCAGGTCAAGAGTGGCAGGTCAAGAGTGGCTGGTCAGAGTGACAGGTCACAGTGGTAGGTCAGAGTGACAGGTCAGAGTGACAGGTCAGATTGAGAGGTCAGAGTGACAGGACACAATGGCAGGTCAGAGTGACAGGTCAGAGTGACAGGTCAGATTGAGAGGTCAGAGTGACAGGACACAGTGGCAGGTCAGAGTGACAGGTCAGAGTGGCAGGTCACTGTGGCTGGTCAGAGTGACAGGTCACAGTGGTAGGTCAGAGTGACAGGTCAGAGTGAGAGGTCAGAGTGACAGGTCAGAATGAGATGTCAGAGTGACAGGTCAGTGTGACAGGTCAGAGTGACATTTCAGAGTGACAGGTCAGATTGAGAGGTCAGAGTGACAGGTCACAGTGGTAGGTCAGAGTGACATTTCAGAGTGACAGGTCAGATTGAGAGGTCAGAGTGACAGGTCACAGTGGTAGGTCAGAGTGACAGGTCAGAGTGACAGGTCAGATTGAGAGGTCAGAGTGACAGGTCACAGTGGTAGGTCAGAGTGACAGGTCAGAGTGACAGGTCAGATTGAGAGGTCAGAGTGACAGGACACAGTGGCAGGTCAGAGTGACAGGTCAGAGTGGCAGGTCACTGTGGCAGGTCAGAGTGACAGGTCAGAGTGAGAGGTCAGATTGAAAGGTCAGAGTGACAGGTCAGAGCGACAGGTCAGAGTGACAGGTCAGAGTGACAGGTCAGAGAGGATGATCAGATGGGAGGTCAGATTGGCAGGTCAGAGTTGAAGGTCAGAGTGGCAGGTCAGAGTGAATCGTCAGGATGGATGGTCAGAGTGGCTGGTCAGAGTGGCAGGTCAGAGTGACTGGTCAGAGTGAATGATCAGAGTGGCAAGTCAGAGGGACAGGTCAAAGTGACTGGTAAGGTCAGAGTGGCTGGTCAGAGTGGCAGATCAAAGTGACAGGTCAGAGTGGCTGGTCAGAGAGACAGGTCAGGATGTCTGGTCAGAGTGACAGGTCTGGATGAGAGGTCAGAGTGGGAGGTCAAAGCGACAGGTCAGATGGGATGTCAGATGGTTGGTCAGAGTAGAAGGTCAGCGTGGCAGGTCAGAGTGGCTGGTCAGAGGGAATGGTCAGAGTGAATGGTCAGAGTGGCAGGTCAGAGTGGCAGGACAGAGTGGATGGTCAGAGTGGATGGTCAGAGTGGCAGTTCAGAGCGAATGGTCAAAGTGAATGGTAAGGGTGGCTGATAAGTGTGGCTGGTCAGAGTGGCAGGTCAAGAGTGGTAGGTCAGAGTGACAGGTCAGAGTGACAGGTCAGAGTGGATGGTCAGAGTGGCTGGTGAGAGTGACAGGTCACATTGGCATGTCAGAGCGACAGGTCAGAGTGAGAGGTCAGATTGAGAGGTCAGAGCGGTTGATCAGATGGGAGATCAGATTGGCAGGTCAGAGTTGAAGTTCAGAGTGGCAGGTCAGAGTGAATCATCAGAATGGATGGTCAGGGTGACAGGTCAGAGTGACAGGTCAGAGTGACTGGTCAGAGTGACTGGTCAGAGTGACAGGTCAGAGTGACAGTTCAGAGTGACAGGTCAGAGAGGCAGGTCAGAGAGGCTGGGCAGAAATACAGGGTACGGTGGATGTTCTGAGTGGCTGATCAAAGCGACGGTTCGAGCGGCTGGTCAGAGTGCCAGGTCAGAGTGGCTGGTCAGAGTGGCTGGTCAGAGTGGCTGGTCAGAGTGGCTGGTCAGACTTGAAGGCCAGAGAGGCTGATAAGAGTGACAGGTCACAGTGGATGGTCAGAGTGGATTATCAGAGTGGCTGGTCAGAGAGGCAGGTCAGAGAGGCTGGTCAAAAATACAGGTCACAGTGGATGTTCAGAGTGGCTGAGCAAAGCGACAGGTTCGAGTGGCAGGTCAGAGTGGAAGGTCAGAGTGGCTGGTCAGAGTGGTGGGTCAGAGTGGTGGGTCAGAGTGGCTGGTCAGAGTGGCTGGTCAGAGTGACAGGACAGAGTGGATGGTCAGAGTGGATTATCAGAGTGACTGGTGAGAGTGGCTGGTCAGAGTGGCTGGTCAGAGTGGTAGGTCAGAGTGGCAGGTCAGAGTGACTGGCCAGAGTGACAGGTCAGACTGACAGGTCAGAGTGGCAGGTCCGAGTGGCAGGTCAGAGTGAAAGGTCAGACTGGCTGGTCTGAGTGGCAGGTCAGAGGGACAGGTCAAAGTGATTCGTAAGGTCAGAGTGGCTTGTCTGAGTGGCCGGTCAAATTGACAGGTCAGATTAACTGGTCTGAGTGGCCTGTCAGAGTGACAGGTCAGAGAGGCAGGTCAGAGTGAGAGGTCAGATTGAGAGGTCAGAGCGACAGGTCAGAGTGAGAGGTCAGAGTGACAGGTCAGAGCGGCTGATCAGATAGGAGGTCAGATTGGCAGGTCAGAGTTGAAGGTCAGAGTGGCAGGTCAGAGTGAATCTTCAGAGTGGCTGGTCAGAGTGGATGGTCAAAGTGCCTGGTCAGAGTGAATGGTCAGATTGGCAGGTCACAGTGGCAGGTCAGAGTGAATGATCAGAGTGGCTGGTCAGAGTGGCAGGTCAAGAGTGGCTGGTCAGAGTGACAGGTCAGGGTGGCTGGTCAGAGTGACAGGTCAGAGTGACTGTCAGATTGACAGGTCAGAGAGGCAGGTCAGAGTGACAGGTCAGAGGGGCTGGTCAGAGTGACAGGTCACAGTGGCAGGACAGAGTGACAGGTCAGAGTGACAGGTCAGAGTGACAGGTCAGAGTGAGAGGTCAGATTGTGAGGTCAGAGCGACAGGTCAGAGTGACAGGTCACAGCAGCTGATCAGATGGCAGGTCAGAGTTGAAGTTCAGAGTGGCTGGTCAGAGTGAATGGTCAGAGTGGCTGATCAGGGTGACTGGTCAGGGTGACTGGTCAGAGTGACAGGTCAGAGTGAGAGGTCAGAGCGAGAGGTCAGATTGGCAGGTCAGAGTTGAAGGTCAGAGTGGCAGGTCAGAGTGAATCGTCAGAGTGGCTGGTCAGAGTGGATGGTCAAAGTGGCTGGTCAAAGTGAATGGTCAGAGTGGCAGGTCACTGTGGCAGGACAGAGTGGATGGTCAATGTGGCAGTTCAGAGCGAATGGTCAAAGTGAATGGTAAGGGTGGCTGATCAGAGCAGCTGGTCAGAGTGGCTGGCCAGAGTGGCTGGTCAGAGTGAATGGTCAGAGTGGCTGGCCAGAGTGGCTGGTCAGAGTGAATGGTCAGAGTGGCTGGTCAGAGTGACAGGTCACAGTGGTCGGTCAGAGTGACAGGTCAGAGTGACAGGTCAGAGTGACAGGTCAGAGTGAGAGGTCGAAGTGAGAGGTCAGAGCGACAGGTCAGAGCGTTGGGTCAGAGTGACTAGTCAAAGTGGCTGATCAGATGGGAGGTCAGACTGGCAGGTCAGATTTGAAGGTCAGATTGACAGGTCAGTGTGGCTGGTCAGAGTGAATGGTCAGAGTGAATGGTCAGAGTGAATGATCAGAGTGAATGGTCACGGTGGCTGGTCAGAGTGAATCGTCAGACTGGCTGGTCAGAGTGGCAGGTCAGAGTGAATGGTCAGAGTGGCTGGTCAGAGTGAATGGTCAGAGTGAATGGTCAGAGTGAATGATCAGAGTGAATGGTCAGAGTGAATGGTCAGAGTGAATGATCAGAGTGAATGGTCACGGTGGCTGATCAGAGTGAATTGTCACACTGGCTGGTCAGAGTGAACGGTCAGAGTGGCCGGTCAGAGTGAATGGTCAGAGTGAATGGTCAGAGTGAATGATCAGAGTGAATGGTCACGGTGGCTGGTCAGAGTGAATCGTCAGACTGGCTGGTCAGAGTGGCAGGTCAGAGTGGCTGGCCAAAGTGGCAGGTCAGAGGGACTGGTCAAAGTGGCTGGTAAGGTCAGAGTGGCTGGTCAGAGTGGCAGGTCAGAGTGTCTGGCCAGAATGGCAGGTCAGAGGGACAGGTCAAAGTGACTGGTCAGGTCAAAGTGACTGGTCAGGTCAGAGTGGCTGGCCAGAGTGTCAGTGCAACCTGACCGGTCAGAGTAGCAGGTCACAGTGGCTGGTCAGAATGACAGTTCAGGGTGCCAGGTCAGAGTGACAGGTCACAGTGACAGGTCAGATTGACAGGTCAGAGGGACAGGTCAGTGTGAGAGGACAGAGTGAAAGGTCAGAGTGAAAGGTCAGAGTGAGAGGTCAGATTGAGAGGTCAAAGTGACAGGTCAGAGCGGCTGATCAGATGGGAGGTCAGAGTGAATGGTCAGAGTGGCAGGTCAGAGTGGATGGTCAAAGCGGCAGGTCAGAGTGGAATGTCAGAGGGTCACGTCTGAGTGGCTGGTCAGAGTGGATGGTCTGAGTGGCTGGTCAGAGTGGCTGGACAGAGTGGCTGGACAGCGCGGCTGGACAGAGGGACAGTTCAAAGTGACTGATAAGGTCAGAGTGGCTGGTCAGAGTGTCAGATCAAAGTGATTGGTAAGGTCAGACTGGCTGGTCAGAGTGGCAGAGGCAAGTGACCGGTCAGAGTGGCAGGTCACAGTGGCAGGTCAGAATGACAGGTCAGAGTAGCTGGTCAGAGTGAATGGTCAGAGTGAATGGTCAGAGTGACAGGTCAGAGTAGCTGGTCAGAGTGACAGGTCAGAGTGGCTGCTGAGAGTGAATGGTCAGAGTGAATGGTCAGAGTGAATGGTCACTACTGAATAATCAGAGTGATGGTCAGGGTGGCTGGTCATTGTGATAGGTCACAGTGGCAGTTCAGAGCGGATGGTCAGAGTTTCATGTCATGGTGGCTGATCAGAGTGAAGGTCAGAGTGGCTGGGTGACAGGTTAGAGTGGCTGGTCAGAGTGGCTGGTCACAGTGGCAGGTCAGAGTGGCAGGTCAGGGGGACAGGTCAAAGTGACTGCTAAGGACAGAGTGGCTGGTCAGAGTGGCAGATCAAAGTGACTGGTCAGGTCAGACTGGCTGGTCAGAGTGGCAGAGCAAAGTGACCGGTCAGAGTGTCAGGTCACAGTGGCTGGTCTGAATGACAGGTCAAGATGCCAGATCAGAGAGACAGGCCAGAATGACAGGTCAGGGTGACAGGACAGGGTGACAGGTCAGAGTGACAGGTCAGAGTGACAGGTCAGAGTGACAGTTCAGAGTGGCTGGTCAGAGAGGCTGGTCAGAAATACAGGTCACAGTGGATGTTCAGAGTGGCTGGTCAAAGCGGCAGGTCAGAGTGGAATGTCAGAGGGTCACATCTGAGTGGCTGGTCAGAGTGACAGGTCAGAGTGAATGGTCAGAGTGGCTAGTCAGAGTGGCTGGTCAGAGTGGCTGGTCAAAGTGGCTGGTAAGCTCAGAGGGGCTGGTCAGAGTGGCAGATCAAAGTGACTGGTCAGAGTGTCAGGTCACAGTGGCTGGTCAGAATGACAGGTCAGGGTGCCAGATCAGAGTGACAGGTCAGAGTAACAAGTCACGGTGACAGGTCAGAATGACTGGTCAGGGTGACAGATCAGGGTGACAGGTCAGGGTGACAGGTCAGAGTGACATGTGAGAGGGACAGGTCAGGGTGACAGGTCAGACTGGCAGGTCAGAGTGGCAGGTCAGAGTGCAAGGTCAGATTGGCTGGTGTAGAGGCAGGTCAGAGAGGCTGGTCAGAAAGACAGGTCACAGTGAATGTTCAGAGTGACTGGTCAAAGTGGCAGGTTCGAGCGGCAGGTAAGAGTGGAAGGTCAGAGGGTCAGGTCTGAGTGGTTGATCAGAGTGGCAGGTCAGAGTGGCTGGTCAGATTGGCTGGCCAGAGTGGCTGGCCAGAGGGACAGGTCAAAGTGACTGGCAAGGTCAGAGTGGCTGGTCAGAGTGGAAGAGAAAAGTGACCGGTCAGACTGGCAGGTCAGAGTAGCTGGTCAGAGTGAAGGTCAGAGTGGCTGATCAGAGTGACAGGTCAGGGTGGCTGGTCAGAGTGACAGGTCATAGTGACAGGTCAGATTGACAGGTCAGAGGAACAGGTCAGTGTGAGAGGTCAGAGTGAAAGGTCAGAGTGACAGGTCAGAGCAGCTGATCAGATGGGAGGTCAGAGTGAATGGTCAGAGTGGCAGGTCAGAGTGGATGGTCAAAGCGGCAGGTCAGAGTGGAATGTCAGAGGGTCACGTCTGAGTGGCTGGTCAGAGTGGATGGTCAGAGTGGCTGGTCAGAGTGGCAGGTCAGAGTGGATGGTCAGAGTGGCTGGACAGAGTGTCAGATCAAAGTGATTGGTAAGGTCACAGTGGCAGGTCAGAATGACAGGTCAGAGTAGCTGGTCAGAGTGGATGGTCAGAGTGAATGGTCAGAGTGACAGGTCAGAGTAGCTGGTCAGAGTGACAGGTCAGAGTGGCTGCTGAGAGTGAATGGTCAGAGTGAATGGTCAGACTGAATAATCAGAGTGGATGGTCAGGGTGGCTGGTCATTGTGATAGGTCACAGTGGCAGTTCAGAGCGGATGGTCAGAGTTTCATGTCATGGTGGCTGATCAGAGTGAAGGTCAGAGTGGCTGGGTGACAGGTTAGAGTGGCTGGTCAGAGTGGCTGGTCACAGTGGCAGGTCAGAGTGGCAGGTCAGGGGGACAGGTCAAAGTGACTGCTAAGGACAGAGTGGCTGGTCAGAGTGGCAGATCAAAGTGACTGGTCAGGTCAGACTGGCTGGTCAGAGTGGCAGAGCAAAGTGACCGGTCAGAGTGTCAGGTCACAGTGGCTGGTCTGAATGACAGGTCAAGATGCCAGATCAGAGAGACAGGCCAGAATGACAGGTCAGGGTGACAGGACAGGGTGACAGGTCAGAGTGACAGGTCAGAGTGACAGGTCAGAGTGACAGTTCAGAGTGGCTGGTCAGAGAGGCTGGTCAGAAATACAGGTCACAGTGGATGTTCAGAGTGGCTGGTCAAAGCGGCAGGTCAGAGTGGAATGTCAGAGGGTCACATCTGAGTGGCTGGTCAGAGTGACAGGTCAGAGTGAATGGTCAGAGTGGCTAGTCAGAGTGGCTGGTCAGAGTGGCTGGTCAAAGTGGCTGGTAAGCTCAGAGGGGCTGGTCAGAGTGGCAGATCAAAGTGACTGGTCAGAGTGTCAGGTCACAGTGGCTGGTCAGAATGACAGGTCAGGGTGCCAGATCAGAGTGACAGGTCAGAGTAACAAGTCACGGTGACAGGTCAGAATGACTGGTCAGGGTGACAGATCAGGGTGACAGGTCAGGGTGACAGGTCAGAGTGACATGTGAGAGGGACAGGTCAGGGTGACAGGTCAGACTGGCAGGTCAGAGTGGCAGGTCAGAGTGCAAGGTCAGATTGGCTGGTGTAGAGGCAGGTCAGAGAGGCTGGTCAGAAAGACAGGTCACAGTGAATGTTCAGAGTGACTGGTCAAAGTGGCAGGTTCGAGCGGCAGGTAAGAGTGGAAGGTCAGAGGGTCAGGTCTGAGTGGTTGATCAGAGTGGCAGGTCAGAGTGGCTGGTCAGATTGGCTGGCCAGAGTGGCTGGCCAGAGGGACAGGTCAAAGTGACTGGCAAGGTCAGAGTGGCTGGTCAGAGTGGAAGAGAAAAGTGACCGGTCAGACTGGCAGGTCAGAGTAGCTGGTCAGAGTGAAGGTCAGAGTGGCTGATCAGAGTGACAGGTCAGGGTGGCTGGTCAGAGTGACAGGTCATAGTGACAGGTCAGATTGACAGGTCAGAGGAACAGGTCAGTGTGAGAGGTCAGAGTGAAAGGTCAGAGTGACAGGTCAGAGCAGCTGATCAGATGGGAGGTCAGAGTGAATGGTCAGAGTGGCAGGTCAGAGTGGATGGTCAAAGCGGCAGGTCAGAGTGGAATGTCAGAGGGTCACGTCTGAGTGGCTGGTCAGAGTGGATGGTCAGAGTGGCTGGTCAGAGTGGCAGGTCAGAGTGGATGGTCAGAGTGGCTGGACAGAGTGTCAGATCAAAGTGATTGGTAAGGTCACAGTGGCAGGTCAGAATGACAGGTCAGAGTAGCTGGTCAGAGTGGATGGTCAGAGTGAATGGTCAGAGTGACAGGTCAGAGTAGCTGGTCAGAGTGACAGGTCAGAGTGGCTGCTGAGAGTGAATGGTCAGAGTGAATGGTCAGACTGAATAATCAGAGTGGATGGTCAGGGTGGCTGGTCATTGTGATAGGTCACAGTGGCAGTTCAGAGCGGATGGTCAGAGTTTCATGTCATGGTGGCTGATCAGAGTGAAGGTCAGAGTGGCTGGGTGACAGGTTAGAGTGGCTGGTCAGAGTGGCTGGTCACAGTGGCAGGTCAGAGTGGCAGGTCAGGGGGACAGGTCAAAGTGACTGCTAAGGACAGAGTGGCTGGTCAGAGTGGCAGATCAAAGTGACTGGTCAGGTCAGACTGGCTGGTCAGAGTGGCAGAGCAAAGTGACCGGTCAGAGTGTCAGGTCACAGTGGCTGGTCTGAATGACAGGTCAAGATGCCAGATCAGAGAGACAGGCCAGAATGACAGGTCAGGGTGACAGGACAGGGTGACAGGTCAGAGTGACAGGTCAGAGTGACAGGTCAGAGTGACAGTTCAGAGTGGCTGGTCAGAGAGGCTGGTCAGAAATACAGGTCACAGTGGATGTTCAGAGTGGCTGGTCAAAGCGGCAGGTCAGAGTGGAATGTCAGAGGGTCACATCTGAGTGGCTGGTCAGAGTGACAGGTCAGAGTGAATGGTCAGAGTGGCTAGTCAGAGTGGCTGGTCAGAGTGGCTGGTCAAAGTGGCTGGTAAGCTCAGAGGGGCTGGTCAGAGTGGCAGATCAAAGTGACTGGTCAGAGTGTCAGGTCACAGTGGCTGGTCAGAATGACAGGTCAGGGTGCCAGATCAGAGTGACAGGTCAGAGTAACAAGTCACGGTGACAGGTCAGAATGACTGGTCAGGGTGACAGATCAGGGTGACAGGTCAGGGTGACAGGTCAGAGTGACATGTGAGAGGGACAGGTCAGGGTGACAGGTCAGACTGGCAGGTCAGAGTGGCAGGTCAGAGTGCAAGGTCAGATTGGCTGGTGTAGAGGCAGGTCAGAGAGGCTGGTCAGAAAGACAGGTCACAGTGAATGTTCAGAGTGACTGGTCAAAGTGGCAGGTTCGAGCGGCAGGTAAGAGTGGAAGGTCAGAGGGTCAGGTCTGAGTGGTTGATCAGAGTGGCAGGTCAGAGTGGCTGGTCAGATTGGCTGGCCAGAGTGGCTGGCCAGAGGGACAGGTCAAAGTGACTGGCAAGGTCAGAGTGGCTGGTCAGAGTGGAAGAGAAAAGTGACCGGTCAGACTGGCAGGTCAGAGTAGCTGGTCAGAGTGAAGGTCAGAGTGGCTGATCAGAGTGACAGGTCAGGGTGGCTGGTCAGAGTGACAGGTCATAGTGACAGGTCAGATTGACAGGTCAGAGGAACAGGTCAGTGTGAGAGGTCAGAGTGAAAGGTCAGAGTGACAGGTCAGAGCAGCTGATCAGATGGGAGGTCAGAGTGAATGGTCAGAGTGGCAGGTCAGAGTGGATGGTCAAAGCGGCAGGTCAGAGTGGAATGTCAGAGGGTCACGTCTGAGTGGCTGGTCAGAGTGGATGGTCAGAGTGGCTGGTCAGAGTGGCAGGTCAGAGTGGATGGTCAGAGTGGCTGGACAGAGTGTCAGATCAAAGTGATTGGTAAGGTCACAGTGGCAGGTCAGAATGACAGGTCAGAGTAGCTGGTCAGAGTGGATGGTCAGAGTGAATGGTCAGAGTGACAGGTCAGAGTAGCTGGTCAGAGTGACAGGTCAGAGTGGCTGCTGAGAGTGAATGGTCAGAGTGAATGGTCAGACTGAATAATCAGAGTGGATGGTCAGGGTGGCTGGTCATTGTGATAGGTCGCAGTGGCAGTTCAGAGCGGATGGTCAGAGTTTCATGTCATGGTGGCTGATCAGAGTGAAGGTCAGAGTGGCTGGGTGACAGGTTAGAGTGGCTGGTCAGAGTGGCTGGTCACAGTGGCAGGTCAGAGTGGCAGGTCAGGGGGACAGGTCAAAGTGACTGCTAAGGACAGAGTGGCTGGTCAGAGTGGCAGATCAAAGTGACTGGTCAGGTCAGACTGGCTGGTCAGAGTGGCAGAGCAAAGTGACCGGTCAGAGTGTCAGGTCACAGTGGCTGGTCTGAATGACAGGTCAAGATGCCAGATCAGAGAGACAGGCCAGAATGACAGGTCAGGGTGACAGGACAGGGTGACAGGTCAGAGTGACAGGTCAGAGTGACAGGTCAGAGTGACAGTTCAGAGTGGCTGGTCAGAGAGGCTGGTCAGAAATACAGGTCACAGTGGATGTTCAGAGTGGCTGGTCAAAGCGGCAGGTCAGAGTGGAATGTCAGAGGGTCACATCTGAGTGGCTGGTCAGAGTGACAGGTCAGAGTGAATGGTCAGAGTGGCTAGTCAGAGTGGCTGGTCAGAGTGGCTGGTCAAAGTGGCTGGTAAGCTCAGAGGGGCTGGTCAGAGTGGCAGATCAAAGTGACTGGTCAGAGTGTCAGGTCACAGTGGCTGGTCAGAATGACAGGTCAGGGTGCCAGATCAGAGTGACAGGTCAGAGTAACAAGTCACGGTGACAGGTCAGAATGACTGGTCAGGGTGACAGATCAGGGTGACAGGTCAGGGTGACAGGTCAGAGTGACATGTGAGAGGGACAGGTCAGGGTGACAGGTCAGACTGGCAGGTCAGAGTGGCAGGTCAGAGTGCAAGGTCAGATTGGCTGGTGTAGAGGCAGGTCAGAGAGGCTGGTCAGAAAGACAGGTCACAGTGAATGTTCAGAGTGACTGGTCAAAGTGGCAGGTTCGAGCGGCAGGTAAGAGTGGAAGGTCAGAGGGTCAGGTCTGAGTGGTTGATCAGAGTGGCAGGTCAGAGTGGCTGGTCAGATTGGCTGGCCAGAGTGGCTGGCCAGAGGGACAGGTCAAAGTGACTGGCAAGGTCAGAGTGGCTGGTCAGAGTGGAAGAGAAAAGTGACCGGTCAGACTGGCAGGTCAGAGTAGCTGGTCAGAGTGAAGGTCAGAGTGGCTGATCAGAGTGACAGGTCAGGGTGGCTGGTCAGAGTGACAGGTCATAGTGACAGGTCAGATTGACAGGTCAGAGGAACAGGTCAGTGTGAGAGGTCAGAGTGAAAGGTCAGAGTGACAGGTCAGAGCAGCTGATCAGATGGGAGGTCAGAGTGAATGGTCAGAGTGGCAGGTCAGAGTGGATGGTCAAAGCGGCAGGTCAGAGTGGAATGTCAGAGGGTCACGTCTGAGTGGCTGGTCAGAGTGGATGGTCAGAGTGGCTGGTCAGAGTGGCAGGTCAGAGTGGATGGTCAGAGTGGCTGGACAGAGTGTCAGATCAAAGTGATTGGTAAGGTCACAGTGGCAGGTCAGAATGACAGGTCAGAGTAGCTGGTCAGAGTGGATGGTCAGAGTGAATGGTCAGAGTGACAGGTCAGAGTAGCTGGTCAGAGTGACAGGTCAGAGTGGCTGCTGAGAGTGAATGGTCAGAGTGAATGGTCAGACTGAATAATCAGAGTGGATGGTCAGGGTGGCTGGTCATTGTGATAGGTCACAGTGGCAGTTCAGAGCGGATGGTCAGAGTTTCATGTCATGGTGGCTGATCAGAGTGAAGGTCAGAGTGGCTGGGTGACAGGTTAGAGTGGCTGGTCAGAGTGGCTGGTCACAGTGGCAGGTCAGAGTGGCAGGTCAGGGGGACAGGTCAAAGTGACTGCTAAGGACAGAGTGGCTGGTCAGAGTGGCAGATCAAAGTGACTGGTCAGGTCAGACTGGCTGGTCAGAGTGGCAGAGCAAAGTGACCGGTCAGAGTGTCAGGTCACAGTGGCTGGTCTGAATGACAGGTCAAGATGCCAGATCAGAGAGACAGGCCAGAATGACAGGTCAGGGTGACAGGCCAGAATGACAGGTCAGAGTGACAGTTCAGAGTGGCTGGTCAGAGAGGCTGGTCAGAAATAAAGGTCACAGTGGATGTTCAGAGTGGCTGGTCAAAGCGGCAGGTCAGAGTGGAATGTCAGAGGGTCACATCTGAGTGGCTGGTCAGAGTGACAGGTCAGAGGGGCTGGTCAGAGTGGCAGATCAAAGTGACTGGTCAGAGTGTCAGGTCACAGTGGCTGGTCAGAATGACAGGTCAGGGTGCCAGATCAGAGTGACAGGTCAGAGTGACAAGTCACGGTGACAGGTCAGAGTGACCGGTCAGGGTGACAGATCAGGGTGACAGGTCAGAGTGACAGGTCAGAGTGACATGTGAGAAGGACAGGTCAGGGTGACAGGTCAGGGTGACAGGTCAGACTGGCAGGTCAGAGTGGCAGGTCAGAGTGAAAGGTCAGACTGGCTGGTGTAGAGGCAGGTCAGAGAGGCTGGTCGGAAAGACAGGTCACAGTGAATGTTCAGAGTGGCTGGTCAAAGTGACAGGTTCGAGCGGCAGGTCAGAGTGGTAGGTCAGAGGGTCAGGTCTGAGTGGTTGATCAGAGTGGCAGGTCACAGTGGCTGGTCAGATTGGCTGGCCAGAGTGGCTGGCCAGAGGGACAGGTCAAAGTGACTGGCAAGGTCAGAGTGGCTGGTCAGAGTGGAAGAGAAAAGTGACCGGTCAGACTGGCAGGTCAGAGTAGCTGGTCAGAGTGACAGGTCAGAGTGGCTGCTGAGAGTCAATGGTCAGAGTGAATGGTCAGACTGAATAATCAGAGTGGATGGTCAGAGTGACAGGTTAGAGTGGCTGGTCACAGTGGCTGGTCACAGTGGCAGGTCAGAGTTGCTGGCCAGAGTGGCAGGTCAGGGGGACAGGTCATAGTGACTGCTAAGGTCAGAGTGGCTGGTCAGAGTGGCAGATCAAAGTGACTGGTCAGGTCAAAGTGACTGGTCAGGTCAGAGTGGCTGGTCAGAGTGGCAGTGCAAAGTGACCGGTCAGAGTAGCAGGTCACAGTGGCTGGTCAGAATGACAGGTCAGGGTGCCAGGTTAGAGTGACAGATCACAGTGACAGGTCAGATTGACAGGTCAGAGTGACAGGTCAGAGCGACAGGTCAGAGTGAGAGGTCGGAGTGACTGGTCAAAGTGGCTGATCAGGTGGGAGGTCAGACTGGCAGTTCAGAGTTGAAGGTCATATTGACAGGTCAGAGTGGCTGGTCAGAGTGAATGGTCAGAGTGGCAGGTCACAGTGGCAGGTCAGAGTGACAGGTCAGAGTGGCTGCTCAGAGTGAATGGTCAGAGTGATCGGTCAGAGTGAATAATCAGAGTGGATGGCCAGGGTGGCTGGTCATTGTGATAGGTCACAGTGGCAGTTCAGAGTGGATGGTCAGATTGTCATGTAATGATGGCTGGTCAGAGTGAAGGTCAGAGTGGCTGATCAGAGTGACAGGTCAGGGTGGCTGGTCAGAGTGACAGGTCATAGTGACAGGTCAGATTGACAGGTCAGAGGGACAGGTCAGTGTGAGAGGTCAGAGTGAAAGGTCAGAGTGAGAGGTCAGATTGAGAGGTCAGAGTGACAGGTCAGAGCGGCTGATCAGATGGGAGGTCAGAGTGAATGGTCAGAGTGGCAGGTCAGAGTGGATGGTCAAAGCGGCAGGTCAGAGTGGAATGTCAGAGGGTCACGTCTGAGTGGCTGGTCAGAGTGGATGGTCAGAGTGACAGGTCAGAGTGGATGGACAAAGCGGCAGGTCAGAGTGGAATGTCAGAGGGTCACGTCTGAGTGGCTGGTCAGAGTGGATGGTCAGAGTGGCTGGTCAGAGTGGCAGGTCAGAGTGGATGGTCAGAGTGGATGGTCAGAGTGGCTGGACTGAGTGGCTGGACAGAGTGGCTGGACAGAGGGACAGTTCAAAGTGACTGATAAGGTCAGAGTGGCTGGTCAGAGTGTCAGATCAAAGTGATTGGTAAGGTCAGAGTGGCTGGTCAGAGTGGCAGAGGCAAGTGACCGGTCAGAGTGGCAGGTCACAGTGGCAGGTCAGAGTGACAGGTCAGAGTAGCTGGTCAGAGTGACAGGTCAGAGTGGCTGCTGAGAGTGAATGGTCAGAGTGAATGGTCAGACTGAATAATCAGAGTGATGGTCAGGGTGGCTGGTCATTGTGATAGGTCACAGTGGCAGTTCAGAGCGGATGGTCAGAGTTTCATGTCATGGTGGCTGATCAGAGTGAAGGTTAGAGTGGCTGGTCAGAGTGGCTGGTCACAGTGGCAGGTCATAGTGGCAGGTCAGAGTGGCAGGTCAGGGGGACAGGTCAAAGTGACTGCTAAGGTCAGAGTGGCTGGTCAGAGTGGCAGATCAAAGTGACTGGTCAGGTCAGACTGGCTGGTCAGAGTGGCAGAGCAAAGTGACCGGTAAGAGTGTCAGGTCACAGTGGCTGGTCTGAATGACAGGTCAAGATGCCAGATCAGAGAGACAGGCCAGAATGACAGGTCAGAGTGACAGGTCAGAGTGACAGTTCAGAGTGGCTGGTCAGAGAGGCTGGTCAGAAATACAGGTCACAGTGGATGTTCAGAGTGGCTGGTCAAAGCGGCAGGTCAGAGTGGAATGTCAGAGGGTCACATCTGAGTGGCTGGTCAGAGTGACAGGTCAGAGTGGATGGTCAGAGTGGCTGGTCAGAGTGGCTGGCCAAAGTGGCAGGTCAGAGGGACTGGTCAAAATGGCTGGTAAGGTCAGAGTGGCTGGTCAGAGTGGCAGATCAAAGTGACTGGTCAGAGTGTCAGGTCACAGTGGCTGGTCAGAATGACAGGTCAGGGTGCCTGATCAGAGTGACAGGTCAGAGTGACAAGTCACGGTGACAGGTCAGAGTGACCGGTCAGAGTGACAGGTCAGGGTGACAGATCAGGGTGACAGGTCAGAGTGACAGGTCAGAGTGACATGTGAGAGGGACAGGTCAGGGTGACAGGTCAGACTGGCAGGCCAGAGTGGCAGGTCAGAGTGAAAGGTCAGATTGGCTGGTGTAGAGGCAGGTCAGAGAGGCTGGTCGGAAAGACAGGTCACAGTGAATGTTCAGAGTGGCTGGTCAAAGTGACAGGTTCGAGCGGCAGGTCAGAGTGGAAGGTCAGAGGGTCAGGTCTGAGTGGTTGATCAGAGTGGCAGGTCAGAGTGGCTGGTCAGATTGGCTGGCCAGTGTGGCTGGCCAGAGGGACAGGTCAAAGTGACTGGTAAGGTCAGAGTGGCTGGTCAGAGTGACAGAGAAAAGTGACCGGTCAGACTGGCAGGTCAGAGTAGCTGGTCAGAGTGACAGGTCAGAATGGCTGCTGAGAGTGAATGGTCAGAGTGAATGGTCAGACTGAATAATCAGAGTGGATGGTCAGGGTGGCTGGTCATTGTGGTAGGCCACAGTGGCAGTTCAGAGAGGATGGTCAGAGTTTCATGTCATGGTGGCTGATCAGAGTGAAGGTCAGAGTGGCTGGTCAGAGTGACAGGTTAGAGTGGCTGGTCAGAGTGGCTGGTCACAGTGGCAGGTCAGAGGGACAGGTCAAAGTGACTGGTCAGGTCAAAGTGACTGGTCAGGTCAGAGTGGCTGGCCAGAGTGGCAGGTCAGGGGGACAGGTCAAAGTGACTGCTAAGGTCAGAGTGCCTGGTCAGAGTGGCAGATCAAAGTGACTGGTCAGGTCAAAGTGACTGGTCAGGTCAGAGTAGCAGGTCACAGTGGCTGGTCTGAATGACAGGTCAAGATGCCAGATCAGAGAGACAGGCCAGAATGACAGGTCAGAGTGACAGGTCAGAGTGACAGGTCAGAGTGACAGTTCAGAGTGGCTGGTCAGAGAGGCTGGTCAGAAATACAGGTCACAGTGGATGTTCAGAGTGGCTGGTCAAAGCGGCAGGTCAGAGTGGAATGTCAGAGGGTCACATCTGAGTGGCTGGTCAGAATGACAGGTCAAAGTGGATGGTCAGAGTGGCTGGTCAGAGTGGCCGGCCAAAGTGGCAGGTCAGAGGGACTGGTCAAAGTGGCAGATCAAAGTGACTGGTCAGAGTGTCAGGTCACAGTGGCTGGTCAGAATGACAGGTCAGGGTGCCAGATCAGAGTGACAGGTCAGAGTGACAAGTCACGGTGACAGGTCAGAGTGACCGGTCAGGGTGACAGATCAGGGTGACAGGTCAGAGTGACAGGTCAGAGTGACAGGTCAGAGTGACATGTGAGAGGGACAGGTCAGGGTGACAGGTCAGACTGGCAGGTCAGAGTGGCAGGTCAGAGTGAAAGGTCAGACTGGCTGGTGTAGAGGCAGGTCAGAGAGGCTGGTCGGAAAGACAGGTCACAGTGAATGTTCAGAGCGGCTGGTCAAAGTGACAGGTTCGAGCGGCAGGTCAGAGTGGAAGGTCAGAGGGTCAGGTCTGAGTGGTTGATCAGAGTGGCAGGTCAGAGTGGCTGGTCAGATCGGCTGGCCAGAGTGGCTGGCCAGAGGGACAGGTCAAAGTGACTGGTAAGGTCAGAGTGGCTGGTCAGAGTGACAGAGAAAAGTGACCGGTCAGACTGGCAGGTCAGAGTAGCTGGTCAGAGTGACAGGTCAGAGTGGCTGCTGAGAGTCAATGGTCAGAGTGAATGGTCAGACTGAATAATCAGAGTGGATGGTCAGAGTGACAGGTTAGAGTGGCTGGTCACAGTGGTTGGTCACAGTGGCAGGTCAGAGTTGCTGGCCAGAGTGGCAGGTCAGGGGGACAGGTCAAAGTGACTGCTAAGGTCAGAGTGGCTGGTCAGAGTGGCAGATCAAAGTGACTGGTCAGGTCAAAGTGACTGGTCAGGTCAGAGAGGCTGGTCAGAGTGGCAGTGCAAAGTGACCGGTCAGAGTAGCAGGTCACAGTGGCTGGTCAGAATGACAGGTCAGGGTGCCAGGTTAGAGTGACAGATCACAGTGACAGGTCAGATTGACAGGTCAGAGCGACAGGTCAGAGCGACAGGTCAGAGTGAGAGGTCGGAGTGACTGGTCAAAGTGGCTGATCAGGTGGGAGGTCAGACTGGCAGTTCAGAGTTGAAGGTCATATTGACAGGTCAGAGTGGCTGGTCAGAGTGAATGGTCAGAGTGATCCGTCAGAGTGAATAATCAGAGTGGATGACCAGGGTGGCTGGTCATTGTGATAGGTCACAGTGGTAGGTCAGAGTGGCTGGCCAGAGAGGCAGGTCAGAGGGACAGGTCAAAGTGACTGGTCAGAGTGAATGATCAGAGTGGCTGGTTAGTGTGGCAGGTCCAGAGTGGCTGGTCAGAGTGACAGGTCAGGGTGGCTGGTCAGAGTGACAGGTCACAGTGGTAGGTCAGAGTGGCTGGCCAGAGAGGCAGGTCAGAGGGACAGGTCAAAGTGACTGGTAAGGTCAGAGTGGCTGGTCAAAGTGGCAGATCAAAGTGACTGGTCAGAGTGGCAGGTCACAGTGGCAGGTCAGAGTGACAGGTCACAGTGGCTGGTCAGAGTGGCTGGTCAGAGTGGCTGGTCAGAGAGACAGGTCAGGGTGTCTGGTCAGTGTGACAGGTCAGGGTGAGAGGTCAGAATGAGAGGTCAGAGCGATAGGTCAGAGTGAGAGGTCAGAGCGACAGGTCAGAGTGAGAGGTCAGAGCGAGAGGTCAGAGTGAGAGATCAGAGTGACAGGTCAGAGTGGCTGATCAAATGGGATGTCAGAGAGGCTGGTGAGAGAAGAAGGTCAGAGTGGCAGGTCAGAGTGAATGTTCAGAGTGGTTGGTCAGAGTGGCAGGTCAGAGTGGCTGGCCAGAGTGGCTGGTCAGAGTGACAGGTCAGGGTGGCTGGTCAGAGTGACAGGTCACAGTGGTAGGTCAGAGTGACAGGTCACAGTGGCAGGTCAGAGTGGCAGGTCAGAGTGACAGGTCAGATTGAGAGGTCAGAGTGACAGGTCAGAGTGACAGGTCAGATTGAGAGGTCAGAATGACATGTCAGAGTGACAGGTCAGAGTGACAGGTCAGATTGAGAGGTCAGAATGACATGTCAGAGTGACAGGTCAGAGTGACAGGTCAGAGTGACAATTCAGATTGAGAGGTCAGAGTGACTGATCAGATGGGAGATCAGATTGGCAGGTCAGAGGGACAGGTCAAAGTGACAGGTCAGAGTGGCTGGTCAGAGTGACAGGTCAGGGTGAGAGGTCAGACTGGGAGGTCAGGGTGGCTGGTCAGAGTGACAGGTCACAGTGGTAGGTCAGAGTGACAGGTCAGAGTGACAGGTCAGAGTGGCAGGTCAGAGTGGATAGTCAGAGTGGCTGGTGAGAGTGACAGGTCACATTGGCAGGTCAGAGTGACAGGTCAGAGTGAGAGGTCAGATTGAGAGGTCAGAGCGACAGGTCAGAGTTAGAGGTCAGAGTGAGAGGTCAGAGCAGTTGATCAGATGGGAGATCAGATTGGCAGTTCAGAGGTGAAGGTCAGAGTGGCAGGTCAGAGTGAATCGTCAGAATGGATGGTCAGGGTGACAGGTCAGAGTGACTGGTCAGAATGACTGGTCAGAGTGACAGGTCAGAGTGACAGTTCAGAGTGACTGGTCAGAGTGACAGGTCAGAGTGACAGTTCAGAGAGGCAGGTCAGAGAGGCAGGTCAGAGAGGCTGGGCAAAAATACAGGTCACGGTGGATGTTCTGAGTGGCTGATCAAAACGACAGGTTCGAGCGGCAGGTCAGTGTGGAAGGTCAGACGGTCAGGTCTGAGTGGCTGGTCAGAGTGGCAGGTCAGAGTGGCTGGTCAGAGTGGCTGGTCAGAGTGGCTGTTCCGACTTGAAGGCCAGAGAGGCTGATCAGAGTGACAGGTCACAGTGGATGGTCAGAGTGGATGGTCAGACTGGCAGGCCAGAGTGGCAGGTCAGAGTGAAAGGTCAGATTGGCTGGTGTAGAGGCAGGTCAGAGAGGCTGGTCGGAAAGACAGGTCACAGTGAATGTTCAGAGTGGCTGGTCAAAGTGACAGGTTCGAGCGGCAGGTCAAAGTGGAAGGTCAGAGGGTCAGGTCTGAGTGGTTGATCAGAGTGGCAGGTCAGAGTGGCTGGTCAGATTGGCTGGCCAGTGTGGCTGGCCAGAGGGACAGGTCAAAGTGACTGGTAAGGTCAGAGTGGCTGGTCAGAGTGACAGAGAAAAGTGACCGGTCAGACTGGCAGGTCAGAGTAGCTGGTCAGAGTGACAGGTCAGAATGGCTGCTGAGAGTGAATGGTCAGAGTGAATGGTCAGACTGAATAATCAGAGTGGATGGTCAGGGTGGCTGGTCATTGTGGTAGGCCACAGTGGCAGTTCAGAGAGGATGGTCAGAGTTTCATGTCATGGTGGCTGATCAGAGTGAAGGTCAGAGTGGCTGGTCAGAGTGACAGGTTAGAGTGGCTGGTCAGAGTGGCTGGTCACAGTGGCAGGTCAGAGGGACAGGTCAAAGTGACTGGTCAGGTCAAAGTGACTGGTCAGGTCAGAGTGGCTGGCCAGAGTGGCAGGTCAGGGGGACAGGTCAAAGTGACTGCTAAGGTCAGAGTGCCTGGTCAGAGTGGCAGATCAAAGTGACTGGTCAGGTCAAAGTGACTGGTCAGGTCAGAGTAGCAGGTCACAGTGGCTGGTCTGAATGACAGGTCAAGATGCCAGATCAGAGAGACAGGCCAGAATGACAGGTCAGAGTGACAGGTCAGAGTGACAGGTCAGAGTGACAGTTCAGAGTGGCTGGTCAGAGAGGCTGGTCAGAAATACAGGTCACAGTGGATGTTCAGAGTGGCTGGTCAAAGCGGCAGGTCAGAGTGGAATGTCAGAGGGTCACATCTGAGTGGCTGGTCAGAATGACAGGTCAAAGTGGATGGTCAGAGTGGCTGGTCAGAGTGGCCGGCCAAAGTGGCAGGTCAGAGGGACTGGTCAAAGTGGCAGATCAAAGTGACTGGTCAGAGTGTCAGGTCACAGTGGCTGGTCAGAATGACAGGTCAGGGTGCCAGATCAGAGTGACAGGTCAGAGTGACAAGTCACGGTGACAGGTCAGAGTGACCGGTCAGGGTGACAGATCAGGGTGACAGGTCAGAGTGACAGGTCAGAGTGACAGGTCAGAGTGACATGTGAGAGGGACAGGTCAGGGTGACAGGTCAGACTGGCAGGTCAGAGTGGCAGGTCAGAGTGAAAGGTCAGACTGGCTGGTGTAGAGGCAGGTCAGAGAGGCTGGTCGGAAAGACAGGTCACAGTGAATGTTCAGAGCGGCTGGTCAAAGTGACAGGTTCGAGCGGCAGGTCAGAGTGGAAGGTCAGAGGGTCAGGTCTGAGTGGTTGATCAGAGTGGCAGGTCAGAGTGGCTGGTCAGATCGGCTGGCCAGAGTGGCTGGCCAGAGGGACAGGTCAAAGTGACTGGTAAGGTCAGAGTGGCTGGTCAGAGTGACAGAGAAAAGTGACCGGTCAGACTGGCAGGTCAGAGTAGCTGGTCAGAGTGACAGGTCAGAGTGGCTGCTGAGAGTCAATGGTCAGAGTGAATGGTCAGACTGAATAATCAGAGTGGATGGTCAGAGTGACAGGTTAGAGTGGCTGGTCACAGTGGCTGGTCACAGTGGCAGGTCAGAGTTGCTGGCCAGAGTGGCAGGTCAGGGGGACAGGTCAAAGTGACTGCTAAGGTCAGAGTGGCTGGTCAGAGTGGCAGATCAAAGTGACTGGTCAGGTCAAAGTGACTGGTCAGGTCAGAGAGGCTGGTCAGAGTGGCAGTGCAAAGTGACCGGTCAGAGTAGCAGGTCACAGTGGCTGGTCAGAATGACAGGTCAGGGTGCCAGGTTAGAGTGACAGATCACAGTGACAGGTCAGATTGACAGGTCAGAGCGACAGGTCAGAGCGACAGGTCAGAGTGAGAGGTCGGAGTGACTGGTCAAAGTGGCTGATCAGGTGGGAGGTCAGACTGGCAGTTCAGAGTTGAAGGTCATATTGACAGGTCAGAGTGGCTGGTCAGAGTGAATGGTCAGAGTGATCCGTCAGAGTGAATAATCAGAGTGGATGACCAGGGTGGCTGGTCATTGTGATAGGTCACAGTGGTAGGTCAGAGTGGCTGGCCAGAGAGGCAGGTCAGAGGGACAGGTCAAAGTGACTGGTCAGAGTGAATGATCAGAGTGGCTGGTTAGTGTGGCAGGTCCAGAGTGGCTGGTCAGAGTGACAGGTCAGGGTGGCTGGTCAGAGTGACAGGTCACAGTGGTAGGTCAGAGTGGCTGGCCAGAGAGGCAGGTCAGAGGGACAGGTCAAAGTGACTGGTAAGGTCAGAGTGGCTGGTCAAAGTGGCAGATCAAAGTGACTGGTCAGAGTGGCAGGTCACAGTGGCAGGTCAGAGTGACAGGTCACAGTGGCTGGTCAGAGTGGCTGGTCAGAGTGGCTGGTCAGAGAGACAGGTCAGGGTGTCTGGTCAGTGTGACAGGTCAGGGTGAGAGGTCAGAATGAGAGGTCAGAGCGATAGGTCAGAGTGAGAGGTCAGAGCGACAGGTCAGAGTGAGAGGTCAGAGCGAGAGGTCAGAGTGAGAGATCAGAGTGACAGGTCAGAGTGGCTGATCAAATGGGATGTCAGAGAGGCTGGTGAGAGAAGAAGGTCAGAGTGGCAGGTCAGAGTGAATGTTCAGAGTGGTTGGTCAGAGTGGCAGGTCAGAGTGGCTGGCCAGAGTGGCTGGTCAGAGTGACAGGTCAGGGTGGCTGGTCAGAGTGACAGGTCACAGTGGTAGGTCAGAGTGACAGGTCACAGTGGCAGGTCAGAGTGGCAGGTCAGAGTGACAGGTCAGATTGAGAGGTCAGAGTGACAGGTCAGAGTGACAGGTCAGATTGAGAGGTCAGAATGACATGTCAGAGTGACAGGTCAGAGTGACAGGTCAGATTGAGAGGTCAGAATGACATGTCAGAGTGACAGGTCAGAGTGACAGGTCAGAGTGACAATTCAGATTGAGAGGTCAGAGTGACTGATCAGATGGGAGATCAGATTGGCAGGTCAGAGGGACAGGTCAAAGTGACAGGTCAGAGTGGCTGGTCAGAGTGACAGGTCAGGGTGAGAGGTCAGACTGGGAGGTCAGGGTGGCTGGTCAGAGTGACAGGTCACAGTGGTAGGTCAGAGTGACAGGTCAGAGTGACAGGTCAGAGTGGCAGGTCAGAGTGGATAGTCAGAGTGGCTGGTGAGAGTGACAGGTCACATTGGCAGGTCAGAGTGACAGGTCAGAGTGAGAGGTCAGATTGAGAGGTCAGAGCGACAGGTCAGAGTTAGAGGTCAGAGTGAGAGGTCAGAGCAGTTGATCAGATGGGAGATCAGATTGGCAGTTCAGAGGTGAAGGTCAGAGTGGCAGGTCAGAGTGAATCGTCAGAATGGATGGTCAGGGTGACAGGTCAGAGTGACTGGTCAGAATGACTGGTCAGAGTGACAGGTCAGAGTGACAGTTCAGAGTGACTGGTCAGAGTGACAGGTCAGAGTGACAGTTCAGAGAGGCAGGTCAGAGAGGCAGGTCAGAGAGGCTGGGCAAAAATACAGGTCACGGTGGATGTTCTGAGTGGCTGATCAAAACGACAGGTTCGAGCGGCAGGTCAGTGTGGAAGGTCAGACGGTCAGGTCTGAGTGGCTGGTCAGAGTGAATGGTCAGAGTGGCAGGTCACAGTGGCAGGTCAGAGTGACAGGTCAGAGTGGCTGCTCAGAGTGAATGGTCAGAGTGATCGGTCAGAGTGAATAATCAGAGTGGATGGCCAGGGTGGCTGGTCATTGTGATAGGTCACAGTGGCAGTTCAGAGTGGATGGTCAGATTGTCATGTAATGATGGCTGGTCAGAGTGAAGGTCAGAGTGGCTGATCAGAGTGACAGGTCAGGGTGGCTGGTCAGAGTGACAGGTCATAGTGACAGGTCAGATTGACAGGTCAGAGGGACAGGTCAGTGTGAGAGGTCAGAGTGAAAGGTCAGAGTGAGAGGTCAGATTGAGAGGTCAGAGTGACAGGTCAGAGCGGCTGATCAGATGGGAGGTCAGAGTGAATGGTCAGAGTGGCAGGTCAGAGTGGATGGTCAAAGCGGCAGGTCAGAGTGGAATGTCAGAGGGTCACGTCTGAGTGGCTGGTCAGAGTGGATGGTCAGAGTGACAGGTCAGAGTGGATGGACAAAGCGGCAGGTCAGAGTGGAATGTCAGAGGGTCACGTCTGAGTGGCTGGTCAGAGTGGATGGTCAGAGTGGCTGGTCAGAGTGGCAGGTCAGAGTGGATGGTCAGAGTGGATGGTCAGAGTGGCTGGACTGAGTGGCTGGACAGAGTGGCTGGACAGAGGGACAGTTCAAAGTGACTGATAAGGTCAGAGTGGCTGGTCAGAGTGTCAGATCAAAGTGATTGGTAAGGTCAGAGTGGCTGGTCAGAGTGGCAGAGGCAAGTGACCGGTCAGAGTGGCAGGTCACAGTGGCAGGTCAGAGTGACAGGTCAGAGTAGCTGGTCAGAGTGACAGGTCAGAGTGGCTGCTGAGAGTGAATGGTCAGAGTGAATGGTCAGACTGAATAATCAGAGTGATGGTCAGGGTGGCTGGTCATTGTGATAGGTCACAGTGGCAGTTCAGAGCGGATGGTCAGAGTTTCATGTCATGGTGGCTGATCAGAGTGAAGGTTAGAGTGGCTGGTCAGAGTGGCTGGTCACAGTGGCAGGTCATAGTGGCAGGTCAGAGTGGCAGGTCAGGGGGACAGGTCAAAGTGACTGCTAAGGTCAGAGTGGCTGGTCAGAGTGGCAGATCAAAGTGACTGGTCAGGTCAGACTGGCTGGTCAGAGTGGCAGAGCAAAGTGACCGGTAAGAGTGTCAGGTCACAGTGGCTGGTCTGAATGACAGGTCAAGATGCCAGATCAGAGAGACAGGCCAGAATGACAGGTCAGAGTGACAGGTCAGAGTGACAGTTCAGAGTGGCTGGTCAGAGAGGCTGGTCAGAAATACAGGTCACAGTGGATGTTCAGAGTGGCTGGTCAAAGCGGCAGGTCAGAGTGGAATGTCAGAGGGTCACATCTGAGTGGCTGGTCAGAGTGACAGGTCAGAGTGGATGGTCAGAGTGGCTGGTCAGAGTGGCTGGCCAAAGTGGCAGGTCAGAGGGACTGGTCAAAATGGCTGGTAAGGTCAGAGTGGCTGGTCAGAGTGGCAGATCAAAGTGACTGGTCAGAGTGTCAGGTCACAGTGGCTGGTCAGAATGACAGGTCAGGGTGCCTGATCAGAGTGACAGGTCAGAGTGACAAGTCACGGTGACAGGTCAGAGTGACCGGTCAGAGTGACAGGTCAGGGTGACAGATCAGGGTGACAGGTCAGAGTGACAGGTCAGAGTGACATGTGAGAGGGACAGGTCAGGGTGACAGGTCAGACTGGCAGGCCAGAGTGGCAGGTCAGAGTGAAAGGTCAGATTGGCTGGTGTAGAGGCAGGTCAGAGAGGCTGGTCGGAAAGACAGGTCACAGTGAATGTTCAGAGTGGCTGGTCAAAGTGACAGGTTCGAGCGGCAGGTCAGAGTGGAAGGTCAGAGGGTCAGGTCTGAGTGGTTGATCAGAGTGGCAGGTCAGAGTGGCTGGTCAGATTGGCTGGCCAGTGTGGCTGGCCAGAGGGACAGGTCAAAGTGACTGGTAAGGTCAGAGTGGCTGGTCAGAGTGACAGAGAAAAGTGACCGGTCAGACTGGCAGGTCAGAGTAGCTGGTCAGAGTGACAGGTCAGAATGGCTGCTGAGAGTGAATGGTCAGAGTGAATGGTCAGACTGAATAATCAGAGTGGATGGTCAGGGTGGCTGGTCATTGTGGTAGGCCACAGTGGCAGTTCAGAGAGGATGGTCAGAGTTTCATGTCATGGTGGCTGATCAGAGTGAAGGTCAGAGTGGCTGGTCAGAGTGACAGGTTAGAGTGGCTGGTCAGAGTGGCTGGTCACAGTGGCAGGTCAGAGGGACAGGTCAAAGTGACTGGTCAGGTCAAAGTGACTGGTCAGGTCAGAGTGGCTGGCCAGAGTGGCAGGTCAGGGGGACAGGTCAAAGTGACTGCTAAGGTCAGAGTGCCTGGTCAGAGTGGCAGATCAAAGTGACTGGTCAGGTCAAAGTGACTGGTCAGGTCAGAGTAGCAGGTCACAGTGGCTGGTCTGAATGACAGGTCAAGATGCCAGATCAGAGAGACAGGCCAGAATGACAGGTCAGAGTGACAGGTCAGAGTGACAGGTCAGAGTGACAGTTCAGAGTGGCTGGTCAGAGAGGCTGGTCAGAAATACAGGTCACAGTGGATGTTCAGAGTGGCTGGTCAAAGCGGCAGGTCAGAGTGGAATGTCAGAGGGTCACATCTGAGTGGCTGGTCAGAATGACAGGTCAAAGTGGATGGTCAGAGTGGCTGGTCAGAGTGGCCGGCCAAAGTGGCAGGTCAGAGGGACTGGTCAAAGTGGCAGATCAAAGTGACTGGTCAGAGTGTCAGGTCACAGTGGCTGGTCAGAATGACAGGTCAGGGTGCCAGATCAGAGTGACAGGTCAGAGTGACAAGTCACGGTGACAGGTCAGAGTGACCGGTCAGGGTGACAGATCAGGGTGACAGGTCAGAGTGACAGGTCAGAGTGACAGGTCAGAGTGACATGTGAGAGGGACAGGTCAGGGTGACAGGTCAGACTGGCAGGTCAGAGTGGCAGGTCAGAGTGAAAGGTCAGACTGGCTGGTGTAGAGGCAGGTCAGAGAGGCTGGTCGGAAAGACAGGTCACAGTGAATGTTCAGAGCGGCTGGTCAAAGTGACAGGTTCGAGCGGCAGGTCAGAGTGGAAGGTCAGAGGGTCAGGTCTGAGTGGTTGATCAGAGTGGCAGGTCAGAGTGGCTGGTCAGATCGGCTGGCCAGAGTGGCTGGCCAGAGGGACAGGTCAAAGTGACTGGTAAGGTCAGAGTGGCTGGTCAGAGTGACAGAGAAAAGTGACCGGTCAGACTGGCAGGTCAGAGTAGCTGGTCAGAGTGACAGGTCAGAGTGGCTGCTGAGAGTCAATGGTCAGAGTGAATGGTCAGACTGAATAATCAGAGTGGATGGTCAGAGTGACAGGTTAGAGTGGCTGGTCACAGTGGCTGGTCACAGTGGCAGGTCAGAGTTGCTGGCCAGAGTGGCAGGTCAGGGGGACAGGTCAAAGTGACTGCTAAGGTCAGAGTGGCTGGTCAGAGTGGCAGATCAAAGTGACTGGTCAGGTCAAAGTGACTGGTCAGGTCAGAGAGGCTGGTCAGAGTGGCAGTGCAAAGTGACCGGTCAGAGTAGCAGGTCACAGTGGCTGGTCAGAATGACAGGTCAGGGTGCCAGGTTAGAGTGACAGATCACAGTGACAGGTCAGATTGACAGGTCAGAGCGACAGGTCAGAGCGACAGGTCAGAGTGAGAGGTCGGAGTGACTGGTCAAAGTGGCTGATCAGGTGGGAGGTCAGACTGGCAGTTCAGAGTTGAAGGTCATATTGACAGGTCAGAGTGGCTGGTCAGAGTGAATGGTCAGAGTGATCCGTCAGAGTGAATAATCAGAGTGGATGACCAGGGTGGCTGGTCATTGTGATAGGTCACAGTGGTAGGTCAGAGTGGCTGGCCAGAGAGGCAGGTCAGAGGGACAGGTCAAAGTGACTGGTCAGAGTGAATGATCAGAGTGGCTGGTTAGTGTGGCAGGTCCAGAGTGGCTGGTCAGAGTGACAGGTCAGGGTGGCTGGTCAGAGTGACAGGTCACAGTGGTAGGTCAGAGTGGCTGGCCAGAGAGGCAGGTCAGAGGGACAGGTCAAAGTGACTGGTAAGGTCAGAGTGGCTGGTCAAAGTGGCAGATCAAAGTGACTGGTCAGAGTGGCAGGTCACAGTGGCAGGTCAGAGTGACAGGTCACAGTGGCTGGTCAGAGTGGCTGGTCAGAGTGGCTGGTCAGAGAGACAGGTCAGGGTGTCTGGTCAGTGTGACAGGTCAGGGTGAGAGGTCAGAATGAGAGGTCAGAGCGATAGGTCAGAGTGAGAGGTCAGAGCGACAGGTCAGAGTGAGAGGTCAGAGCGAGAGGTCAGAGTGAGAGATCAGAGTGACAGGTCAGAGTGGCTGATCAAATGGGATGTCAGAGAGGCTGGTGAGAGAAGAAGGTCAGAGTGGCAGGTCAGAGTGAATGTTCAGAGTGGTTGGTCAGAGTGGCAGGTCAGAGTGGCTGGCCAGAGTGGCTGGTCAGAGTGACAGGTCAGGGTGGCTGGTCAGAGTGACAGGTCACAGTGGTAGGTCAGAGTGACAGGTCACAGTGGCAGGTCAGAGTGGCAGGTCAGAGTGACAGGTCAGATTGAGAGGTCAGAGTGACAGGTCAGAGTGACAGGTCAGATTGAGAGGTCAGAATGACATGTCAGAGTGACAGGTCAGAGTGACAGGTCAGATTGAGAGGTCAGAATGACATGTCAGAGTGACAGGTCAGAGTGACAGGTCAGAGTGACAATTCAGATTGAGAGGTCAGAGTGACTGATCAGATGGGAGATCAGATTGGCAGGTCAGAGGGACAGGTCAAAGTGACAGGTCAGAGTGGCTGGTCAGAGTGACAGGTCAGGGTGAGAGGTCAGACTGGGAGGTCAGGGTGGCTGGTCAGAGTGACAGGTCACAGTGGTAGGTCAGAGTGACAGGTCAGAGTGACAGGTCAGAGTGGCAGGTCAGAGTGGATAGTCAGAGTGGCTGGTGAGAGTGACAGGTCACATTGGCAGGTCAGAGTGACAGGTCAGAGTGAGAGGTCAGATTGAGAGGTCAGAGCGACAGGTCAGAGTTAGAGGTCAGAGTGAGAGGTCAGAGCAGTTGATCAGATGGGAGATCAGATTGGCAGTTCAGAGGTGAAGGTCAGAGTGGCAGGTCAGAGTGAATCGTCAGAATGGATGGTCAGGGTGACAGGTCAGAGTGACTGGTCAGAATGACTGGTCAGAGTGACAGGTCAGAGTGACAGTTCAGAGTGACTGGTCAGAGTGACAGGTCAGAGTGACAGTTCAGAGAGGCAGGTCAGAGAGGCAGGTCAGAGAGGCTGGGCAAAAATACAGGTCACGGTGGATGTTCTGAGTGGCTGATCAAAACGACAGGTTCGAGCGGCAGGTCAGTGTGGAAGGTCAGACGGTCAGGTCTGAGTGGCTGGTCAGAGTGGCAGGTCAGAGTGGCTGGTCAGAGTGGCTGGTCAGAGTGGCTGTTCCGACTTGAAGGCCAGAGAGGCTGATCAGAGTGACAGGTCACAGTGGATGGTCAGAGTGGATGGTCAGACTGACAGGTCAGAGTGGCAGGTCCGAGTGGCAGGTCAGAGTGAAAGGTCAGACAGGCTGGTCAGAGTGTCAGGTCAGAGGGACAGGTCAAAGTGACTGGTAAGGTCAGAGTGGCTTGTCTGAGTGGCCGGTCCAAGCGACAGGTCAGATTAACTGGTCAGAGTGGCCTGTCATAGTGACAGGTCAGAGAGGCAGGTCAGAGTGAGAGGTCAGATTGAGAGGTCAGAGCGACAGGTCAGAGTGAGAGGTCAGAGCGACAGGTCAGATTGAGAGGTCAGAGCGACAAGTCAGAGTGACAGGTCAGAGTGACGGGTCAGAGCGGCTGATCAGATGGGAGGTCAGATTGGCAGGTCAGAGTTGAAGGTCAGAGTGGCAGGTCAGAGTGTATCGTCAGAATGGATGGTCAGAGTGGCTGGTCAGAGTGGATGGTCAAAGTGGCTGGTCAGAGTGAATGGTCAGATTGGCAGGTCACAGTGGCAGGTCAGAGTGAATGATCAGAGTGGCAGGTCAGAGGGACAGGTCAAAGTGACTGGTAAGGTCAGAGTGGCTGGTCAGAGTGGCAGATCAAAGTAACAGGTCAGAGTGGCTGGTCAGAGAGACAGGTCAGGGTGTCTGGTCAGAGTGACAGGTCAGGGTGAGAGGTCAGAGTGGGAGGTCAGAGTGACAGGTCAGAGTGAGAGGCAGAGTGAAAGGTCAGGGTGGCTGGTCAGAGTGACAGGTCAGAGTGAGAGGTCAGAGTGAGAGATCAGATGGGATGTCAGACTGGCTGGTCAGAGTAGAAGGTCAAAGTGGTTGGTCAGAGTGGATGGTCAGAGTGGATGGTCAGAGTGGCAGTTCAGAGCGAATGGTCAAAGTGAATGGTAAGGGTGGCTGATCAGAGTGGCTGGTCAGAGGGGCTGGCAAGTGTGGCTGGTCAGAGTGAATGGTCAGAGTGGCTGGTCAGAGTGGCAGGTCAAAAGTGGTTGGTCAGAGTGACAGGTCAGAGTGACAGGTCAGAGCGACAGGTCAGAGTGGCAGGTCAGGGTGAGAGGTCAGAGTGGGAGGTCAGAGTGACAGGTCAGAGTGAGAGGCAGAGTGAAAGGTCAGGGTGGCTGGTCAGAGTGACAGGTCAGAGTGAGAGGTCAGAGTGAGAGATCAGATGGGATGTCAGACTGGCTGGTCAGAGTAGAAGGTCAGAGTGGTTGGTCAGAGTGGATGGTCAGAGTGGATGGTCAGAGTGGCAGTTCAGAGCGAATGGTCAAAGTGAATGGTAAGGGTGGCTGATCAGAGTGGCTGGTCAGAGGGGCTGGCAAGAGTGGCTGGTCAGAGTGAATGGTCAGAGTGGCTGGTCAGAGTGGCAGGTCAAAAGTGGTTGGTCAGAGTGACAGGTCAGAGTGACAGGTCAGAGCGACAGGTCAGAGTGGCAGGTCAGAGTGGCAGGTCAGAGTGGATGGTCAAAGTGGCTGGTGAGAGTGACAGGTCACATTAGCAGGTCAGAGTGACAGGTCAGAGTGAGAGGTCAGATTGAGAGGTCAGAGCGACAGGTCAGAGTTAGAGGTCAGAGTGAGAGGTCAGAGTGGCTGATCAGATGGGAGATCAGATTGGCAGTTCAGAGTTGAAGGTCAGAGTGGCAGGTCAGAGTGAATCGTCAGAATGGATGGTCAGGGTGACAGGTCAGAGTGACAGGTCAGAGTGACTGGTCAGTGTGACTGGTCAGAGTGACAGTTCAGAGTGACAGGTCAGAGAGGCAGGTCAGAGAGGCTGGGCAGAAATACAGGTCACAGTGGATGTTCTGAGTGGCTGATCAAAGCGACAGGTTCGAGCGGCAGGTCAGAGAGGAAGGTCAGACGGTCAGGTCTGAGTGGCTGGTCAGAGTGGCTGGTCAGAGTGGCTGGTCAGAGTGGCTGGTCCGACTTGAAGGTCAGAGAGGCTGATCAGAGTGACAGGTCACAGTGGATGGTCAGAGTGGATTATCAGAGTGGCTGGTCAGAGTGAGAGGTCAGATTGATAGGTCAGAGCGACAGGTCAGACTGAGAGGTCAGAGTGACAGGTCAGAGCGGCTGATCAGATGGGAGGTCAGATTGGCAGGTCAGTGTTGAAGGTCAGAGTGGCAGGTCAGAGTGTATCGTCAGAATGGATGGTCAGAGTGGCTGGTCAGAGTGGATGGTCAAAGTGGCTGGTCAGAGTGGATGGTCAGATTGGCAGGTCACAGTGGCAGGTCAGAGTGGCAGGTCAGAGTGGCAGGTCAGAGGGACAGGTCAAAGTGACTGGTAAGGTCAGAGTGGCTGGTCAGAGTGGCAGATCAAAGTGACAGGTCAGAGTGGCTGGTCAGAGAGACAGGTCAGGGTGTCTGGTCAGACTGACAGGTCAGGGTGAGAGGTCAGAGTGGGAGGTCAGAGTGACAGGTCAGAGTGAGAGGCAGAGTGACAGGTCAGGGTGGCTGGTCAGAGTGACAGGTCAAGTGTGGTTGGTCAGAGTGACAGGTCAGGGTGGCTGGTCAGAGTGACAGGTCACAGTGGTAGGTCAGAGTGACAGGTCAGAGTGACAGGTCAGGGCGACAGGTCAGAGTGGCAGGTCAGAGTGGCTGGTGAGAGTGACAGGTCACACTGGCAGGTCAGAGTGACAGGTCAGAGTGAGAGGTCAGAGTTAGAGGTCAGAGTGAGAGGTCAGAGCGGCTGATCAGATGGGAGATCAGATTGGCAGTTCAGAGTTGAAGGTCAGAGTGGCAGGTCAGAGTGAATCGTCAGAATGGATGGTCAGGGTGACAGGTCAGAGTGACTGGTCAGAGTGACAGGTCAGAGTGACAGGTCAGAGTGACAGTTCAGAGTGACAGGTCAGAGAGGCAGGTCAGAGAGGCTGGGCAGAAATACAGGTCACTGTGGATGTTCTGAGTGGCTGATCAAAGCGACAGGTTCGAGCGGCAGGTCAGAGTGCAAGGTCAAAGTCGCTGGTCAGAGAGAATGGTCAGAATGGATGGTCAGAATGGATGGTCAGAGTGGCTGGTCAGAGTGAATGGTCAGAGTGGATGGTCAGAGTGGCTGGTTAGAGTTGCTGGTCAGAGAGGCAGGTCAGAGTGAATGGTCAGAGGGGCTGGTCAGAATGAATGGTGAGAGTGGCTGGTCAGTGTGACTGGTCAGAGTGGCAGGCCAGAGGGGCTGGTCAGAGTGGATGGTCAGAGCGGCTGGTTAGAGTGAATTGGCATTGTGGCTGGTCAGAGTGGCTGGCCAGAGTGGCTGGTCAGAGTGGATGGCCAGAGAGGCTGGTCAGAGTGGCAGGCCACATTGGCTGGTCGGGCTGACAGGTCACAGTGGCTGGTCAGGGTCGCAGGTCACAGTGGCTGGTCAGGGTCGCAAGTCAGATTGACAGGTCGGATTGACAGGTCAGAGTGGCAGGTCAGAGTTATTGGTCAGAGTTATTGGTCAGAGTGGCAGGTCAGAGTCGCTGGTCAGAGCGAATGGTCAGAGTGGATGGTCAGAGTGGCTGGTCAGAGCGAATGGTCAGTGTGAATGGTCAGAGTGGCAGATCAAAGTGACTGGTCAGGTCAGTGTGGCTGGACAGAGCAGCAGCTCAAAGTGACTGCTCAGAGTGGCAGGTCGCACTGGCTGGTCGGGGTGACGGGTCACAGTGGCTGGACTTGGTCACAGGTCAGATTGTCAGGTCAGAGTGGCAGGTCAGAATGGCTGGTCAGAGAGAATGATCAGAATGGATGATCAGAGTGGCTGGTCAGAGTGAATGGTCAGAGTGGATGTTCAGAGAGGCTGGTTAGAGTGGCTGGTCAGAGTGGCACGTCAAAGTGGCAGGCCAGATTGGCTGGTCAGAATGAATGGTGAGAGTGGCTGGTCAGCGTGGCAGGCCAAAGTGGCAGGCCAGATTGGCTGGTCAGAGTGGCAGGTCAGAGTGAATGGTCAGCGTGGCTGGTCAGAGTGGATGGTCAGAGTGAATGGTCAGAGTGGCAGGTCACAGTGGCAGGTCAGATTGGATGGTCAGATTGGCAGGTCAGAGTAAATTGGCAGAGGGGCTGGTCAGAGTGAATGGTCAGAGAGGATGTTCAGAGAGGCTGGTTAGAGTGGCTGGTCAGAGTGGCAGGTCACAGTGGCTGGTCGGGCTGACAGGTCACAGTGGCTGGTCAGGGTCGCAGGTCAGAGTGGCTGGTCAGGGTCGCAGGTCAGATTGACAGGTCAGAGTGGCAGGTCAGAGTGGCAGGTCAGAGTTATTGGTCAGATTGGCAGGTCAGAGTCGCTGGTCAGAGCGAATGGTCAGAGTGGCTGGCCAGAGTGGCTAGTCACAGGGGCAGGTCAGAGTGAATGGTCAGAATGGCAGGTCCAGTGGCAGGTCAGATTGGATGGTCAGATTGGCAGGTCAGAGTGGATTGTCAGAGTGGCAGATCAGAGTGAATGGTTAGAGGGGCTGGTCAGAGAGGTTGGTCAGAGTGGATGGCCAGAGTGGCTAGTCACAGGGGCAGGTCAGAGTGAATGGTCAGAGTTGCAGGCCACACCGGCAGGTCATAGTGGATGGTCAGAGCGGCTGGTCAGAGTGAATGGTCAGTGTGGCTGGTCAGAGTGTCTGGCCAGAGGGTTAGCCAGAGTGGCAGGTCAGAGTGAATGGTCAGAGTGGCAGATCAAAGTGAATGGTCACAGTGGTAGGTCAGAGTGGATGGTCAGAGTGGCAGGTCAGAGTTGCTGGCCAGAGTTGCTGGTCAGAGAGGCTGGTCAGAGTAGCAGCTCAAAGTGACTGGTCAGGTCAGTGTGGCTGGTCAGAGTGGATGGTCAGATTGGCAGGTCAGAGTGGATGGTCAGAGTGGCAGGTCAGAGCGGCTGGCCAGAGTGGCTGGTCAGAGCGGCTGGTCAGAGTAGCTGCTCAAAGTGACTGGTCAGAGTGGCAGGTCGCACTGGCTGGTCGGGGTGACGGGTCACAGTGGCTGGACTTGGTCACAGGTCAGATTGTCAGGTCAGAGTGGCAGGTCAGAATGGCTGGTCAGAGAGAATGATCAGAATGGATGATCAGAGTGGCTGGTCAGAGTGAATGGTCAGAGTGGATGTTCAGAGAGGCTGGTTAGAGTGGCTGGTCAGAGTGGCAGGTCAGAGTGAGAGGCCAGAGTGGCTGATCAGATGGGAGGTCAGACAGGCTGGTCAGAGAAGAAGATCAGAGTGGCAGGTCAGAGTGAATGGTCAGCGTGGCTGGTCAGAGTGGATGGCCAGATTGGCTGGTCAGAGTGGCAGGTCAGAGTGAATGGTCAGAGTGAATGTTCAGAGAGGCTGGTCAGAGGGGCTGGTCAGAGTGGCTGGTCAGAGTGAATGGTCAGAGGGGCTGGTCAGAATGAATGGTGAGAGTGGCTGGTCAGCGTGGCTGGTCAGAGTGGATGGCCAGATTGGCTGGTCAGAGTGGCAGGTCAGAGTGAATGGTCAGCGTGGCTGGTCAGTGTGGCAGGTCAGATTGGATGGTCAGATTGGCAGGTCAGAGTAAATTGGCAGAGGGGCTGGTCAGAGTGAATGGTCAGAATAGCTGGTCTGAGTGGCTGGCCAGAGGGGCTGGTCAGAGTGGCTGGTCAGAGTGGCTGGTCAGAGTGGCTGGTCCGATTGGCAGCTCAGAATGGCTGGTCAGATTGGATGGTCAGAGCGGCTGGTCAGAGTGGCTGGCAGAGTGGATGGCGAGAGTGGCTGGTCACA